>NC_059492.1:3817000-4117000 GCF_018139145.2 Gymnogyps californianus
CGGACCGGTTGTGTTTGCCTTCAATAAAGAGCACGGTTTTGCGTCTGAGCAGGATCCGTCCTCGGTGCCTGGTGCGAGCAGCCTTCCTGCCAGGGCCGGCCTTGGCTGCGGGGCTCGGGGCAAGGCAGCGCTTTCCAAAGCAAATATTTGCACAGTGCAATAACACGTGGGAAAGAGCAGGAGCATTTGCTTCCCCGGCTCCGGGGGGAGGTTCCCGGGGAGCCAGACTCGGTCCGTGGGGGTTCAGCCGTGCCCTGACCTGTCGCCGTGCTGAACTGCCCAGGTTTCGAACCTCTTCATGCTCTGCGGGTTTGCACAAAGAGGCTTTTAATTTGCACCCCAGCAAAGGGGCATCGCTTTCGGCTGGCCCTGGAAAACCCCACTGGGCACCAGGGCACGGGCGTTCAGGGAGGACCTGGGCTGTACCGGTGCCCGGCTCTGCCGGGGCTCTGCCTTACCGCCTGTGCCGAAGATGCTCGAAGCTCCTGTGGTCCCCAAGGACCCCAAATCTACCCCAAAATCCTTCTGTGTATGAAGTTGAGCAACGTTGCGCGGTGGCAGCACCGAGCTGTCAGAGTGGGGCATTGCACATCGGACGCCGGACGCCCTTCCTCGCTGGTGCCATCGGCCACACCGTGGCCGTGCCACACAGCCCACCCTAAAACGCCCCCGGCCCCTCACCCCCGTGGTGGCAACGCTGTGCTTGGGGGGGTTCCCATCTACCATTTAGTCTCTCCAGGGTTCACATCTTGAGGCTTTTCCCTGTGGCTGCAGTACCTTAAAGCATCATTTTCTATCGCTTACAACACGAGACCATCCTGCGGTCCTCAGGCAGCAGCTGAGGACCGAAAATCCCTCCTGCCCTGACACTGCCGGGGCAGCGACATGGGCCCGATGCTGCTACATCACCGCAGCCATTTCCTGGGCTTGGGCGCTGGGAGCGGTGCGCTCCCCATCCCCTCAGTTTTTCTTGGAAATGATGTGGGAATCAGGGAACGAGCCCATGTGAAAGGCGAAGGCTGATGCACCGGCCCCAGCCCTGACCTGCCGGGGCACCCAGCGGCACCGAGCACCCCGTGACCACCCACCAGGTCCTTCTGCTCACGTCTTGGCAGAGAGTGGCTGACCCCCGAGCATCAAGGGTCAGCACTAATTAGGTATGAGGAGCACAGAAAGCCTCAGGGTGAGGCCAGGTTAATGGCCTGGCTGCTCCCAGCCAAGTCAGCAATGCCTGGTGTGAGCTCTTCCTCCTCCTCCTCCGCCTCCTCCTCCTCTCCAAGAGGCAGCGGCTGTAATGTAAAAGTGTCAGCCCTGCCCATGGTCCTGTTGGTTTTTAAATCCCTGTGCGCTTTATTGCCTGTGCACGGGGAGCTCCCGGTGTGCCTGGCAGCTGCCTAAAACCTGGGGGTAACCAGTGCATCTCCTGGGGGAAACCCACCTCCCCTGACCGGCCGTGGCGAGGGCAGGACCCCCTGTCTCACTGTGGCCGGGCAGCTTTAAGCTGTGTCTTGGGGCTGTCCCCATGGATTATGGCATATCCCAAGCACGTTGTCCCCGCTGTGTCCTGCCAGGGCAGACGGAGGCTGCTGGGGCCCCGCTGGGTGCCCGTGCGAGCCAGGGCTTCCCCAGGGCTTCTCCATAATGGGAGCTGCTCCCGGCCTCTCTTCCCTCCTGCTCCTCTCCATAAGAGGCGAGGCGACGGGGAGAGCCGAGAGGAGCCTGCGCTTGGCTTCTCTCCGCGGATTCCTTTCCTGCCTGTCACTGACCGATATAGTCCCCGGCGTCAGCCTGGCCGCGCGTCAGCGGTGCCGAGGTCGGCGGGCAGGCGTTGGGCTGACGCACCCTGGGGACGTCGCTGGGTCTCGATGCCTCGTGGTGCCTGGGGGTCCCACGCCAGGCGGCAGGCGCAGCGCCCTGCCCGGGGGTTATTTCCATCCGAAGAGGCTGAGGCTCCTGGTGTCAGCCATCCCACGCACGGGGATGAGCTCACTGGTGCTGCGGGTCCACCACCCCT
The DNA here is from genome assembly GCF_018139145.2 of Gymnogyps californianus. Taxonomy (NCBI): domain Eukaryota; kingdom Metazoa; phylum Chordata; class Aves; order Accipitriformes; family Cathartidae; genus Gymnogyps; species Gymnogyps californianus. The sequence continues at coordinate 3,819,015 of NC_059492.1, forward strand.
GCGGGTGCAGGAGAGGGAAGAGAAAGAAGGGATGTGGGTTGCTTTTCTTTCCCCTTCCTTCCTTTTTTCCTTCTTTCCTTCTTTCCTTCCTTCATTCTTTCCTTCCCTCCTTCCTTCCTTCTTTCCTTCCCTCCTTCCTTCCGTGCTCGAGGCATGGCAGAGCCACTCAGCATTGCCATTGCACACTCACGGTGCTCCAGAAGCTCGGTCCTTCACGGGAGCTGGGCAGCAGAACCAGCACCGTGTGCCCCTGCGCTGGGATCGCTCAAGACCCCCAAAAACCGCTCCATTTTTAGCTCTGCCAAATGAGCTTTGCTGGTTGAATGAACCCACTTTCAAACAACAGAGGGTTGGACAAATGTGGGGCTTTTTTTCCTTAAATCTCCACCTCCCTGAGTCACGGCAGCGTGCAAACCCTGACTTGGGGATGCCAAGGTCAGAGGGCCACCCGTTTCGCAGACACGCACCAGCACAGGGGGATAAGAACCACACGCGGGAACCGGGACGTGCCGCCATCTCACAGGTGAAAACCCGGAGCTGCCTCTGCTCCCCCACCTCTGGAAAGGGAACCCCCAAACCCCCAAACTCGTTAGTTTTGAGGATTACACCGCTGCAATTTTAGGAGGTCCTCGCGGACACCCTGGATTACACAGCCCAGGGATCTCCGGGTCTTCCCGGGGGGAGGCAGCAGGCAGGGAGGGGGCTGCAAGCAATAAGTGGTGCTTTTGGCAATGAATCTCTTTAAATCCCTTAACGAACTGTGGTCAGGTTCCAGGTCTCCCGTCATGTCGGATTGCTGAGGATTAGCAGGGACAGCCGAACGAAACGTGCAGGGGAGGGGTTGTCTCCCTTAGTATCTCTGCTCTGTACGTCCCTACTGCAGGGTGGGGTGTTGCTTTTAATATATATATATGTATATCTATATCTATTAGGGGTTGCAGGGGGGATCTGTTCCCGCCTCCCCCAGCCCTGCTGTGCATGAGATGGGACAGCGAGCAAGGCGAAACCGCTCGCCCGCACCTTGCCCTTTGCTCTGCACGTTATATAGCTATTTTGGGGTGCAGTCCTCTCTCCATCACCCTTCCCAGGGCTTGCCGCAGATTTGGCTGCTGTGGGTGTAGGGAAACTCGGGTGCTGTAGGGAAGGGGCTTGTGCAGGTGCTGGGATGCTCGGGATCAGCTCTGGGGAGGAGCGGGAGGATAACTCCCCTCTTTTGAAGACACAGCCCTTGGAGAAGATGTCGGATCCTGCCCAAGCTGGTAACATAAAGCACCTGTGGGCTTTGGGAAGGAGCCGGCTGCGGCGCAGACGGAGGCGTGTGATCGGATTAGGGCAGCCGGGGCTGAAAATAGAGACGCCGCTCTGCGACGGGAGGCTCGCGGGGTGCTTCAGCCAAGCCCGGGACGGAGGCAAGAGGCAGAGATATTTGAACCCTGGAAAATCACAGCTTGGACGGTCCCGGCTGTTGCCCAGTGGCCTCCTCCAGCCTGGCCTTCCTGGAAGGAGAAAGGCCATGAGAAACCACAGCCCCGAGCCCACACGTAGCAGGATTAATTACCCGATTTCCCTTAAATGATTCACTTAAAAAAGGGTTCAAAAGCCTGGAGAAAACCTTTCTCAACACCCAAACATTTGGAAGGGGTGTGGGGAGGGGGATGAGGCTGAACAAGCCACGTTCTGCTGCTCTTCTCCACCCAAGAGCAGAAGGTCTGCAGGGTGGATGCCACAAGGGAGCCGTGCCAAGGAGCGGGGGCACCACAGCAAAGCCTCCTCCCAGCTCTGCCGGGGAGTGGGGTGCGTGGGGCAGGACCCCAAGAGACGTGGCAGGTCAGCCTCATGCTGGGGGACCCATCAGGCTCACATGGACCCCATGGCATGGCTTTGCACCCCGGTCCGAAGCTGCCCAGCTCTGCAGCATCCCCGACCCATCTCTGGCTGCATCTTTCTGCCAGAGCTGCTCCTGCTTGCGCTGAGCTGGGGACACTGGGCATGCTGGGCACCGTCCTGCCCGTGCCATCACGCTGCCATTCATTCCCCAGGGCTGAGACAGGGGCAACCAAGGCATTTGCCTGGGACCCCACTCCACGTGGGGCTGCCATGGTCAAAATCACCCAGGACAAGAGCAGGGGAAGATGTGCGATGTGACCGTGACCGTCCCGCGTGGGCGCGGGGGCTCTGCAGGCTGGGCGGCAGAAGTGAGCCGGGCAGGAATTAGGGACGTTAACTTGCAGGGCAAAACAAACCGATTGCTAAGGTTTAACCAGATCAGTGACTTAAAGAGCTTTAGCGGGGAAGAGAGAACTGGACCAAGACGCGCTTAGCACAGTAAGGCGAGCGCAGGGCAGCCAGCCTGGCAGCCACGCGCAGCAGGAACAGGCTCCCGAGAGCTGGAAGCCCACCAGAGCCAGGGTGAGACCCTGCGTGGGGACATGGGGACCAGCTGCACCGGGCTGGGGGTGCTGGGGCAGGGGGAGATGGGGTGGTGGGGAAAAGGGTGCCCGCTCCCACCTCCATCACCCGAATCACAGCGTCCCCCACCTGCACCAGTCTTCACCCAGGGGACAGGGCAGCTGCAAACCCACAGTGACCCCCTGTCCCTTGGGCCTAGGGGGGTCTCAGGTCCTCAGTGGGGGGGGGGGGGGGGGGCAGGCATGGGGCAACCGAACTGAAAAGAGGGGATTTATCAGCATTTCTCAGCACAGCCGAACTGGGGGTTGAAGGACAAGGGTGCCTGTCCTGGGGGCTGATGGGGGGGAAGATGACAATACCCCTGGGCTCAAAAGGAGCCAAAACCGTGCTCAGGTGTGTTCCCAGCCCCGGTCACCCACCCAGCCCCTGCAGACACCCCCGGGCACCGGCTGCTCTGGCCAGAGGACAGAAAGAGGCCAAAGTCCCAGTGCAGTGACTTCCAGCCCCCCAAGAAAGCTCCGGGGGGAGTCCAGGCTGGGCTCAGCTGCCCAAAGGGGCAAATCAGGGGCCAGGGGGGGCAATTCCCACCCTCTGTGGCTAATTGGGGCTGTAACGGCCTCTTAAAGGAGTAAAGACTGGAGGGGGAGAGGGCATGAAATGGAGATCTGGGGGCAGGGGGGGTTGTCCCAGGAGGAAAGGGTTAAGGGGGAGGTGGTGGGCTGGGGGAAATGTCTTTTAAGTGCTAATACTGCGCTCTGTGCAGGGAAACGCTGGGCTGCGGGGAGGGGAGAGCTGGGGGGGGGATGCTGCGGGGAGGGGAGAGCTGGGGGGGATGCTGCGGGGAGGGGAGAGCTGGGGGGGGATGCTGCAGGGGTGAGGCCAGGCTTGGCTGGGGACCCCAGCGTGAGGGGACACATCCCCGATGCCGGGGCTGGAGGGGGGAAGCCGCGTTCCTCCTGCCCGGTCCCCCGCCGGCACCGCGGAGCTGCTGCGCGGCGCTGGGCTGTGGAAGGCGGCTCCTGCAGTGCCCTCTTGCGACGCCGTCCCGGAGAGACTCTGGGCCTCCGCGGTGGCCTCCTGGGACCTGGCCTGGGGACATTCAGGGGCCAGCCCTGTCCCTCCATCGCCCTCGCCCCATCCCTGTCCCCCCCTCCATCGCCCTCGCCCCATCCCTGTCCCCCCCCTCCATCGCCCTCGCCCCATCCCTGTCCCCCCCCCCCCCCCCCCCCCCCCCCCCCATCGCCCTCGCCCATCCCGTCCCCCCCCCATCGCTCTCGCCCCATCCCTGTCCCCCCCCATCGCCCTCGCCCCGTCCCTGTCCCCCCCCCCCCCCCCCCCCCCCCCCCTCCATCGCCCTCGCCCCGTCCCTGTCCCCCCCTCCATCGCCCTCGCCCCGTCCCTGTCCCCCCCTCCATCGCCCTCGCCCCGTCCCTGTCCCCCCTCCATCGCCTCGCCCCGTCCCTGTCCCCCCCCTCCATCGCTCTCGCCCCGTCCCTGTCCCCCCCTCCATCGCCCTCGCCCCGTCCCTGTCCCCCCCTCCATCGCCCTCGCCCCGTCCCTGTCCCCCCCCTCCATCGCCCTCGCCCCGTCCCTTCCCCCCCTCCATCGCCCCCCCCCCCCCCCCCCCCCCCCCCCCCCCCCCCCCCTCCATCGCTCTCGCCCCGTCCCTGTCCCCCCCTCCATCGCTCTCGCCCCGTCCCTGTCCCCCCCTCCATCGCTCTCGCCCCGTCCCTGTCCCCCCTCCATCGCTCTCGCCCCGTCCCTGTCCCCCCCTCCATCGCCTCGCCCCGTCCCTGTCCCCCCCTCCATCGCTCTCGCCCCATCCCTGTCCTCCCCTCCATTGCTCTCATACCAACCCTTCCCCTTCTCCACCACTCTCACCCAGTCCCTGTCCCCCCTCCATCACTCTCACACCAGCTTCTCGGTAGAATTTCGGCTCTGGGGAGTTTCTGTGCCTGCAGCCCTGCCAACCCTCCCTGGCACCGGCATTGTGCCAACACGCTTCATTGGGACTAGCCTGAAGGAATTAACAGCGGAAAGGAGAGAAGCTGGGCTTAGGTATTAACACGCCACATATTAATTTTATTTTTCCCAGAAAGTCTGTAACAAAATAATCTCATAAAACCAACAAGTGTTGGTGCTATTTATGTAATGTTATTGCTGGCAGGAGGGCAGAAAGGCGAGCGGGGTTACGTAAAGCCCTGCGCTCCCGGGGCAGGGGATGCTCCCAAAGGCAGACAGCGAAGGATGAGGCTGCTGCTCTGGGTTTTCCCTCTGACCTTGTGCTGGAGGTGGTGTGGGGTTTTCTCCCCAAAATTCTTGCCCCAAACAGGCCCAGGACCCTTCAGCAGGACTTTGCTGCTGTCCCCATCATGTGTGAGCAGCCCGGTGACAGTGTCAGCTGGAGCTTTCTGGGGGTAGCACGGAGCTCCTGTGCTGTACGGGGCACGGGGGTTCACGGGCTAGGTCACCCACAAAACTAAACCAGGATGCCCAGCTGGCATTGCAGGGGGCTCCTGGCTGGTGGCTGGACCAGCCTTGTCCACCCAGAGAGCGAACCTGGATGTCTGGGTACCAGCACAGCCACGTCCGCAGCCTGGCACACAGGGATGGGGCTCGCTGCACACCACAGCATGGCTTTGGGGAGCCCCAGCAGGTTGGGAAGCAGTAGCATCTTGCAGGAGCTGCTGCAGAAGTCAGTGGATGACGCTTTACCTGCAGAGACGTTGCCCAAAACCACGGCCCAGGGACTCGTGAGGATGCAAGAGGTGATGGCTGCTCCCATGCAGCAGAGGCAGTCCCACAAGTGTGTTATCCTGGCCACGAGCAGCCACCGTGTAACGGGACTCCGCGGTTAATTTTTACTTTCTTTCTATTCTTTTTCCTGAAACAGGTATTGCATCTCGCTCCAGCATCAGCGTGGGGAGCTGCCGTTACTCCTCCACTCCCAAAGCCGGGTCTCAGATGTGGCCACAACCTCCCTCCCCACCACCCTTCCGCGCGGTTTAACTGCACTCGCTGCTCTTCCTGCGAAACGGGGGGGGACATCCATCCCCCTGCCCCGGGAGACAGAGGGCACCCCAAATGCCTTTCCCCATCCTTTGAAATCCTGCGTGTGGCTTTCCCTGGGCACCCGGAGCAGACGGGTATCCTCATTTCAGCTAAACGTGCACTTATTTGCCGGGTGGAGCTGCGAGGGCATCTGGGATCTCCTTCTTGCCCTTCCACCAACCCTCCCGTCCTCACTAACTGCATCAGCCTCCCCCATCCGGTAGGAAAATGGGAATAAGCATGTGAATTGCAATGGATGTCATATTCCAGCTAAAGATACTGTCAGAACACCAAGTGTGATGAGACCGTAACCTTACTGAGATCGAAGGGTAGGGAGGAACCGTTGCATCGAAGGATTATGAATGATTTTGGTCTTACTGTTTTAATGGAGTTGACTTTTTTTTTTTTTTTTAAGGTCTTTCCCTGCCCTTCCTTTAAGTAGGTTCTGCTTTAATCAGGTCAAAAGCTGATTTGCAAATAATCAGCAGGGAGGGGAAAGAAATCGAGGGATTTAAGCCCAAGCTGTGCATTTCGTACTATTAATTGAAAGCCTGGGAGAGATAATGTGTCCCTTCTCCTGGCTGAGACCTGTAAGCTGCTATTAGCAGCAAACTCCCCACCCGGCTCGGGGAATCACCTCCTGGTTGGGATTACGGCTGTGCACGCATGGGAAAACCTCCAGCAGGCAGCAGTTTAGTGAAAGGGCAGAAATTAGGGAGCATCGAGGAGATACGGGGTGTCAGAGCATCTGTGAGCTCCTCTTAGGGTAGCACAAAACCAAAAATAATTGTTTGAAAACAGAGATTAATAGGAGAAAGACACATCCCCCTCAGCACATGACCATAAAGTCATGCTGGTAGCTCAAATATTTCTCTGCCACCTATTTTTTGCACACATTCATGGGCAAGTTGTACCTTATTTGTGACCTTATATGAATTTTTCAGGACAGACTATGTCTGTATGTGTGTGTGTATATATATGTACATCTGCAGCGCTTGGCAGAGACCCCGGACACTCGCAGTGGCACTCTGCTGCAGGCAGCTCCTAACATTTTCCACATCCCCACAAACCCGGAGGAGAGAAGAGGTCAATAATCAGAGAAATCCACTCTGGTATTAATTACATGCCATTGCCGGGCTTATTTGCTAATCCCCATTCTAATCACCCTCTCAGTTATATTTCAGCCAGCACCTAAGGACACCGCGTGTAATGAATAAAATATATCAAAGTTTACTTCTGCTCGTGTCCTGCTGCGGAGCATGGGCAGCACAGTGCAGGCAGCACTGTACAGGCAGGAGTCCGGCAGCAGCACTGTACAGGCAGGAGTCCGGCAGCAGCACCAGCCGGCGCAGAGGCGAGAAGCGAGGATTACACAACAGACCTGCTGTCTCACACCAAGGTAGTCGCGGCACATTCATGAGTCAGTGAAATCCCCCCCACCCCAGCCCAAATCAAGTGGGTTTTTTTAATTAATAAAAAATAAAAAAATAAGGGGGGTGAGTTATGGTTTCCCAGCAGGAGGGAAGGATTCGTGCAGCCTCTGGGGAAAGCCACTGCGAAAGCTTGGCGCAGCAAAGCGAGACCCCGTTTCGTCGGTGGCTTGGCCAAGGGATGCCGTTAGCCCGGGGACGGCAAACGCTGCGGCTGTGCCCGGCGAAGGAGCGAGCTCGTGGGGGGGCTTTGCCGGCTGAACCGCTGCAGTTCCCGGGGCGGAAGGGATGATGCTGTCAGGTCCGAGCCCTCCGTCCTGAGACCAGCTCAGGGCTGGCGGGGCAGAGATGGGGACAGCGATGGGGACAGCAATGCCAGGGCCCCTGCACAAGCCTTCTGCCCGGAGAAGGGTGCTTCGTCCTGAGCCCACCTCCACCTCTTCGTGCCTTCTCACCCCTCCGGTGCCCACAGTGACAGGCTCTGCTGCAGGGTGACTTTTGGGGTGCCCAAGGACTCTTGCTGGAAGCACGGGGAGGCTTCAGGTGTCACCCGCCTGGTCAGTCGTTAAAGCAGTCCCAAAAATCCAGCTTGGTGGGAGGCAAACGGTGCCGGTGCCATCGCGAGGACCAGTCCTCTTCTGCTCTCTGCCCCCACAGGGCTGCACAGTCTGGAGCCGAAATCACTGTCCAGGGATGGTGGAAGTGGGGTGACCCCCGAGCCCGCTCGATTCCCCCACTGAGGCTTGCACAGGGGTACGTGAAGGCTGCAGCCAAGCCCCAGCGTGAGGCCCAGTCCCACCAGTGTGCTGCTGGCCCAGGGTCTCGGGGACCTGAGTGGGGCTTGGACAGGGAAGGGGTCCTGCCCCATAGAGGCTGCCCTGAACCTGCTGCCTTTGGGGGGGGAGGTGACCCCAGAGTGGGCTGGGGGTGCTGGCAGCAGATTCCTCTATAAACAACCCCAGACCTGGCAAGATCCTCCAGGGACCCCAGACTCTGTAGGGTCCCTCGTGCACCCCAGACCCTGCAGGGTCTCCCAACTCCATGGGGGTTCCCAGACCCTGCTGGGTCCCCCAACCTCACTGCCCCCCCCCCCCCCCAGTCTGCCAGCTCACTGCATGCCCCTGGACCCCTGACCCTGCAGGGTCCTTCAAGCACCCCAAACCCCCAGGGTCCCCCAGGGACCCCCCCCACCCAGATTCCTCAGGGCATCCTAAGGTTCCCCAGACCCTGCTGGGTCCCCTGGAGTGCCCCAATCCCGCAGGGTCCCCTAAGGAACCCCAGATCCCATAGGGTCTCCCCCCATCAGACCCCTCAGGCCACTGCTGAGGTCCCCAGACCCTGCTGTGTCCCCCCACCCCATAGGGTCCCCCAGACCCCTCACACCCTGCAGGATCCCCCTGGGACCCTCAAACCCACAGGTCTCCGACTCATCAGACTCCCCAAGACCCTCTAAAGGACCCCAGACCCTGCTGGGTCCCCTCACCCCATGGGGCCCCCCACACCCTGCAGGATCCCCCTGGGACCCCTAAGCCCTCCTGACCCGCTGGGTCCCAACCCATCCGACTCCTCAGGCCACCCCCGAGGTTCCCCAGACCCCGCTGGGTCCCCCCCACGCCCTGTAGGGTCCCCCGGGACCCCCAAACCCTGCAGGGTCCCAACCCATCCGACTCCTCAGGCCACCCCGAGGGTCCCCAGACCCTGCTGGGTCCCCCCACGCCCTGTAGGGTCCCCCCGGGACCCCCAAACCCTGCAGGATCCCAACCCATCAGCCTCTCCAGGACCCCTCAAGGACCCCAGACCCCGCTGGGTCCCCCACCCCTGTAGGGTCCCCCCGGACCCCAAACCCTGCAGGATCCCACCCCACCTCCGCCCCCCAACCCCAACCCCCCCCCCCCCCCCCCCCCCCCCCCCCCCCCCCCCCCCCCCCCCCCTCCCACCCCCGAGGTCCCCAACCCGCTGGTCCCCCCACGCCTGTAGGTCCCCCGACCCCCAACCCTGCAGTCCCCCATCAGCCTCTCCAGACCCCAGACCCGCTGGGTCCCCCCCACGCCCTGTAGGGTCCCCCAGGACCCTCAAACCCTGCAGGATCCCAACCCATCGGACTCTCCAGGACCCCCTCAAGGACCCCAGACCCCACCGGGTCCCCAAACCTCCCCCCCCCCCCCCCCCCCCCAGACCCTCCCCCGTCCACCCCTAGGCGGGGCTGCGGGGCGCGGCGGGCAGGCGGCGGGCAGCGGTAGCCGGTGGGGCGGTGGGGCGGGGGCGAGCGGGGGCCCAGGGGACGCAGCTGCGGAGGGCGCGGGCGGCGGCGAGGAGGGCGGCGGGGCGGGGGCGGGGGCGGCGGCGGAGCCCCTTCTGCAGCCGCTGGCTCTGCGCCGCCAGCGCCAGCTGGGCCTGGGCCACGCCGGCTCCCAGGCGGCCCAGGGCCTCGGCGCGGGCGGCCAGGCGGAGCTCGGCGTGCCGCAGGGCGCAGTGAACCTGCCGGACCCGGCCCTCCAGCTCCGCCGCCGCCCGACGCCGACCCTCCGCCGCCACCAGCCGCCGCCGTGCCGCCGCCAGCTCCACCGACCCGGGGCTGCTGCTGCTGCTGGTGCGCTGGTGCGGTGTTGCTGCCGGTGCCGCCGCCGGTGGTGGTGGTGGTGGTGCCGCCGGTGTTGGTAGCGCTGCGATCGGGGCGCTGCTCGCTGCCCGCAGCCGGATCCGTCGCTGCCGCTGCCGCCATGGGAACGGGAACGTGGAGCGGGGTAGCAGCGCGGTGAGGATATATAGCCCGGGGGCGGCGCCGGCTCCGTACGGCTCGGCCCCGCCGGGGGCGGCACCGGCACCGGCACCGCACCGGTACGGGGCGGGGGAGGAGGGACACGACCCCGGCCCGGTACAGCCCGGCACCGGTGGGGTATGCTCGGGTCGGTACGGCAGGGCTAGGTATGGCTCGGTACGGCACCGCTACCGTCACGGGTCCGGCGGGGCACGACCCGGCCCGGTACAGCCCGGCACGGGTAGGATGGCTCGGTACAGCACCGCTACCGTCACGGGCCCGGCTCGTACCGGCACCGGGCTCGGTACGGCACTGGGCTAGGTATGGCTCGGTACAGCACCGCTACCGTCACGGGTCCCGGCTCGGTACCGGCACCGGGCTCGGTACGGCACTGGGCTAGGTATGGCTCGGTACAGCACCGCTACCGTCACGGGTCCCGGCTCGGTACCGGCACCGGACTCGGTACGGCACCGGTACCGGTACCGGCACCGACACGGCCCTAGGCTCGGTACGGCCCGGTACAGCACTGGCCCTGGGCTCGGTACGGCACCGGCGCGGCCCCAGGCTCGGTATAGCCCGGTACGGCACGGCACCGGCCCGGTGGCGGCAGTAGTTCGTGGCGCTGGAAAACTGCCCTCGCTTGGGGGGGGTCGCTGGGAAATGCGGAGCTGGGGAGGGAGGGGGGGGTCACTGGGAAAGACTGGACTTGGGAGGGGGTTACTGGGAAGGGTTACTGGAGGGGTTATTGGGAAAGGCTGGGGAGGGTTAGTGGGAAAGGCTGGGCTGGGGGGGGTACTGGGAAAGGCTGGGCTAGGAAGGGATACTGGGAAGATTTACTGGGAAGGGTTAGGGGGAAAGGCTGGACTGGGATGGGTTACTGGAACGGCTGGTTTCATGTCTGCAGCCCCTGGGAGAAGCAGCTTAAGAAGCTGCTGGTGCTGGTTGGGGGATGCTGGTGCCCCAGCCGCCAGCCTGGGGCAGGGACAAGGGCAGGGGCAGCCCCCGTTCCCCTCCCTCCCCCGGGGCTGTGGCTGGGGTGCCCCAGCCTTGGGGTGCAGGGGACGTGGCACCAGGACAGCGTGTCCTTGGTTGCATGACTGTCACAGCAACGTCGCTGCCAACGTCATTATCATTTAAGACGGCGTTAATAGAACTGAGAGTGGGCCAAGAGGGCACGGGGAGGGGGCTGGAGCGGGAGGGTGCCGCTGCCACCTTGCTCCCCCCAAGGAGCCTGTTTTTTGGGGTTCCTCCTGCCGGGACGTCACGTCAGCAGCTGCATCTCCACGTAGGTGCGTGAGGTAAAGCCCGCTTGTGTTTTGCATCAGAGCAGCAGAGAGGATAAAAGGGATGATAGGAACCGGGTGCCGAGGTCTCATCCCAACCCCAGAGAGGAGAAAAAGCCTAAGCCAAAAAAAAAAAACCCCAGCCTAAATCTGTTCCAGGCACAGCCACGTCCAGGCCTGCAGTGGATGTCACCTCCGCCCCACGTGGGCTGGTGGCAGCTTTGCTTTCCTTACCTTAGGGGGAAAAAAATCCCCATCCCTTGTGCTTTGCGTCGCATTCCTGCTCTTGCCAGTGCTGCCACACGTCTGGCAGACACCGGAGCAGCGTCAGAGGCTGCTGCGTCACGGCTCCCGGCCCCCGCTGCCTGCTCGTCCCTTCCCTGCCCGTCCACCGGCTCCCACTGCAGCTCCGCTGCCCGGTGTCGGAGACACGGCCACGACATTTGCTTAAGCTCTTCAGGCTGCATTTCAGGCTGTAGGGAAGCTGAAGCCCAGGCTGAGCTGTCTTCACGTATCCAATGGAAATGCTGCTATAAAATGGGGTTTGGGGATTTGAGGGGTGCTGCTCCATCGTAGGTTCAGGGTCAAAGCTCTCCTCTTGCTCCCTCTGCCTCCAACGCAAAAGAAACTGTGGGGACAAGCAGGTATGGAACAGAACATCTTCCTCTCTGATTTTTTTGCTCTGCTTTGGTGGAACCTGGACCCCCAAGGGTACCCCCAAAGGGGGAAAGGGCCGGGGTCTGTCTTGCAGTGAGCTTCCCCCATTCCCCCAAGTGGAACCTCAGAATCGCTGAGGTTGGAGGGACCTCTGGAGGTGCCTGCTCCATCAGTCACCTGCTCATAAAATAATTGCTTTTTTGGGTCACCCCCCAGGCCTGTGCTGCTCCAGTCCCTGGTCCAGGGTGAGAGAACGAAATGGAAACGGGGAGCAGCCGTGCCTGGACATGAGCTTAAGAAACAAGAAGGGGCCAGATGGGCCAGGGATGTTGGCCAGTGAGGCTGAGGGTGTCGCTGAGCCCCCGCAGTGGCTGTGTCCCCAGGCTGTCCCAGCCGGCCATAGCACATCCCGGTAGATGAGCAGACAGAGGCTGGTAAAGGCAAATAATAGAAAAATACAAGAAATGCCCCTGCCCCTCAGGGTAAGTCACTGCCCGAGTCCCAGAAACCCTCCCATGCTGCTGCGGGATCTCTGCCTGGGCTGACGAGCTATTAATGATTTAGCAGAGGAGTCTGAAATTAGCAGCGCTCAGAATAAACCTCTTTGATGCAAAAGCCCCGTTGAGAGCGTTGTTCTCCCTTTCCCGGCAGCGACCCTCCGCACCCGCAGCCGCACATGGAGGTACCAGCCGCCGGGACGGGGCACCGCGCTGCATCCCGCAGCCGGCCCGGTGCTGGTCCCCGGTATTCCCCCAGGGATGCGGGCAGCCAGCCCCGCGTCGGCCGTGATCTGCCTTGGGGTAGGGCAGCCCTGCGGGAGGACACAGCCGAGGGCTGTGTGCTGGCCTCTTATCTCCAGCCTCTTTAAAGCCCCACGTTGGGATGTGCTCCAGAAAAGTGAAGCCTTATTATAGGCAGTAAATAATTAATGTTAGTGCCATCTCTCCCAGTGTCTCTGCAGGTTTTTTCCCGCGGTGTCCCAGTTACCAGGGCAGGGGGGAACCCAGGCGCTGCTCTCTCATCCTGGCCCAGTTTAAGGGAAGGAATCCTGCGTATGGATTTCAGGTTTAAGCCCCAGGACTCCTGGGTCGACCCAGCTCCCTGCCCCGCCATCCTGGACCCAACAGCACTGGCAGCGGCAGTTTGGGACCGGAGCCCTGGCACACGGTGACAGCTCAGCTGGGAGGTTATGGGGCACGGGGAAAATGCAGGAGCCGAGGGGCATCAAGCAGCAGGGTGCTGGGCTCAGGGGGCCGGCCACACCGTGCTGCTCAGCTCATCCTGGCAGTGCCAGGCTCGATGGGGCAGCACCGGGACAGGTTTCGTGGCCGGGATCTATGCTCAAGGCACCTGGCAAAGAAGGAGACGACGTATTTCCAAGAAGTGCTTTGAGTTACACACAAATGAAAGCCCAGCCAGGGAAATGACACCGACTGGAATTAAGTACGATGTTCCTGTGCCAGAGGCTTAAATAAATAAACGCAGTCTTTGTGCCCTTTAGAGAAGGAATGAGCTTCTTGGCACTGGCACCATCCTTTAAATTGATTTCTCTCTCTCCTCTTTCCTCTCGGAAACCGGCTGGTGCATCTGAGCCGAGCGGCTGCCGCTCCGGCTGCAGCCTCGGTGCGCGGCCGCGGTTCTGCCAGGCTCCTTCCCTGCCTGCCCTGCTGCCCGCTTTCTCTCCTGGTTTCCTTCCTTTCCTCCAAACCTTCAGGGAAGGATCCGACCCCCTGAGAGTGAATCACCAGCTCTTTGGAGAGAACCACCGAGTCACCGAGCGGCAGCAAACAGGATGGGCTGAGCCCGGCAGCCCTGGTGCCCGGGGAGTGCTGAGCATCCCTGCAGCATGCATTCCCCTTGCGCCACCGCTGTCCCCAGGGGAACTTGGGCAGAAACGACCGCTCCCAGCAGGAGAAGGGACGGACGACATTGTTGCTTCGCAGGGTGCCGAGCAGAGAGGGTGAAATCACTCTCCACAGGTCCTTCTGCGGCTGCAGCCGGGTGGGAGAGCAGGGCTGGGTGGCAGGAGGGGTGGCCGAAGGCTTTGGGGGTGTTGAAGCACTTGGGCATGGCCTGGGTGGAGGTTCATCCTGGGGTGGACGGGCTCCCGACTCTAGCGTGAGGCACCCAAAACCACAGGCAGCACCCGGGGAGGCACAGGTGAGATGGTCTCCCCGGGGTGCAGGTCCCGTGGGACCCCAGGGGACGCATGTGGCCACCCCACGCCTGCCGCTTTATGCCCCTCGGCGGGGAGGTGCTGCCCGGCGCAGGCAGCACTGGGGGGGATTTTGCCTGCAGGGGAGTTAAAATGACAAGGAACAGTGCAGGGCAGATCGGGGGGGGATCCTCGGGATGGGGACCCTCGGGGACAGGGATCCGTTGGGGCAGGGATCCTCAGTGACAGGGATCCTCAGGGATGGGGATCCTTGGGGACAGGGATCCTTGGAGGTGGGAATCATTTGGGGCAGGGAACCTCGGGGACAGGGATCCTCAGGGATGGGGATCCTTAGGAATGGGGATCCTTGAGGACAGGGATCCTTTGGGACAGGATCCTCAGGGACGAGGGTTCTTTGGGACAGAATCCTTGGGGATGAGGATCCATTGGGATAGGGATCCTTCAGGACAGGGATCCTTGGGGATGGGGACCTTGGGGACTGGGATCCTCGGGGAAGGCGATCCTCAGCGACAGGGATCCTTGGGGACGAGGACCCTCAGAGACGGGGATAGTTTGGGAGACAGACCCTTGGGGATGAGGATCCTCGGGCAGAGGGATGCTTTGAGACAGAGTCCTCAGGGACAGGGGTCCGTGGGGACGGGGATCCGTGGGGACAAGGGTCCGTGGGGACTGAGACCCTTGGGGATGGGGAGCCCGGGGGTGCGGGGAGCGGGCAGGGCGGGCCGGAGCAGCTTCGCCCGCCGCACTCTGCTGTCCCTCGCGGCGGCCCGTCGGGCCGGGTCACGTGGCTCACCTGGCCCAGGTGAGGCGGGGCCGGACGCCGTTCCCTGGCTCGCAGGTAACGCCGGGGCGGGGGGGGCCGCGACGCCGCCGTGGGGGGAGCCCGGCCCCGACCCCGACCCCGCCCCGGCCCCGGCCCCGGCCCGCCGGCAGCGCCCCCCGCCGCTGCTCGGCCCTTCCCCCGGCGGGGCCGCCCGTCCCGGGCCTGGGGGCAGCAGCAGGCCGCGACCGGGAGGGAGGGAGGGAGGGACGGCGGGAGGGAGGGGCGGGCGCTGCCCCCCCCCTACCCCAGGGATCCCTACGGTTCTCCCCGAGACCGGCGTGCCCCGGGTGCCGTCCCCCCGCCAAGACCGGCTTCTCCCTCTCCGTGCGCCCCGGGCCTCCCCCGAGGCCGTGCGCCCCGGCCCCCCACCCAGGGTTGGGGGACAGGCCTCCCCCCCCCCCCCCCCGCCACCAGCGGTCCCCGTGCTGTCGTTGTTCCCCCGCTCTGTCCCCTCCTCCTGCTCTGGGACCTTCCCTGCCCTCGCCCTGGGGGGCTGGTGTCGGTAGGAGCTCTCCCGGGGGGGGGGGGGGGCGGTGGGGTCTCCCCGGCCCCGGCTGGGGTCGGCTTGGCTTTTGAGGGCTGAAAAACTAAGGGGGGAGCGGGGTGGGGAGCCCGGGTGGGAAAGGGCAGGCCTGGCCGGGACGGGTCAGTGGCTCTGCTGGAAGCCGGCTGTTCTCTGCTGCCAGCTTCTCTTCTCCTGAAAATCCACAGTCTCGAGGATGTCGGGGGGCCCAGGGTAGGCAGAGGGGCCTCCGCTTGGTGCCCAGGCAGGTCTCCCCCCCTCGCAGCACTTCATTTGTGAGAAGGAAGGGGCAAATCTTGTTTACCTGCACAGTGGTGGAGTCCTGGTTGTCAGCTGGAACCGGGGGTGTTTTGGGCCGGGGGCACGGGGAAGCGTTTGGCGAGAGGCAGTTCCTTGGCCGGGTTGTTTATATCCCAGGTAGGTGAGAGAGAGGATACAGGAGCACAGAGACGAGGCCGGATCCGTGTTACTCTGGGCCAGGGTCTCTATCGCTGCCCGGTGCCAGCAGAGCAGTCAGGAGTCCGGGAGCTTTACGGGGCGGCTTTCAGCTCCTGGCAAGGCTGCTTAGAAAACTTAACAGCTATTGATGCTTCCATATATTTAAGAGAAGTTGTATCTATGTGTAAATCTCATATCCCAACTTTAGGTCCCTGGCCCCTTTTTAAGTTAATGCTTTGACTTCCCTAGCTTCTAACGACAGTGGCAATGTGGTTACTGGCAAACCGATATGACTTTATTAAGTAGATTCACAACTTAATTTAGCTTTTTAAAAACTTTCAAAGGAACTCCTGTCCTCTGAACAATGAAGATCTTAGACCCCGGCTAACTCTTAGACACGCAAACTGTTTGTGAATCCCTCCTCGCTCTTCTGAGGCAGATGCTGAAGTTCTTTAGAAGGATCTTCTCCATTCACACACCGTGCCTGCGTGAGAACAGAGAAAGCTCCCAACGATCTTGTGAGTATCGACTCGGCTGTGGATTTTAGTCCGAGCTTTTGTTTATGGCTGTGTGAAGCAGCTGGCTGCGGGTTTCGGTCCAGCCCGTTGGCTTGGGCCAGAGCAGCCGCTGGATCGAGGAGCTGGGTCTTGTATGTGCTCCTGGGGAACTCTTCAGACGTGTGATCCGGTGGTCGCAGAGACAGGAGCTGTGATGGGAAGGGGGCGAGCTCCGTGTTCGGGGCCGGAGGTGTCTCTGGCGCCTGATGCAGCGGGGGGTTTGTGCCATGTCAGGCAAGTGGTTTGATCTCTGAGCCTGCAAGTCTTTTTCTGTAGAGCTGAGATAATACTCTTCCCTATGCCAAAGATGCTCTGAAATTTCAGAATATTATATATTGTTATATAAGTGATTGTTACTGTGCAATGCATGTGTTAGATCTCTTGATGAAGCCTCAGTATTAAGAAAAACATCCCGGTAAGCAGTTCTGTGCTTAGATCAGCTCAAATGTTTTCGGTTTGTTTTTCAATTTTGAACTGCATTACAAAAATGGTGACGCTGAGGGAAAAAACCTTGTTGTTCTGAAGGGAAAGCAATCAAAACTCTCAGCTGATGCTGAGTCTAGGGAGCTCTGCCTGCTCAGCACCGAAATTGGAGCATCTGGGGCTTTTATATTTAACATATTGTCCAGGAATGTGCAAAGGGAGCTCCTGGGACATGCACTACTTACGAGTTTTTATAAGCTAACGGAGCCAAAATATTCCTGGAAAGCAGTGGTGTGCTGTAACTGCCTGGTTTTCAGTCTGCGCCTGTTTCTTTGTGGGAGCAACATCACTGTTTGTTTTTAAAAAAAGGGGAAAAGAGGCAATGCTCTGACAAGGTAGGAAGATTTATTTATTCATGCTTGAGGTGCCCTATAGAAAGTATATAGTAGAGCAGCAGGGACAGTCCAAAAACACTTAAGCTATGGCTGGGCTCTCACTGCTTATTAATTAGCCTAATTAGTATTTAAAAGGATCTCTCGGGGGTGAAAGCAGTGTTAGCCAAGAAGCTTAGAAACCGTGGACAACTTAGGGGCCCACCATAGTCTGGGATAAAAGCGGCAGCAACAGAAGTGGCGAGTGACAGCCTCGACCTGACCTTCCTCACCATCCCCCGGTGCCAAGCTTTCTTCGTAACGGGGAGATTTGATGTGGCAAACTCTGCGTGTTGGATCTGTGGAGCTAAAGTGTGACACAGCACCCTGTAAAAACAGTTTACTCCTGTGTGCAGACCTGGGGCAGTTGTGTTAGTACAGTGGCAACGAGAAAAACAGTTGAGCGGATAGCCTGCTGTGGGATTTCTGTAGTAGGGTTTTGTAAAGGTTTTGCTCCCGCGAGGAGTGACTTGAGACCAACTTGTTGACAAGATCTTTTCTTTAATCCAGATGAAGACATCAGTTTTCCTCAGGAAGTCCTTAAGGTAACACGCTTTAGCATGACTAGCAAAAATCATCAGCGTTAGTAACGCCGTCATTGCTAAATCCTCTAAATTTGAATAGCATCAAATAACGTGGAGTCTGAATTGGCAGCTTGCATAATGATCGATCGCTTGTCATCTCCTCCTGGGCACGGTGTGTTTTGAAGTGGATAAGCGCTGTCACGGCCCAGCTTAATCCTAAGGAATGCAAGACAAAGGGGAAGTTGTTTAAAAGAAGATACTTTCCCTTTAGAGCCTGTCAGCTGGCTCCACCTACGGCTGTGCTGCTCCTGTATTGCTCTGGAGCAATGGCTCTGGAGCCCGACTCGTCTTTCAGCTGCGTTGAGGAAACCTCTTCTGAAGGCTACGGGGATTTTGATGTCTTAAAAATAGTCCTTTAAAACCACCTCTCTTCTGATTCAAGCATCTACCAAAAGGAAGCAGCAAAGCTAGAGTAGTTGGAGAACCCTGAAACGCAGGCTGGCTTCCCTCTCTGTGTGACAAGTGAGAACAGTGTGAGTCCTAATGCAAAAATATTTCTGTACATAATTGAAGTATTGAATTTGAGCTCGAGAATCACTGAATTTGAAGGTTAGGTCCTTCTCTGTTGGGCAACGTCTTGCTAAGGTGAGACTGGTGACAAATGCTTGACTTGAGACCTTCTTGTTCTCCAGGTGCCTGAGCGGTGAGCCATGCTGGGCCGGAAAACAGGACTCCCCCACAACCTGAACAGCCACCGCCAGCTGAACCAGTCCTGCCAGGAGGCTGTGCCCCTGCGGACCAGACCATCTAAGGAGACGGATGTCAGTTTGGAGGTGTTCAGCGGCTCTACGTCTGAAATCAAACAGAGCCGCACCAGAGCCCAGCAGATGTGGGATAGGAAAGGTCGCAAAGCTGACCTCAAAGACTCTAACGGGAGAGAGGCAGAAACAATTACCTTTATTTCTGGTACAGCAGAGGCTCCCCCAAACCAGAGCTTCTGCTGTTCCTCTCTCTCTCAGGCCTGGAACACATACAAGGCTGTTTTCTGTTGTATAGTGACCTGTGGGGGCTGCTTTCAGGACTGCAGTGTCTGTATCCCCTATCCGGGGCCTGCCGAGACCTCCACTGATGATGGAAAGAACGGAGATTATAATGGGCGACTGCCAAACAGCCCCGCCAACGTCTCTCCCGCTGAGAAGAATGGCAACCCGATCAAAAAGTCCAGCATGGGTAGCAGTTTCAGTTACCCAGATGTGAAACTGAAGGGCATTCCTGTCTATCAAAACAGGAGCCCCAGCCACCACCTGGAATCGGATTCGTGCTGCAAAGAGCAGCTGCCAGAGAAGCCCTTCAGGAACAGCATAGAAAAGCCACCGCTCCCCAGCAGCCACCGGAGTTCGGAGGAGTATTATTCCTTCCACGAGTCCGACCTGGACATCAGCGAGCTGAACGGTTCCATGTCCAGCAGGGAGATCGACGTCCTGATCTTCAAGAAACTGACGGAGCTCTTCAGCGTCCACCAGATCGATGAGCTGGCCAAGTGCACGTCAGACACTGTCTTCCTGGAGAAGACCAACAAGATCTCGGACCTCATCAATAGCATAACTCAGGACTACAACCTGGATGAGCAGGATGCTGAATGCAGGCTGGTCCGAGGCATCATACGCATCAGCACCCGGAAAAGCAGAGTCCGGCCCCATATTTCTATCCCAGCCAGCCAGAGCCACGAGGAGAAGTCCAGCAGAGGCAACGCACCCGATAGCGGCAATGAAACGATGCTAGAGTCCATAGTCATCAGCCAAGACGGTACGTGCGGGTTCCTTGGTGTTACCCCTTCAATACGAGAGGGTTATTTCATCAAAGCCGTGGAGATGTGGTAATGGAGCAGGGTTGAAAGCTGATGTCTGTCTTCAGGCTGGGCTTATTTTCCTGGGATGTGTGAATGGAGGGCCTCACGTATGACTGGAGACCTCTGCTTCTCACCAGTCACCGTGTTGTGGCTTTCTTGATAGTATCTTTCACTGTCAGTGAAGTTTGCGCTGAGCAATATAAGGGCTTATTCTGCTGCTACTGCCGTGATTCTGGCTTTCCTCCACACCTTTAAGCTAGGCAGAAAGACCGTGAGTCAAACTTAACTGGTATGACCAGACGAGCTGGCTTGTGCCAGAGGATGTCCAGTTACCAAGCTGGCTCTCTCCCCTGTGTTCTACCAGCGCTCTTTGCTTGCTAATGCCACCCTTAGACTACCGTGACAGAGTGCCTCCCTGGAGCTGAGACTTCCTCTACACAGCGGGGCGAGGAGCAGCCAGTAAATATCCCTGCAAAGAGGAGGGAAGGGCTGTTGCCACAGCGTAAGTGCCTCGTGGCTGTTTCAGGGATGCTCTCCTCCTTGTCTGGAGCAGCCTGAAGCGACTGACCTCCAGAACAGGTTGTAGGAGAGTTTGTTGTAGAAAGACCTTGAAAAGCTGAGGGGAGGCAGGGGGGGGCAAGGAGACATCCAGAAGTAACGGGGGAAAACGGGTGGCTGTTGTGCTTCCCAGTTTAGCAGTAAGGCTGCTGTTGCTTCCTGGTATTTAGGGACTACAAAGCTCAGATTACGAAGACAATGGTGGAAGCAATCTGAAGAATCAGACTCTACCTCTCCCATTACCTGAGGGTGGTGCCTTCTGAAGGAGAGCCCTGTGCGTTCCCTGACAGGGATCTTTACTCTTGAGTCATAGCTGCCCATCCTTTCCTGTCTCAGGCCCTCTTGGCTTTCATTCCAGATTTGGCCGTGCAAATATCGGAAGAAACACCAGCAGATGTGATAGCCAGGAATATGAGGCGGCATAGCAGCGCAGGTAACGTACCTGGCCGGGGTCTTAGCTGCAAAAGCATCACAGGAGTGAGGGGAATGCCCTGAACTTCTCATATTATGAATGCCTTCCGTTTTCACCATCCGCAAAGGCTGAGCTGACACCTGCCTCTTAGGTTACCGTAAGGGGTATAGTTCTCTTGAGCTCCGGTAGTGAAGGGAGCTCAGAAGACTGCCTGGGTTGGTTGGTCCTTCTGAAAAAGAATAAAACCCAAGTATGGAGTGCTCTCTGTCCATGCACAGTACTTGGCCTGAGAGCTTTCAGTCTCCGGGTGTCTTGACGAAGTTTTGGGGCTGTATTTGGGGTGTGACCGGCTAAGGTTACAGCTGGGTTATACCGGGAACAAAAGGAACGGTGCAAAAGGGAAGCAGCGGAAAGTGACGGGCTGTCCCCTGAGCTCTGATCCTCGTGGCGTGCATGCTCCGCTCCAAAGAGCAGCCCAGGGCTAAAAGACAAGTTTTCTCCTGCGTAATAACAGATCTGTCCTAGAAGATGGCTACAATACAGGCAGGGTTGTTCCCTGCCCGTGGGCTTTGTGTGGCTTTCTCCTCCCTCACGATACACAAAGCCTTTTGTGGCAGTTGCTTGCCTAACTGCCAGGCACTCAGCTGCTGTAGTTCACATTGTCTAATGTCACCATCTCTTCTCTTTCCTCTTCAAGGCTCTCCAACAAGCAGAGATTCCTCTTTCCAAGACACAGAGACTGACTCATCTGGGGCACCTCTGCTTCAGGTGTATTGTTAAGGAAAAGGACCCAAGCAGCAGGCAGGCATTCCAAGGCTTTGCTGCAATCAGATTTCTCCTCTTGCAATATGGAGTGTGCTATGCCACTATTTTTTTTTCCTCCCTCAGACTACCCTGATCCTTTGTTGAAGCCAAATTTCTCCTGCTGTCTGAATTTCACTGGATATTTTTTTTTTTTTTTTTTTTTTTTGGACAATATAGAACATCAAGGAAGTGAACTGTGGAGCTAATGAACTTGGGAGGTGGAATGTGTGCCCAGGGAGGAGAAGATGGACAAGGAAGTATCAGATAACTTATGCCTCTCTGATTTCCGTACTTCACGTTTAGCTTCAACAACCTCGGTGGCCCAGCCCTTTCCCTGCTTTGAGGATCTGCTGTACAGTTCTTGCTTTCTGGCATTGCATAAGTTAACTTGGGTAGGGAATAACTGGATGGTGTCTCTGTGTTTGTGCCGATGCTGAGGTGAAGGCCAAGCACCTGCTCTCTGGGGACCCAAATCTCTATTTAAAGTGGCTGGGTTGGTCCCAAAAACGTCAGTCAGTCCTCTATCCGTGGTGTTTGCAGTAGCCAGATCTGCCTTCTTCCTGCTGACCCTTACTGGTGTCATATCCTGCTGCCTGGGAAGGAGAAGGTTCAGGTAACGCGGTTCGTTTAATCTTCGGCCTCTTGGCGTGTCTCCCGAGATAGTGCCAGTTGCAGAGGGGTGGGATGCCGGGACAGCTGCCCCACTCTCACCTCTCGAGCAGCCCATGGGGATCGGCTTTGCAGTCACTGCCAGTCTGACGTGAACTGCGGGCGCGAGGTGTTACCGGTTGCACGCGTTGACCTGTGACTTGCGTGCCGGTCAGCTCTTCCTCACTCATCTGCCAAGCCCTCTGCGTTTCCCTGTCACGCTGACTGCTGGGCAAGCCTTGAACTCGGGTTATGGCACGTGAGGGAAATAGTCGGTTCATTTTTAAGTTTTTGTAACTAAGGATCGGGCTGTTTGACTCTTCTGCTAGAAAATCCCTTAAAAGTGGCTTGCTTCAAAAGGAAAGCCTCCCCTGCGAGTGTCTCCAGAGGGTCTGTGAGGATCTGCTTGGTCCTGCCTTTCCCCGGAGGGCACTCGGCGCCTTCTCCTTCCCTTTGCTCCTCTCCAGCAGCCAGTCAGAAGCAGGAGATGTGGTATTGCTAGCCGGAGGGCACGGCGCCAGGCGACCTTGAGGGCTGCAGCGTTGCAGCAGGAGGAAGCTGTATCTTGCTGGTGTTGCCACTCGGTTGTTTATCGTAAAGTAAACGCGTGAAGCCATGGGACTTGTTTATACATTCGGGTGCCCTTGGACATGAATAGAAGACGCTCAGTTGAATTTACCAGCCATAGAATAAACACACCCACTGGTTTTTTGGGGAGAGGGAAACCAAAATAGTCCCCGTGCTTTGGTGTGGACCATGTTTTTGTGCCGTAATTGAACTGAAATGTGCCTTAATTGAACTGAAATGTGCCTTAATTGAACTGAAATGTGCCTTAATTGAACTGAAATGTGCCTCTATTCCATAGCCTGTGATTACTGTTCAAAAGATTGGGTAGGGGGGAAAGGATTGAATTCCTCACATGAGCAGTCAGGCTTATTTAACCGGCAGAAGCCCTTTGAAACGGACAGTTCGAGTCCCTGTTAGAGCCTGTTTTTGTAAACTGCTCGTGTTTCAGAGCATGCTTTCATAAATCACGGACATTATTGAGACCACACCTTGAGACACTGACGGAGAGAGATTCTGAAAATAAAGGGGAGAGACTGAGACTTGGATTTGGCTTCCCCTCCCTGCTTTGTTTTTAAAGCTGTCGGTTTGTGAAAAAACCCGTTTATACAAGGAAGAGACTTGAAGCAAGGCCAGCCCGGGACTCCCAGAGGAGCTGTGTTTGGTCACCTCCTTCTGAATGCAACAGGTACTGATGGACCCGTTTGGCTTCCTGCTTCTCGATGGATTTTTGTACATACGTATTTGGACAAGTTTACTTAAACCTGTGCACTGAGGCGTCAGCATGGGTCACACTGACACGTAGCTCTGTGGTCTGTACGCTGGAGATTTGGAGACGAGGGGCGAGGATGGACTTGCAGAGAGCTGCCGATCGCTATTACAGATGCAATAGCACATTTTTAATGTTTAATCTGTGTACGAAGAGTGAATGTGTATGGATTAAGCTTGCAAAAAAAAACCCCAAAACCCAAAAAAACCCCCGAAAAACTCACTAAGAGGAAGACTGTCAACTCGATGGTCCCTGAAGCTGGTGCACCTGTGGTGTCTTACGGGATTCTTTTGCACTCCTTGGCCTTAAATGTCTGATTCGGTCTTTTTTTATAAAGCAAAAGATGTGCTCTTTACCTGTGCTGTGTCTTTTACATTCCTGCTTGCATCAGTTCAGGGAGAGCATCCCTCGGCGGAGAGAGCCTGGGCCGGGCAGGGGGGAGGTTGTGCAGGGGGTTGCTGATCCCTGCTTTTCCAGCAGCACGTGGACAAAGATATTCTCATCCGTTTGGCAGCGCTTGCCGTGCCCGGGGGGGTTGTTCAGAGGGCTGAATGCCGGGCTGGGGCACGGGACACGGGGAAGCTGGGTGCAAATAAAGGAGCCTCTGGGGAAGTGCCTGTTTGCGTGCAGGGAAACCTGGACCTTCCCTGAGGGGAAGGAACTGAGCTCTGGAAAAACTGAGCCTGGCGGGGCTGGGGGGAGTGGAATTTCCAGCTTGTTCCCTGTGGTGTAGAGAGGTGTTGCTAGAAAATGCAAGAACTGCTGCGGAGTGGCTGCTGTCCCTGATGGCGGGGCAGGATCTGCTTGGGGAGGGAGGCTGGCTCAGGCCCTGACCCTGTGACTTGAAGGACCAGTTTTGCACTAATTTCACTACAAAAACTCAGCCGATGATAACCTGCAGAGCTCCATTCCCTGCCGCCGACCTTCCCTCGCCCTCCCTGGGCAGAGGACAGCAGGGAGGTCGTCGTGGGTGGGTTTTTCCCCCTGGTGCGCAGGACCCGCTCTCCTGGTGCCCCTGCGAGGGAAGAGGGTGGATGGTGTGAAGGATTGGCACTAACCCCTCCTTTTTTCTTTTTTTCCTTAAGTTTGGTCTGTTAAGGACTCGTGATTCTTGTCTAGTCCGTGCAGACAGGCAGAAGACTGAGCCCAAACTTGAGTCCTTCTGTGCCTGGTCCCCTGCCTGTTCTGTCCCGATTTTGTTAAACAAAGACCAAGATCAATCTGGCCGGCCACTCTTCAGCAGCAGGCAGAGTCCACTGCAGTTGTGCAAGAGACACGTTTCCTGGAAGGATTTTAAAGCCGTGAGCAGGTAAATGCTGCCTTCTCTCGGCTGGGAAGGGTCTCCAGAGGAGATGTTTTTGTGTCTGGAGCTCTCAAACCGGCTGGTTGGGGCCCCGGGGAAATAGAGCAAAGGCTGCCAGCAGCAGCTTGCTGGCCAACCTCCGGCACCCTGTGCAGGGACGTGGCTGTGTCACTGCCGTCTTCGCTGTCCCCACCTGCTCCTAAGCTGCCCTGCTAGTTCCTCCTGCAAGTCTGGGCCACATTTTTCTGTCCTCTACCTAGCCTTCCTCTCTAAATTTCTCCAGTGCTTTTCCTGGAAGAGGTTAGTCTTCCCTTGGTGCTCATTCAAGCAGCTGGAGTGACCGAGTGGCTGTAACACGCAGTATTGCTTCTGCTTCTCTTGGGCACGTTGAATCCCCGGGGAAAGATTGTTTCTGGAGGCTTCGGGTCCGATCACTGCTCAGCACGGCTCTGCTGGGTGCACAGCACGGGAGCTCATCCCCTGCCCCAAAGTGCTGCTGCCTAACTAGCCGGCTGCTTCAAAACTGCTGCTGCAAGATCACTGCAATTTCTGGAAATATTTGAAAGCTTTGCATTTAAAACTATGATGCCGTAGTTGATCTGTCTCTGCTGTCAGTCCTGTGTTCAGCAACTCTCCTGCTTTTGAGTTCGCTGCATGGATCGTGGGTTTCCTTGCTCACAGCCGCACGTGGAATGAATCCACAGGTTTTTTTGTCTGCTGAAGGTCGTGTTTGCTGTCGATGAAGTTGTCTTGGCTGTTGCTGGAGTGGTTTTTGCTCTGAGCATTAGTGTTGAGTGTTCTGCTGAGTGATCTGGCAGAAAGAGTTGGTTGCCCAAAGTGGAGATCTTACAAACACGAGAGCCCTTTACTCGGCCGCATGCGTGTAAACATGCTCTTTCCGCGCAGGTAATTCCTTTTGGGAGCCTGACTCAGCACCTTTCTTTTCGTGCAGACATTGTTTGATTTTTATTGGGCTTGGTTTTGCCAGGAGACTCTCCAGAGACTCACGCTGCGCGTGGGTCCTCGCCGTGCCGCAGAAGCGCTGCTCTTTAGTCCAGTGACTTCAGTAGGATCCAACGTACTGCACAGCCCCAGCCAGCCCACTGCCAGTGGTTCCCTGGGTTCGGGTTAAGGAAGATCAGTAACTGCTGGGAATGGATGCATGAGGCGCTGAGTGGTAAAAAGAAACTCATCTTCCCCATCCACACCCTGAACTACTGAATTATTTTTTTCAGTGTGGCTTAGAAGTTAGAAGGCGGATGGATTGAGCCTAACTCTTTACAGCCTGGTCCTTAGCAGTAACAGAGGAGCTGTGGCTTCTCCGCAAAGTAAGCGGGAACGTTAAATACCCAGTGCCTCCGTTTCCCTCTTTGGGGTTTTGCTGTTTCATTGCTCTTTCCAAAGCAGTCCTGCAGTCTGGGCCGTTTCCCAAATGGTCTGAGCTGCGATACTCATTAATAAAAGCTAAGCCAAGAGCTGCTGTTAGGAAAAAAAAAAAAAAAAAGACCGGGGAAACTCTGACCATATGGAAAGCCCTCTGCAGAGCCTGTATGCCTTCAAGGTTTTGCTTGTTAAAGGACGTGAGAAGGGGCCCAGCAGCGAGGGAGCCACAGCCAGGCGGGTGGAGGAGCTCTGGGCTGTGCTGGCAGCCGTGGCTCCGGCGGGTGGCAGCACCAAAACGGCTTCTCCAGGTGACTTGACACAGGCGTGGAAAGGCAAAGGGGACCTTCGTCGCCTGCCACCCCCCAGCACGGCCCTTCCCCGGTCTGCTGGGGCTCGGGCAGGGAAACGTGCTGGGAGTCAAGACAAGGAGGTATTTGTAGGGTTTGGTTCGCAACGTCCCTCGTGGTGCTCGGTGTTTCCCTGCCGTGGTCACAAGGACGAGGCCGCGGTCCGTGGTGTCCGGTAACTCAGATTGAGGTGGGGCTTTGCATTCTTGAAGCCACTTCTGCGGCTGCTCGGACCGGAGCTGTCCTGCCCTAGCATGGTTTATTCCAGGGGAAACTGCCTTTTGGAAGCTAAAGGGTGCTTTTGATTCACCTTGGCCTGGGGAAAGTCGGTGGCAGCTGGGTGTTTGCAGAGGACAAGGCCATCGGGAGAAACACCTTCTGTTCCGCTGGCCGCAAGGGTTGAAGTCCAGGGGTAGTGCTGGGATCAGCCGCCATTCACAAACACAGCCCCGGGCATTCACCTGCCGTAGGGTTCGGAGCTGCAGTTACGGCCCCGTTCTCTCAGCACTGTTTGCCTTTTCCCTTCACCTGCCTGAAAGGCAAAATGATGTGCCTTCACCCCCCCAAAAATCCCCCCCCCAGCTTCCTCTGGGGTTCCTGCCGCTGCTTTGTCTCTGTCTTCACTCTGTCTTCTCTCAGCCGCTACCCAACCTGCCTCCTGCAAGTGACACCAACCAGATCTAAGCCTAGTGCCAGCCTGAACTGGGAAGTTCAGGAGTTTCACAGTTGTCACTACCCCGACCACTGCCACGGCTCACGCAAGCCACATCCCTGCAGGGGCCGAGGACAGGAACAGCCCCAAGATTTCAGTTTTGGTAACACCGAGGGAGCTCTGCACTTAGAAGAGGCAGCGCAACGCCGTGTAACAGCGACCCGCTGATCCCACGGCTGCCGCCGTGCTGCCGGAGTCAGGCAGCTGCCAGCGAGTGGATCAGGTCGGGCTCAGGGTTTCTGGTGTTTGTTACAGGGCTGAGGCAGTAACGGGGAAATAACGAAGCTACGCGTTGGGCTTGGGGTGGTGCCGTGAACTGCACCAGTTCATGACTGGTCCCCGTGTGCTGCCCCGGTGCCTGCCTGTGCTTGCTCCCCAGGAGGGGCTGGCAGCTGGATGCGGATCCGGCTGCGGGTGCAGAGCCCAGCCGTCTCCTCTGATCTCTGGCAACTCCAGGGAGCAGCAGCAGCAGCGTTCTGGCATAGCTGAGAACGGGGCGAAGCTCGTCACACCCCCAGAACAGCTTGGCCCTCCCAGCTCACCTGCCCCACGCGCCACGGGTCAGCGCAGACGCTGGCAGGTACGCTCGCTCCAGGGCTAAGCACCTTCAAAGCCAGCACAGTCTGGCTTTTTTTTACAGTAACGGGAGACCCTGTTGTTTTATCAGGGCCAAAGCACAGACAGGCAAACGTGTGCCGGGTGAACTGTAAGATGAACAGGCGGGAGGATCCAGAGCAGAGCAGTCCAGAGGCAGCTGCCCCGACCTGGCTCCTTGCTCGCCCACAAGGTCACTGCTCAACTGGGTGGGTGCTGGTTTTTGACCCCAAGAGCCTATAAAACTGGGAGACTAAATGCAAACAATGTCCTGCTACTCAACAACAAAAAAAAACCCCAAACCACAAACACGGGAGGTGCAATGCCAGGCTGGACTTTGCCCAAGCAGGTTTTTCAGCCGTTCATGCCCACTCCTTCTGGTACGAGGTGGAAACGTTTCGGGGAGGCAGAGGCAAGAACCACAGCAGCAGGGATCTAGGGTAGCCTGTAAAGGACTGACGGGAGCCCAGGCTTTCGTGACACTTTCCTCCTTAGCTCATCATAAAGGAGACCTGGGGCAAGGGTGGCTTCCTCAGTGCAGTCACACGCTGCTACGTGGAAGGTGGAGCCTGGAGCATCAAGCCTTGATCATCCCTGAGTGTTTAAGCTGGGCATGGAGTGATCAGCACTCCCGAGCGAGACATGCGGCTCCAACTGCCTCTCCTTAGCCGGGGAAGCGACCGTCAGTCCAGAGCAGGGAGCCCGAGAGGTATTTACAGGCGGCTGCAGAGAGCAGGACCCCCAGCCCCTGCCCAGGCAGCCCCCCCCCCCGGCACCCTCATTCACAGGCGCTGCTCCCTCCCAGCTCACATCCCAGCCTGCGCAGGCAGCCTGGATCCCTTCTGCGGGAGAAATCACACGCTCTACCTGGAAATATGCCACTCTTTTTTTTTTTTTTTTCTTTATGTTGCACTGCGGTTTTAACAAAGATACGAACATGCAGAGTAATGCCGCTTGTCAGCGGGAGCTCAGAAGAGAACGCAGCAATGCCTGTCAGTAGTCAGCAGGGAGAGAGGCGCTTGGAAAAGAGGCAGGAGACACGCTCCCAGCAAGAACAGCACCCCCAAAGACCCCCCCAACATCTTCTCCCTTGCCCCCAACCACAGGCTCTCCAGCTTTCCCTTGCGTAGGCCAGCGGGTCAGCCCCTCCAGCTGTGATGGGAGCCCCCCCTTGAGCCCCGCGGGGCTCAGCCTGTTCCGCTTCTGGCAAGAAGAGAAGCAGCAGCAAGGAGGAGCAGAGTCTGTCTCTACTGCAATAGCTGGTTTTTTTAGACTGGTGTTTTCCCTTCCCAAGGAGGCAGAAGGAGAATTATTTTACAAAGTAAACTGGCCTTTTTTTTCACAGGAGAACAGGAAAGCCGAGGGAAAGGGAGTGAAAACTCGGGAGTACCTGCTGCCAAACTGAAATGGCAAAGAGTGGATTAGCAGCTCTGAAGAGCCAGGAGATGAAGCTAAGCGATACGTTAAGGATATGTCCCAAAACCTCTCCAGCCTGGCTCTTGTAGCCCTAACACCCTTTTTGCTCTAACCCCTCCTTCTCTCCTAACTGCCGTTTGGGAAGTGTCGCAGATGGCTGCGGCTGGAGCTGCTGCAGGCCGCTTCTGTGGCCTTGCGTTCTGCTCGACACAGGACAACTAAGGACGACTTCATGAAGCTGCCTCCACAGCAAGCTCGGGTGGGGATGCTGGAAGTGTTTACTTGCCCAAGGTAAGGGATATCCGGCAATACTTATCCTGCCCCATTCGACGGGCTGACTGAAAGAGGGGGGAGAAGGGGAGGGCTCAGTTGAATTTAGCCTTTGAAAAGTCCATTTCTGGATGCTGTTCCATGAACCTGCAAGGAAAACAAAGACAAGAGCTTGGGTGCGAGTCAGCAGGAGCCACAGAACAGCTCTGGTTTAGGGGGTAAGGCATCCCTACCTCCTGCACTATCAAGTTTGCTTCCTCCCCATGCCCTCCGCAGCAGGGACTGTTTTGCTGAGCTCCCCATATTACAAACATTTTTTTCCTCGGGTCAGTGGTAGCAGCAATCCTAGCAGCCATCAAGGTCAGCAAGTCCAGACACACGGGAGTTATTAATTATCAAAAACACACCCTTTAACTGTTACCTCTCGGACGGACACGTAGCAGCTATGACACTGATTGTGGGGCAGAGGGGAGATTGTGAGGGCAGATTACGATTTAAGCTCAAACTTGTTAGCTTAAGGATTACTGGAGACACGGGGAATATCTCCAGTGCTGCGACAGTGAAAACTCATGAAGGACGTGACCAGAGAAATCTGGTTTCAGGCTAGGTGCAACCTGATTTCAAACGTAGTGCAATCCCAGCAGCTCGGACTATTTGGACTCAGGTTGCCACATCAGAAAGTTCTGAGAACACCACGCTGTGCCTATGAGTGATCAGGAGGGATTAGCGCACACAGAAGCTCCTGGCTTCCTCCTCTGCCCTGCATACACAACCACGTGGAAGACACAACCACGTGGAAGACACAACCACATGGAAGATTCACACACGAAGTGCAAGTAAGAGCAGGCCTCTGTCTTCCTCCGTGCTCTCATCTCATGGTTTCCCCTGAAACGCCACCGCAGCGTTTCCACTTCCCATTTCCACGGAAATGTGTGCTGCGAGAATAGCGTCCTTGTTTAGCAGCCAGGAGGGCTTCACTGGCAGAGACGAGGACCCACCTGGGCGTCACCGAGTCTACTTTGGCCTGAACAAAGTCTAACCTTCCTATCCGTTCTTTACCAGCCAATCTGTGCACAAGCCAAACCTCCGGAGCACTGAACGAGCGACCTTGCCAGTGAGGCATCCTGTACGCGGACCTCCCAGGAGGAGAGGGCTACCTCCCGTTCTACTAACTCAACAGACAGGCACTAAGGAAGTCTGGTCTCCGCTCTAAAACAGTTGCGCCCTACGCTGTACTCGGCGCGCTGATCAGAGCAAAGCTTCTGCCGCTACAGATAAGCCAAGGAAGAAAAGGAATCAGGCCTGCTACACTAATCCTCCTTCCAACCCGGAGATAAGATGTAGGTTTGCGCTTGCCGAAGAAGCTGCGTGACCCAGAATTGCCTCCACGCCTTCCCAAACGGCCTTGGGAGCTCCGTGAGTAATTTCTCTGCCAAGGTGCATTTATGCCAAACAGGGCAATAAAGACATAAAAGTGGTATTGGCTTGGAGACAGCCGTCTCGTGGCAGGTGTGTAGGGAGGGGTGGCTATCTGGGCTACTGAGCAGAGGGAGATTAGAAAACAATCAAGACCATGTTAAAGTTCAGTAGAGATGGTACCTCCAGTCCCAACACGCTTTCTGGACTTGAAATCAGCAGATTAAGACAATTCCAGAGTTAAGCTATTCCCAGAATTTCCCGTTATGCTTTCTACCCCCACGGGCTTTTATAGGCACTGGTGGTTGGCCAACAATTCAATGACTCCGTAAGTGCAGATGTGAACACAGGCAGGATTGAAGGCCAACCTCTTTTCTGCTCACGTATTTGTGTCAGAGAGGAAGAGGAGAGGGGCTCGGGAAAGCAAATACCCACAAATTAATGAGGTCTACGCACTTTTTCAAAATGTCTTGCTTCTTCTGTTCATCAGATGTGGGGAGGCCCATGGATTTCTGTCGTTGATCATACATCATTTTCTCCACCATACTGCGAGTTTCGCTGTCCAGGTCTGACAACTAAAAGCAAGGACTTCTCTCAAAATCGGAATAACTTGTCTCAACCCACACATACACCCTGCTTGCAGAGAACACGAATACATTGAGGTTACGCTATGCTGTGCGCGCGGGCTGCAGAAATACTTATACAGACACTAATCTATAGATTCAGCTTCATTCGTTTGAAGTTTTGGGGGCACTTATGTTATAAGATAGCATCATATGCAGCAGTACTCCCAGTATTGGTTTTACGCTGGTAAAAAAATAGACATAGCAGTTGAATGTGAGTCAAGTGTGAGCGCATTTATGAGAAGGCTCCATTCAGTAAACCGGGGGGAGTTCTTACCTTCGAGTTCTCTGGATTTATTTTCTTGGTGTTGATTTCCGGGTCTGTGGAGACTAGTTTGTTCCACCATTCCATCTTGTTGATCTGAAGGATGAAGAAGCAAAAGTATTTTATTTTTCCTGGACTTGCTCTAGGAATTTTATGTCTTAGTCACAGGAAAAAGCTGCTGGAATCAGTAAAATCTGACCATGGATACAGGGTACTACTTTCATTCCGAACCACTTTAGGTAGCCTGGATTTCCACAACTGGGAAATCTGAGAGCATGTCAGATGTCACGTGTGGCATGACATAAATGGGATTACAAACACATCACCTGGAGAGGCCCAGAAGGGACACAATAAGCAATAAGGTCTGTCCCTGGATTTTCGTGTCACTAACAGATGTCCAAACATGGCGTTATTCCATTAAGGAACAACTTTAAAATGACTGATTTCCTTCCAGCTTTTCCTGAACTCCTGAGCAATCACCTGGATATCCTGGATTAGTATGAAGTTAGACTGAAGACAGGGGGAACCTGCAACACCCCGCTTCCAATAGCATCACTGACATTGTACCAAGGATAAGCACCCTCCTTCTGTTTCAGCTGACAAAGCCCAGGGCTTTCATAGGTTTTGTCAGACTCTTACTTCACCAGGGAAGAGGCAGGCAAGTCTGAATCCTCCCCGATTCATTCTGCTTTACCTTCTCCAGGTGCACGGTGACTGTTTTACCATCTTCAATCAGCCAAGAGCTCTCCTCCACCTTCACTTCATTGAAAAGCTCTCCATCAATGACAGGCGAATGGCCCTTCAGGCCAACTTTGAGGCGTCGTCTCTGGATATCCACCACCACGTCCTTCCCCTTCAACCTGAAGTTCACCTTGAAAGGGATGGCCAGCTGGACCAGACAAAGATCAGATTTGAGGAGCTGAGCAGCGAAGCCTCTCCTTACCCTCTCGTGCCACTGGTCTAAGACTTTCTGCCTTGGTTTCACCGGAGTAAGACAGAGCCCGCAATATTTTCCTTCGGGTACTGAGTAAGCGGGAGGTGAAAGGATACAAGAGTAAGTTTGGCAACAGGATGGCCAATACCTCAAGGGGACCATAAAAAGGGAAACAGATCTTAATGTCTTGTTAAAACAAGACCAAGGTTTGGCAAAGTTAACTACAGCTGCTGGGAATTTTATTTAGTTACCAAGCTCTCTCTCAGCTATTGAAATGCTGCTGCTAAGTGCAACTAACAATCTTCCACAGGCAACTGAGATACGGGGCATCGGCTCCACCATCCTCACCAGCACCTGCTCTTATTCCCTGTCTCAGATTCCTCAGATCCTCGTAATAAGGCAATACTTACATCCAGTTCTGAAAGAGTCTGTGTCCATCTATAGTTTGGAAGGTCAGCTCCATTGCCAGAGTTGGGTTTAAGTTTTCCTTTATCTTTCTCATCTTCCTCTTCGTCATCTGTTTCCTAAGCAAGCAATTTAAAGTGTAAAGAAAGAAGCTTTGCAAGTTTCCATTTGTTTTTCACTTGTAACAACAATTCTTGGTTTTTATAAGAATTTCAGGTCAGGTGCACGTATTTGATACTCACATAAATTTAGCCCGAAATGAATAGGTGTTTCTGTTAAAACATAACTACAAGAAAAAAAGCCAAAAAAACCCCCATATTGAAGCCTTTGGGAATTAAGTGTGTATTCTTAAAGAAAGCCAGATTGGACACCCCCTCACATTCACAGGAGTTCTCATGGTTGTCCAGAAATATATTTCTCTCAGCCTAAAATAAAGTCCCTAGATGTGCTTTACCTGCTTGTTGGAATCCGAAGATTCGCCTTCATCCTCCGAGGGTTTCACTGGGACACTGTTAATCTGTCCTTGTGCCTCTTTCTTCTGTTTAAAAAGACAACGAACACGCTCAGACAAGTGTTGGCACTTCGTGTTACTTGCTGATCTGACACTAGGTGGCCTCAGCCTCTTCAGCTGAAACTAAAGAGCAGGACTCAGAACTGCACCCAAGACTTGACGGGGAATTTTCAGCCCTCCGAACAGTGGTACAGGAAAGCGGTACTGCCAAGGGGAAGACACCCCTGGCCCTCACACCTCGATGACTGTAGCAGAGGGTGTTGCTACAATCAGAGAGCTTGCTGAAGGCAGAAAGGCAAAGTGAGTTACGGGAGAACCCACATGAAAAGGCAACGGTTGAGCCTAGGCTAATTTAATTTCGAAGCGCACCACCCGCTCCAGTCTGGTGGTCCAGACACTGCAGAGGAACAAGCCTGAGCCATTTTAACCACTCACAGCTACCCGAGCTACACGCAGGCCAGCGAGGAGAGGACCTCGATGGTACCTGCAGGCACCGGACATCGCTCTCACCTGGTCGATTTCCAGCTGCAGCCTTTCCGCTTCCTCGTCTGTAAGCTCCTTAATCCTCGGCTCGTTTGCTTCTTGCTTTTCTTTAGCAAGTTTCGCAGCTCGCTCTGCCTTTTCGCGCCGCTCTGCCTCTTGACGAGCCTTTTTCTCTTTCCGCTCCTTCTGAGCTAGTTTGTTGTGATGGTTGAAGGTATCTGTGATCAGCTGAAAGACAGGAGCACAAATCAAAGGGTTTTAAAAAATCACCGCTTTTTCAAACCCAAATGAAGCCAACTTACTGTCTACTGTGGAGCACGAGAACATCTGTTAGTCATACAGATGTTATGACTTTTCCCTTCATTTTCACTCTAGTCTTTTGACTGAAAATCTAGAGTAGGAGAAAACTCAAAATATTTAAATGTAGCCCTTCCTAGTTCTTCCTTACACAGGGAGTGTATTTCCATGGAGATAACAGAGAAATAAAAATTCTCCATTTGTTTTGGCCTTTGTGCAATTCCAGCAGGACGAGCAGATGCCTAACCCAGCCATTTGACAGCTACTCCGTACATCCAGGACAGCTGGAAGAACAGAGACACTGGATCCAAGTTTTTTTACCTACTTCTGACCTTTTCCACGACTGGGCTTTTCCCCGGGCACTAGACGGAGATTCAGTGTCATGATTTAGAGGAGAACCGTTTGAAAAGCTCGGTGTTTTACACTTAGGGGCAAGTTCCTACATAAATCTTTGCTTCAAACACCTCACTCCAAGTTCTCACGTTGTCATGACTATGAAAAGCAAAATCTCAAGGTCTCTGATGCAAACGGCCGTACCGCTCAAAAGGAAAGCCGAGTACACAGGCAGAAAGCCAGAGCAATTGCCCCGTGGTCGATAACGCCAGCAGCGCTGTGCAAAGCAGCACGTATGAGAACTGAAGTCTGCTCCAGAAAACAATACAGACAGAATCCGAGAAAAGGAATCGGAGTCAGTTCTCAGACAGGGGTTTCAGGTACTGGTTTAGATATAACCCAGAAACTTCAGGGGGGATTCAGCACCTTTCCAGAGCAACTCAAAGCATCCACGCCTTGTAGTTTTGTAAGCAACCACCAAGTATTTCTTTGTTTTAAAGGGGAAAGCAAGATTTATTTACACGACGCGAGTCCAGTGTCTCCTAGGATACAGAATTCAAGATGTGCACCTCCCAGCCTCTGTTCCTAACTATGCGATGATCCACGGTGAGCAAACTATTTACATTGCCTGAGCTTGTCCGTGCGCACACACCGCCCTTCTCCCAACGTACCACCGCACCCCCCTCGCTCTACACCACAAGGACTTCTGAAATGGCACCCCAGAAAAGACGACGACTTTCCCACCCTCTCCTCTTTCTCTTTCATGCCAAAGGGCGAGCAGGACTGGGGAAGCAGCTTCTTCAATTTTTGTTGTGGTTACTATGGTGTCAGAGACTCTGTACTGAGCACCTTTTCAGAAGACCATAAAGCATTTTAACAGGCACCACCCAAGGACACGAATACTTTTCTTTTACGGGCACAGACATGGATTTGCCAACAACAGTAGCCAGGACCTCCAAAAGCACCAGCCAGCGCTCATCTCTGAAATGCTACTCAGGGTTTCACTCCCTGGGAGCACAGAGTCCCCAGGAATTTGGGGAGATTTGCTCTCTAGTCTAAGAAAAATGACAGTAGGCTTCATCTCTCTCACTCTGAAACCATCCTCTTTCCCATCCCTTACCTGCCTTAGTTTTGCCACTTTAGACCGAGTACGTTACACGCTGTGTTAGCAATTAACATCTGCCCTAACACATTCAAGACAGCAGCAGTGCCTGCTTTGCTGGTGGAGTTCCAGTAGTCCAGAAGGGGAACAGCGGCTATACTGGTAAGTACAAGCAAGAAATCTTCAGAAAGTCTGGCCAGTTTGCGTTGGAATGTTCTGGTTCTTATTTCCCTACAGTGAAACAATTTAATTTTTCAGCTCTCGAGCTGGGTGAGGAATACCTGCTGGATAGGAGATGCTGAGGTTGCCAATGAGGCCGCCCGGACTCGCAGGCTTGCTCCCCAGCACGCTCGCTCCGTCCAGGCACCGCAGCCCCGAGACAAAGGTGCAGCCGCATTGTGCAGAGATGTGAACTTTGTGCTTTTTCTGAGATGAACAAACAAGGTAACCTGGGGTTATCAACACTGCGGTGTCTGTCACCGTTAAGTCAGTGTGTCTGGCAGATTTGCTTTCCAAACAAGCCTTTGGCCAGAGCGTGGCAAAAAAACCCCGCGCCGTCGGTACCATTCGAATAAGCAATCGTGCGTGCCTCAGCTCAGATAGGGGCAACTCGTTATTACCTTGCTTCGGTGATGAACTTCATCAGCATCACGGGCTGCTAGTCCCCAAGTGCACCGTAATGCTTTGAGTTGTTCAGGCAGAGAAGTCTTAGTACGGCACAGACATGGGTGGCATGTAAGTTAGGAGACATAAAAGCTTGAGGATTTGGTTTTTTTACCTTCTCTGCTACTCCGTCTTCTCCACCGGTGAAGAAATCCGTTTTACGCCTCAGGAAACTAAAGAACGTGTTCACAAGCTGGTAGAGAAAACAGGGAGGGGGGTGGGAGAAAGGGTGGAGAGAAAAAAAAGCAATGAGACCAGATCACTCCAAGCCACCTTGTGTCTCTTGAGCAGCCTTTATCCTTTGTACTCCCTATCCGTGTCCGTGCCAGGATCACACTGAAATCAGCCCCGTGACCGTTTCCCAGAGAAAACGTCCAGTGGCTTTTGTGGAGATCCAGCTCCTGGATTCCCAGTTTTCAGAAGAGGCATTTGTGTGGTTTACGTGAAGAAAGGGCAAGCAGTTTATTCTCAGCTCACCTTGGAGCTACACCTACTCCGATACCCCAAGCTGTTAGCTGAGGCAGGAATTTGGGTGGGTATGTATACATGCATCTATACATGTATGTATATAGATATACACGCATACCATATTTTGCTTCTTTGCACACCTGAACCCTCGAAGTGTGCAAACTCACTCTCCCCCCATGTCCTGTTTATTTTTACAAAATAACCACTAGCTGCCTCCCAGATACCACCGATGAACTAGCAGTTATGAACTGGCAGCCCTGTGGAAATCCATACTCTCACTGGATCTTTATTTCCCAGGAATTCTGTCCTGTCAGTATTTCAATTAGAGGTTCCGCTACAGCACCAGGAGCTGTTAGGAGGGCCATTTCCCCAAACCATTTGTGAGCGGGATGTTCCCACACTCCCCAGCCCTCCCGCAGGTCAGCGCCCAGACCCCCAGAAAGAGTCAGCACGGCGGGAAGCGTGCGGTGTGTCAGCAGAGCCCCGACCACGAGGAAGGGAACCATGTTCACGTTCAAGCGCGCTTCATGGTGGAGCCTAAACCCATCAGCTCTCAGGGGGCCGCTACCAGGTGATTGTGCTGGGAAACTGGGACAGAGGGACTCGATCCTCCCCTGCGGTGTTTTGCTTTGCCGTGACCCGGCACGGGCGCTGCCTGCGCACACCGAAACCTCCGGTGGGGTGGCGGCGGCCTGACCGAGCGCACGGGGCCCGCACGTGGGAAGCCCGGAGGCGGCAGGAGCCGGGGGGGGGGGCAAGGCCGCGGTGGGGGCGCAGGCCGGAGCTCCCCAGCCCCTCCTTAGCATCACACTAATTAATCAGAGCATCCTCCGTGCTCCCCGGGGCTGGCGCAGGCCTGGCCCGTTATCGCCGCTCTCGGAGGGAGGGAAGGACACGTTCCTCCCGTACCGTATGTGCACCACCCGTGGAGGGCCGGGACCCGTGGAGGGCCGGGACCCGGGGAGGGCCGGGCCACCCCTAACTCCGCTCGCTCCTCCTGGTCTAGTTCGGTCCCGCCCCGCCCCCCCCTCCCCTCCCCTCCGGGAATACGGAAAAGCTTCCGCCGCCCCATCCCGCGCCCGGGCCCGGGCCCGGGCCCGGCGGCGCTACCTCGCGCACGCCGCCCTGGTGCTGCTGGGCCATGGCGAGGAGCATGCCATCGAAGCGGTCCTCCTGCTCCGCCGCTTCCTCCGCGCTCAGCCCCATCCTGCCCGCCACCACCGCCGCCGCACCGGCCGCCTCAACCCCTCACGCCGGCGCCCGGAACCGGAAGAGGCGCCAACGGAAGCACGCGCGCGCCTCCCCCATCCTCCAATCCCAGAGCCCATCCGCGCCGCTCTCTTCGCGGATTGGACACGGCCGCGTCCAATCCGCCGGAGGGAGGCGGGACGCGAGGCGCGGGGTCCAGTTGCTATAGCGACTGGGGGCCTGTCCGGGCCCTTCCAGAAAGCTCGGCGGAGGCCTGTGACCTCCGGGGAAGGGGGGGGTCAGGGGTCAAAGTGCAGAGGGCGGGGTCGGGGACAGAGGCCGCCCCGGGGGGCCGCGGGCGCTGCCCCGTGTCTCGACCGGGCCTTGCTCTGCCCTCCCGGGGGCGGCGGGCCCGGGCGGCCCCGGGCCCCCGCTGCGGTGATGGGAAGGGGCTCCGGGGAGCTGCCGCGGCCGCGGTGCCGCCGCCGCCCCTCCCTCCCCTCCCCGCTGTGTCCCCCCCTCCTTGGCGGGCCAAGGCCTGGATCCGGCCTATCCTCCGGCTGGGTTGCCGCCATCCCCGGGGGAGCGGGGAGGCATTTCTCCCTCGCTGCCACAGGAATCCCTCACCCTGCCACCAGCCCCCCTGGAAATCAGTGCTTGGAAGCTCCTCAATTCCTGCCTCAACTTCTGCTGGTCAACGGATAAAAACACTTGGTCATTCAAGGTGAAAATCTGAGAATTTGCCCTTCCCCTGCCCTGCGTTTCCTCTGAGAGACGCGAACCCATGGGCCCTGCCTGGGATCGAATCCTGCGGTCCGTCGGTTCACTGGGTTTCTCTTCCTCGACCGTAACAACACGAGCCTCCTGTCAGCAAGGTTAGGCAAACAGCCGCTGATAAAACGACTTCCAGGTTGCTCTTTCCAAGGCCGGAGCGCGCAGGCCGTTGAACAGAGGGCCCAGACGAGTGCCCTGTGTGTGTGTGCGTGCGTGTGTGTGTGAACCTCCTGGCAGCGACGCCTGCCACATAGCGCTGCCCCATGACAGCGCGGGGCCTTGGTGCCATGGTACAGGCTGGGTTAATGACTTTGTTTATACTGTTTGGGTAATCGCGATAAGGCCGCCCAACCCGCTGTCCCCCTCCCCGCGCCGCTGGCGCTTCATTGAGAAAACGGCCGTTGACGCCGAGCGGAGAACTCGTTTGCCCCGGCCAATCAGCCCAGGGACGGCTGGGTTTTTTTTGTTGTTTTGTTGGTTTTTTTTTTTTAATGAGGACCGCTTAATCACAGAGCGGTCAAGGCTGTGGAGGGGTGTTTCACTGGTGACCCAGCCTTATAAGAACTGGTTTGAGCGGCCATGGGCTGGCAGAGCTGGGAGGACGGGGAGAATCCAGCCTGCGACAGAGGGCTTGGGAAGGATTTTACATCTTTCTCCCGTCTGCTGTAGCAGGAGCTGAGTTTCGCCGAGGATCGGGCCACCCGGCTCAGCTATGACCACCAACGGCATGGACGTGGACTGTGAGAGGTGCCAGTGCCACAGCGAAGACAAGCGCACCGCCATCCTCTACACCCTCCTCAGCCAGAACCTCAGCCACAGCCGGGGCGGCCGCAGCCCAGCCCACCAGCGCTGCCTCTGCCACCAGCGCCGGACCGTCTGCCTCCGCACACCCCACGTCACCTGCCAGGCGGCCTCTAACGTGCTGGTAAAAACCATCAGCTTCATGAAAAACCTCCCTTCCTTCCACCTGCTGCCGCGAGAGGATCAACTCCTGCTGCTGGACAGCTGCTGGGTCCCCCTCTTCCTCCTGGGACTGGTCCAGGAGATGGTGACCTTCGAGGTGATGGAGACCCCGGCCCCCAGCATGCTCAAGAAGATCCTCCTCGACGGCCAAAGCAAACGGCAGGAGCCCGAGCGGACGCAGCCCACGCTGGCCGCCGTGCAGCGGCTGCAGTGCTGCCTCAACACCTTCTGGAGCCTGGACCTGAGCCCCAAGGAATACGCCTACCTGAAAGGAGCCATTCTCTTCAATCCCGGTGAGTGCCCGGCCCTCGTGGCTCTGCCTGCCGGCGGGAGAGCGCATCCCGCACACGTTAGCGTCTGAACGCGCACCTCTTGGCTTGGAGACGTTCCGAGCGCGGGCAGGTGTGAGAGCGGAGAGGGCTGGTTACCTTATCCTTGACACCGGTCGTTACCAAACGCACCGGGAAGCGGGGAGGAGGGCTGTCAAATGTCGTGGTAAAAGCCAGAGACCTTTGCCTGCCCTGCAGACGATAGAGGACCCCGGGATTTACTTTGTAAAGCATGAGTTTGCCCAGTTAACTACTTTTC
Organism: Gymnogyps californianus; assembly: GCF_018139145.2. NCBI lineage: Eukaryota > Metazoa > Chordata > Aves > Accipitriformes > Cathartidae > Gymnogyps > Gymnogyps californianus. The sequence goes on from NC_059492.1 coordinate 3,859,140, forward strand.
CTCCCTCAAACGGCAGCCCTGGAATAGCTACGTCTCGGTAGCGCTGCGTACATCTCATTAGCGCGGCCTCGGAGATCCTGAGAAATGGGGAAGGGGAAGGGTGGGAATGGGAGAAACCTGGGGCTGTTTTCCTGCCTCCTTCATCACCGGCTTTTCCTCCTCTCCCTCGGCAGATGTCCCTGGGCTGAGGGCCTCCCTGTACATCGAGAGCCTCCAGCGGGAAGCCCAGAGAGCGCTTCAGGAGGTCCTGCAACCCCTGCACCCCGAGGACCAGGGCCGCTTTGCCCGCATTTTGCTGATCGCCTCCACCTTAAAATCGATCCCTCCCGCCCTCATCACGGATCTCTTTTTCCGACCCGTCATCGGCAACGCGGATATCGTCGAACTCATCGCGGAAATGCTGTACGAAATAACCGGCGGGCAGCTGGCTCCCGTGGCACGCGTGGCGTGCTGAGCAGCCGCGCTCGGCCGCCGGCCCCGTGGATGCTCCCCACGCCTCGCCGGGCAGCAAAACGAATCTGGGAGCGGGGATTTAGCAAGAGAAGCGCTCTGAACTCTGCGGGGAACTGCGCGTTTCGGTAGGGCTGAAGGTCGGAGGATTCAGCCAGGCTGCAGCAGAGCGCACGGAGAAACAGCTCCGGTTTGGCAGACGTTTACAGCAGCTCTTGCTCCGCCTGTGCCGGTCTCCATTTCGGGGAGCGTGTGTGCGGGTGAGAGGTTTCTTTCCCTGTTTGCAGCCGGAGCGGCTCAGCCACCTGCAAACAAGAGCACAGAGCAGGTCGGGTTAGAGCCCGGTCCCGGTTTTTACTCAATGAATCCTTGGTGCCGTTGAAATCAACGTGCATTTTGCTGTTAACTCCAAGAGATGAGGTTTGTCCTCAACTAACAGCTTGATTCTGCGGTGTTTAGGCACGCTGAATAACATGTCTTCGGTGGGATCGCTTACCGAGTGCAAACATTATGGAATTAGGTCTGGGTGAAGTCTTGGTGTGTCTATTGTGCTTGAAATCTTAGAGATATTCACGAAAGATCTTCCTAAGGCACCAAGAGGGAAAAAGCCAGAGTACTAAATCTTACAGGGTGTGCAGATTCACCCCTCTTACTTTTTCTTAGATTGTATCTTTTCTCCGTAACGCCACGAAATACAACAGGACTGCTCGCAGGGCAATGGGTTACCTCAGAGCACCGAAACCTATGGCACATCATTCTGGGCTGCGGGCTTACCTCCGTTTGTGCAACAATAAGTGAACCCCGAGCTGCGAACGCTGCGGAGACGAGCGGAGCTGGTTTAGTGGTAGAACCAAACGTCGCTCCCTGGACGTAGAGCTGGAAAGCTTGCTCCTCCTGCCCGCAGCTTCTGCGACAAGTTAGATGTCAGTATTTTATAAGTGATAGTTCTTGCGGTTTGTATATAAGATGCAGTAAATTATTTTTTTAATAAAACGCTTTACATTTTGGAACGTGGTGGCGACTTTTTAGAGATGGTGTTAAATTTCGGGGAGGGGGGATTAGAAAAACCGGCTGCAGGCCTGGCGTGGAAAGGATGCTCGAATGAAAAGGGGCTTTCCATAAAATTCTGTCTGCCTCGCCATGGCGAGGGAGCGTTGCGATGTGGACACACGTCGCTCACTGCCAGCGGGAGCCGTCTGGCCAACAGCCCCGCGGCACAAAAACCCTCAGCGCGCCCAGCAGACAGAAATCCGCAGAGGCGGCGGAATCGCAGCCCGTCCACGCGTTCCTCCAGGCGTTGAGCCTCGCCCGAGGGCTCCCGGCGCGGCCGCCGTGTCGGAGGTGGATGCTCTGACTCACCTGGACGCGCACGCAGCTGCCAACAGGCACAAACGCCATCCCGTTTGCCGTGCCTGACCCAGCCGAGGGGTCGGGTAAAGCCGCACGAAGCCTCCCTGCGCCCCGTCACCCTCCTACCCACGGAAACGCCCTCCGACGTTAGCCAGCAGCCCGGCGGGAGGAAGGACTGCTTTGCCAGTCTGTCCCTCCACCCCTCACCGCTGCTGCTGAACGGTGACGGACGGCTTCCAAGGTGATCTCAGCCCCGTGACGGCCGTTTTCCACGGGGAGGGAGCGCGTGACTCACCGGATGATTTCCGCAGGTCCACGCCAGCCACGGGGCTGCCCTGAGCCACGCAGCCCGGTGACGCGTGCGTGAGTCACGGCGCACGGGATGCCCAACAGCCCCGCTGCCAGAGTCACCCCGAACTTTGGCGCAGGGGAGAGCCCCCGGCGTCTCCATCCTGCCACCGGTCCCCACCAGCCCCTGGGGACAGGGGATCGCTGTGGGCTCCCCTGTCCGGCGTGGCACCCACTGGTGTCGCTGCCCGTGAGGCAGGGCTGACACCTCAGGGCCACCCCTCCATCATGGGACACACCATGGGGGACTTTGCCAAGAGGGCAAGGCCAGGACCCCTTGCATAGGGGTACGCTGCATGGCACGGGGGGCCTGGACACCCCCAGCGCCCTGACACCCCCAGGGCCTGTGACCCCCCCCTCCCGGGGCCTGGCCACCCCCAAGGCCTGTGACCCCCCCTCCCGGGGCCTGGCCACCCCCAGGGCCTGTGACCCCCCCCTCCCAGCCTGGCCACCCCCAAGGCCTGTGACCCCCCCCTCCCGGGGCCTGGCCACCCCCAGGGCCTGTGACCCCCCCTCCCAGCCTGGCCACCCCAAGGCCTGTGACCCCCCCCTCCCGGGGCCTGGCCACCCCCAGGGCCTGTGACGCCCCCCTCCCAGCCTGGCCACCCCCAGGGCCTGTGACCCCCCCTCCCGGGGCCTGGCCACCCCCAAGGCCTGTGACACCCCCCCCCCGGGGCCCGGCCACCCCCAGGACCCCCCCCCCCGCGCCCCCACCGGGCTGCAGGGCGCTCCCCCGCCACCAGGAGGCGCCCACTCGCAGCCGACGTCATCACCTCGCGTCCAGCCGCCGTAACGCGCCGTCCCGCTAGGGCAAGATGGCGGCGCCCAGTTGTAGCGCCGGTAATGGCGGCGTCGTAGCCGCCCGCTACTGCCTGGTGAGCGGTATCCCGGCCGCGCTGCGCTCCGCGCAGCTCCGCGCCTACTTCAGCCAGTTCGTGGAGGCCGGCGGCTTCCTCTGCTTCCACTACCGTCACCGCCCCGAGCGCCCGCCGGCGGGCGGCGGCGAGGAGGCCGCGGCGCCGCGCACTTGCTCCTGCCTGGTGGCCGTGCAGCCCGGCCGCGCCCGCCGCCTCGTCCGCATGTACTCGGGCAAGCGCTGGGTCGGGCCCGGCGGCGCCTCGCTGCCCGGCCGCTGCCTCATCCGCACGGTCCGCCTCAGCCCCGGGACAGGTACGACCGGGCACCGGGGGGCGGGGGGGGGAGCCGGGTCTCACCTCCCTTCATGGGCCTGGAAGGGTCCAGAGGACCCGTTGGGCGCCGGATCCCACCCCTGCGGGTCCCAGTAGCCGACGTGAGGGCACCGGGTGGTTAAAACCCCTCGTGGATTTTCCTTAATGCCTTAAATCCATAATAAGGCAAGAAGAGTCGGTTTGGGGTCTGCTCATCCCCCTCCTGCGCGGGAGGGCCCTGATTTACCCCTCTCTGGGGGAGCGTGAGTTCCCCCCCAAAACCATTCCTTCTCTCCTCCAGGCACGGAGACGTTGCCCTGCGGCGGGGACAAGACGGCCACAGGCGAATCTGTCGCAGAAGCGGACTTGAAGCGGCTGCCCGAGTTCAACCCCCCTTCCTTCATGCCTTACGGGAACGTGGGCACCCCCCTGAAAGTTTTTCTGGAGCTGATCCGGGCCTGCAGGCTGCCTCCCCGGATTATCAAGAAATTGCAGCTGGATTTTCCAAAGACAGGCTCATCCCGTAGGTATGGGAATGTGCCTTTTGAATACCAGGACACTGAGACAGTTATAGAAGAAAGAGTTTACACTGCTACAGGGGATGAGATCACAGAGGAAGAGGGGCCTGTGGCAAGATCCGAGGTGACTCACCCAGCCAGTGCTGAGGAAGATGAGGAGGGGCAGGAGAAGGAGGAAGAGGAGTCGCACTCGGATGACGTAAGTGGATTTTTCCAGCACCGTCCAAGGTTCGCTATTGTAGCTGCGAAGCTGGGAGGGCCGATATAAATCTCGCAGAGCTCATTTTTAATCTTTTGACTGTATTGTATAAATCGCTTGTCTAAAAACGGTGTTAAAATACGGTTGTTCACATCTTGGTGCACTGAGCCCCTTGGCGCATGAACGGCGTGGACGTTAACGCCGCCAAAACTGCTTGTCCAAATCAAGCCGGTTGTAGGAGTTGAGCCCAAAGGGTTTGGTTGGGCTTGAGCCCGGTGGTAGGAGTTGAGCCCAAAGGGTTTGGTTGGGCTTGAGCCTAAAGGGTTTGGTCCGGAGGAGCAAGCATAGGCGGAGGCCGGTGCTGCGGGAGCAGATCTCTGCCCTGCTGCATGGCAGATTGGCCCGGCTCTGCTGTTGCTTGTAAATGAGGTGACCGGAGATTCAGGAGCACATTCGTGTGCTGGAAATGACACGCGGAGCTGTACGAATGATTGACCTTGAATGCTCCTGTGATTGAAGTTAGCCATTCTGAGAAAAATGGCTTTCGTGACAAAGACTCCTAGAGAACTGGACTGGACAGGCTCTCCGGAGATTATCTCGGTCCCTCCACCTGACAGACGCCTGTCTAGCCTGTTCTCACAAACCTCTGTCATTACAGAGGCAGCACAATCCTGAGGCAAGCCATTCCCGTTCTTTGCTGTACCAGAATTAATGTAGATGCCAAATCTTTCCTGCAATTTTATCCCATTAGGTTCTCCTAGCAACAGCGGACACAGAGAATGCTTTGTTCCCTCCTTTACAGACTTTTTATTCAGTCTTTTCTTCTCCAGACTAAACAGACTCCTCTAGCCGTTTCTCACAGGCTCTGTTTCCTGGATCTCTAGTCATCCTTTTGGCTGTTCCTTAGTTGGTTAATGTCTTCCTCGGAGGGCTCTGCCCAGAACTGGGCAGGCGGCAGTAAAGCTGTCAGTCTGATCTGTGTCTGTGCCAGCAAGCTGCTTCACTGGAACCGACACAATCTCTTTAGGGATCAACCTCGGTGGAATTAATTTGTTGCTAGTGCTGACTTTACGTACAACACACCTGCTCCTTAAATGGGCATCTTTGCGTTACAGATTGGGTACGCTGCTGAAAGCATGCTGTGAAGTGGGTGTGATGTGGTATTTTTCACCACTTCTGTCTGCTGACTCTGAAGATGGCATTAGTCAGGGGAATGAGGTCATCAGTGCCGGTCATGTTAGTGCCTGAAAACGGCAGGCTGAGACGAGCTCTGTCGACAAAGCTGTTTCGTAGGGAAGGCGTTGTGATGGGCCGCGAGGGTCAGGGAAACAGGGAGGAGGCTGGGTGCTGTTGGTGTCTCCCACCTTTCACCGGCTCCTTTGCAGGACAATGATACCTGCGAGGAGTGGGAGCGACACGAGGCTCTGCACGAGGACGTGACCAAGCAGGACCGTGTGGAGGAGCGGCTCTTTGAAGAGGAGATTGAGCTGAAGTGGGAGAAAGGCGGCTCTGGCCTTGTCTTCTACACGGATGCTCAGTACTGGCAGGAGAAGAATGGAGGTAACGTTGGTGTTTGTGTCGCTGAGCCACAAACTAACCACCACGAGCCGGGGGGCCCAGCCCTGCGGGTAAATCAGGTATAACCCCATACGAATATTCCAGATCAGCGACAGATATGGGCGTCTTGCCTCGCTTTTTAAACCTTCCCTTGATCACAAAACCTGCAGTGGTTCAATCCAGTCGCCAGAGACCCCAGTGGTCCTACTGGCAGCCTGTTGCGTAAGCGCTGTGGTTTGCAGGGTCTCTAATACCGTTTCCTTCCCATTTTGTTAGAGAAAATAGGGAGCTGGGCCACCAGCAAATAGCTCTTCTGTGTCAGACTTCCACAACTGGCACCAAAACTGTCGCTCTCCTTCTCTTGGCAGACTTTGATGAGCAGACTGCGGATGACTGGGATGTGGACATGAGCATCTACTATGACAAAGGTATCTGAGCTGAACCCCCCACCCCAGGAGACCAGGGAGGTCGGGAAATTCTGACCCTGCAGAATCTCTGCAGTGGGGAACTCTTCGGCTCTGTCATCCTTTGAAAGCGTCCAAGACGTCAGTGTACTTGAAACAACGTTTTTCTTGTCTGGCAGTGAGAGTTGCCAAAAAGAACAGGTTCTGCCTCCTTGTTGTGTGGTGCTCTGGGGGAAATGACGGTAGCGAACGGCTTTCCTGAGCTGCGCTGCTCTGACTCTTGCTTCTTTCTCCCTAGATGGAGGTGATAAGGATGCTCGGGACTCGGTCCAGATGTGGCTGGAACAGCGACTGCGGGACGGCTTGGAGGACGGGTCTGTTTCAGGGCAACAGATTGGCACCTTCGAGAGATACACCAAGGTGAGCGCTGGATACGTGCTCGGGAGAGGATGGGGCAGGACAGGAAAGGCTGCGGTGGCGGTGCTCAGAGGATGTGGGTTAGGGGGAGGAGAGGTCTTGGATGTGGGGAGGGGGCAGAAGGTTCTGGGAAGATGAGGATGGGCTTTGTCCGGCAACTCTGTGACGTTTTTTCCCCTCTCCCAGGGCTTTGGCAGGAAGGTGCTGGAGCAGCAGGGCTGGACGGAGGGGCTGGGGCTGGGGAGCAGCAACTCTGGAATGGCCGAAGCTCTGGACAACGAGGGTCAGAACCCCAGATGCAAGAGGGGGCTGGGGTGAGTACCCAACCCTGCCCTGCCAGCCTCTGTTCAGAGCCTCTGCCCGGGCTCTCTGGGCTGACGCAGCAGCCAACTGGCTGCAAAAGGAGCGGAGTGCGAACCAGAACTGTAAGGCTGTCCCGGGGATCTGCCTTTCTCTGCGCAGCTGGTGGCAGGGCCTGCCGCAGCGCTTCAGAGCTAAATACGCTGCTCTTCCTGACTGTCCAGTGCTCCTTAGAGGAGCTTGTGGTGTTAGAGTAGGGCTGGAACCATTTGCAGGTTCATGCAGCACGCGAACACAGAGGGAGAGCTGTGCTTGAGGACTGAGGGTCACCTCTGCTACGGTATTCTGGTGGGAAAGCCCAAGTGATCTGAGCTGTAGCTGTGCACCTCACCCCTACCTTCTCTGGGGGTGTTTTTGGAGGCTTTGTGCAGTGCTGTGTTTCACGGTGAGGGCTGGCTCTTGTTCTAGAGCAATCTCACAGCCAGGAATGGGACAAGAATCCTTATTGCCCTGTATTGGTGCACTTCTCCCCTGCGGCATGTGAAGGAAATGAGCTGGGATGCACAGAGGTGTCCGACTGCCTCAGCAATGTTGGACCAAACGTTTCCTGCTTCCCTCTAGGTACCACGGGGAGAAACTGCCAACTTTCAGCAAGGTGAAAAAGCCCCGGCGGGACGCTCCCATCCTCATCTCGACCATCTATGATGACCCTGACCCAAAGGACAGCGGTGACCAACTGCTCAGGCGCCAGCCACCCACTGCTATGAAGTACAGGCAGGACATGGCGTTTGTCCGGGCGTCACACGGTGCTCTGGGAAGCTTCAGTGCCCAGTCACGCTGAGCAGAGACTGTCACAGAGCCTTTGTACTGGTCCTGCTCCTGTCGAGCACAGGCTGGCTCCTGGTCTCGGGTTGGGAGCAGGGTGTTCACATATTTATTTTTGGAAGAAACATAGACTTGTAACAAAAATTGCCTCAGTGGGTTTTTTTCCCTTAACTGAACCATTCAAATGCGGGGAAATAGTGCTGGTCCTGTTTGTTCAGTGGGAATGGGGAAAGGTGTTGCGTTTCTGACTGGCGGTTTAAAGCCGATACTACTGCCTGGATCAACCAAGCTTGTGTGCTAGGTCAGCCTAAAAAACCAGAACTCGTAGTTCATGGCTGCCTGAGACCCAGGGAAGGACAAGTACAGACAGGGCCAGCCGTGGCACCGGTAACTGTCCTGCCAAAAGCTCGCCGCTGGCCCGCAGCTTCGCGTTGCTTGGGCGTGACGATCCCACACTCCTGGGAGAAACTCGTTGGGATGAAAGACTCGTCCTGGCAGCCTCCGGAGGAATTCTGCGGGAGGCGTTTCCCTGCGGTCGGGCGTAGCGGGTGCTTCCTTCCACGGCTCTCCGACATGCTCTGCCCCGTTTTCCTGACGCAGGCACTCTTCTGGGTGGAAGGGGGGGGGGGAAGAGCCTTCGTCCCAGTGACCCAGTACTGGAGGGTTAAATGGGAATTGGTGAACGCTCTGCTGGCCGGCTCCGGCTTGGCCCCGTGCACCTTTCTGAAGGCTATCACTGTGTCAGGGGGGAATACAGGGAATAATTTCCCCTTCTTTTGGAGACAGAACTGGGAATGGGGTTGTGCTGGAGGGACAAGGGCCGGCGCCGGGACTCGAACCCGGGACCCGGACCCCGATTCCGGGGTCCGGGTCCCGGGTTCGAGTCCCGGCGATGGAGGAGTTGCGCATCCCTCCGACCGCCAGGGGGAGCCGTGGTGACGGTGTCCCTTTCCTTGCCCGGAACGCGGCGCTCGGGGCCCACAGCGACCCGGACCTAACGCCGGGGACACCGGCAGCGGCAGGCGGTGAGCGGCCTACCGGGATCGGGGGTGGCCTACCGGGATCGGGGGGTTATGAGGGAGATGGGGGGGGATATAAGGGATAACGGGACCTGGGCAAGGAGGAGGGGGGAGATGTGAGGGAGAAGGGGGGCATGGGGGAGCGGGGGTCGTAGGGGAGAAGAGGGGACATGGGGGAAAGGGAAGCATGGGGGAAAGGGAAGCATGGGGGGAAGGGGGGATATGGGGATAAAGGGGGGGCTGTGGGGGTAAAGGGTGTCATGGGGGAGAAGAAGGGACATGGGGGAAAGGGGAACATGAGGGGATATGGGGAGAAGAGGGGATGTAGGTGGAAAGGGGGTTATGGGGAGAAGAGGGGACATGGGGAGAAAGGGGGTTATGGGGAGAAGAGGGGATATGGGGAAAAGAGGGGATGCAGGCAAAGAAGGGGGATGGAGGAAGAGGGGGCATGGAAGATGGGGGGAGAGGGGACATGGCAGGAAAAGGAGGCACGGGAGATGTGGGACATGAGGGGAGAGGGGATATGGGGCGGGGGAAGGAGCGTGTGGGAGAGGGGACATAGGCTGGTGTGGGGAGAAGGGAGGGTATGTGGAGAGTGGGAACGCGGGGGTTAACACGGGGAGGAGAGGGGACATGAAGGAGAAAAGGGACATGGAGAAACGGAGGGGAGGACATGGGGACGTGCTGGGGCGAGGGAGGGAACGTGTGGGCGCTGCCACATCAGGAAGGACCCAACTAGGGTAAAACTCGCCCCGCACGCGGGCAGGAGTAGGGATCGGCGTCCCGCAGGCACAGCCCCGTGGGTCTGGTTGGGGGTTTGCGCCTCTTTTCAGCCCCGGCGTCACCAGCTGGGGGGTGACAGGGTGACGTCCGCCCCGGTGTGCGGCTCGGCTGTGCAAGGAGTGACGGGAGGCAGCAGTTACACCATGGCACTTTCCCTTCCTCTCCGCCCGCTCCCTGGGTGTGAATTCCAGCAGATCGCATTCGTATAAATGCAAATAAAATGGTAAATGGGAGTTTTTCCTTTCTCAGCCAACAGAAGGAGAAGGAAATGAGCCGACATGTCTGAGGGCAGCAAGGGGAGCTCGCTGGCCTTCGGCCAGGTGGTAATCGGGCCTCCGGGCTCCGGGAAGACGACCTACTGCCACGGCATGCAGGAGTTCATGGGCAGGATCGGGCGCAAGGTGACGGTGGTGAACCTGGACCCCGCCAACGAGGCGATGCCCTACCAGTGTGCCGTGGACATCGCCGAGCTCATCACCCTGCCCGACGCGATGGAGAACTTGAAGCTGGGGCCCAACGGGGGGTTGATCTACTGCATGGAGTACCTGGAGGCCAACTTCGACTGGCTGCAGGAGAAGCTGGCTGCCTTCAGGGGTCACTACTACTTGTTTGACTGCCCGGGGCAGGTGGAGCTCTACACCCACCACGACGCCCTGAAGAACGTCTTTGCACAGTTGGCCAAGTGGAATTTCCGGGTAGGTTTGGGGCTCCGCAGGGAGCTGGGATCGGCACCTGGCACCCCGCGTGCTTGTGCAAGGGGCTCGGGAGCTGTACGCCGCATGGTCAGAGCTTTTGATTGTGCGTACTAATGACTGTTTTCTTTACTAACCTGTTTGGCCTTTCATGCAGAACGGCTTTATCAGGGAAGGGGGGGAATTTTGCCCCATTTTATGCTCGGCGGGATTGGCAAGAGAGTGGCTTGTTCAGGGCATTTAACACAGTGGGATTATCATGAACAGAAACATGGATTCCTTCCTTACCCACTCTCGCTGTGCTCCAGCGTCCTCTCCGCAGACCTTGTGTGTTTTATCCGAGCGGGTGCTGTATTTCGGAGCGGGGAGGTAGACGTGTGCGCTGGGCGAGCGGGGACCCTTTGCACTGCGCTGTGAGAAATTCAGGCATCGTCTCAGGCCCTACCTGGCTCTCCTGCAGCCAAGCCGAATCGCTCTGCACGTTGTAGTACGTGCTCTGTGCTTTCTTGCACAATGGAAGATGTAAATGAGGAAGCGCAGGTGAGAAGAGTCCCATAACCATGACTTGCTTACATTGCATTTGTTTTGCATTTGGGCCAAACCATGAATGTGCAAACCATGGATGGTGTGAGCAAGAAGGGCAGGGTCATTTGCTTGAGAATCTGCACATTAGAGATTATTTTTATTCAAATAAATGTACATGAAATTGTAGTTACTAAAAAAAGATAGTTACACGGCTGTTTTGATGCTCGCTTGAGTGCTTACACCTGCCTGTGAGCTTTAAACTGGCTTTTTTTGCTGCAGAAGCATAGCTGTGACTCAACCACACTTGACTATAGAGCCCTGACTTTGAGTAACATTGTGTAACAGGCAGTAACTTAACACAGATCTCGGACCACATTGTTACAGCTGCACAAAACACAGGGAATCAAACTGCTCATTAATTTAATTATTAATTATTATTTCAAACCGCATGACAATAGGTGCTCCCAGCAGAGCGTGGTGTGCTGCAGTTACTGCTCCTGAGTGTACGCTGCGCGTGAGCGTTCCTGTGGGGAAGGTGGAGATCTGGAGGCAGTCGTGTCGTTCGGAAGGAGAGTTAACCCCACCTCCCACCCCCAAAAAACCTGCAGAGTTCAGACAAGCGTGGAAACTTCGTCCGCAGAGAACGAAGCCCTGAGAAAAGGGAGAGCAGGTTGCAGGTTTAAGTGTCTTTCAGTACTGCTGGTGGAGCTCAGCACCCCTATAAGCCTCCCCACAGCCCTTTCTGTGCACCAGCACCCTGGGTCCTGAATCCCCGAGGTGGTCCATGGCTGTGAATGTGGCGATATATACTTCTATATATATACGTGTGCTCATATATGAGGATGTTTTATATGCAGGAGCTAGAACGTAGGTGGTAACTTTCCCTATGTGGGACTCTATGTGGTTATAGTCAGGTCTGAACAGATTGTCCTGTAGCCACCTCTCACGCTGTCGCAAAAGCAAGCGGTTGGACTTGTCACGGGTCTGACCTTGTGCTGTCCCTTTGTGCCTTTGCCGTCCAGCTGGCTGCGGTGCATTTGGTGGATTCGCACTACTGCACGGACCCCGGCAAGTTCATCTCTGTTCTCTGCACCTCGCTCGCCACCATGCTGCACGTGGAACTGCCCCACGTCAACGTCCTCTCCAAGATGGACCTGATCGAGCAATACGGCAAGCTGGGTAAGAGGCTTTGCGAGAGAGACGCGTGGAATTGGGCTGCATCGGCTGCAAATTAGCTGTTCGGGTACGGGGATGTGTTGCTGGGAGATGGTCGGGGAACTGGTGTACGTCTCACTGGGTTTTTCAATTTACAAATTGCCTTCAGAGCTTCTTGGTGTTTCCCTGCAGCTTTCAACCTGGATTATTACACAGAGGTCCTGGACCTCTCTTACTTGGTTGACCATTTAGCTTCCGACCCCTTCTTCAGAAATTACCGCCGCCTCAATGAGAAGCTGGTGGAGGTGATCGAGGACTACAGCCTGGTGTCCTTCGTTCCGCTCAACGTCCAGGTAACGCAGCAGGAGTGGGGCAGAGAGAACAGGGAGTGTCGGATATGTAGTCAGCACGTTTGGTAGCAGCTAAGTTACGTCTGCTTAGAGCTGTGAGGGCTGAAAACCTCGGCTGTGAAGAGGCTCTGGGATGGAGGAGGACAGTGAAACACACCCAGACCTGTAAACTTTCTGTGGCAGCCAGATAAGAAAAGGCTAGTGAGCTTGGGGCTACGTGGGCCTTGTGTCCTGGGGTGGGGAATTAAGACTCCCCCTTCATTCAGCTCTTCTGTGCCTGCATTTCAAATCTGGGCAAATTACTACGTAAAACGTTGTTAAATTAGGGAGCGCAAAATAATTAGAAGATTGGGAGGACTACATTTGGGAGGAAGGGCTGAAAAAACGTTAGTCTGGTAGTTGGCAGAAGTGTTCAACAAAGGTAAATGGGCTGAGACAAGAGGCGATGAAAGGGAGCAAGAGGGTGGAGGGTGTCAGCCCGTCATGTATTCGGGCTCCGCAGCGGGTGCCCCTCTTTCTCCTGTGGCCCCCCTGGGCTCGGGGAGGCCGGCAGCATCCTCGGGGCGTTGGGCGCTGTGTGGGTGGCCCAGAGCCTCGGAGAAAATCCGTGGTGAAGCCCGGTGCGAGCTCTTGCTTCCGGGGAAGGACCGGATTCCCTGTGCATCATCTCCCTCCCTTTCAGGATAAGGAGAGCATGCGGCAGGTGATGCAGGCGGTGGACAAAGCCAACGGCTATTCCTTCGGAGACCAGGAGCACAGGAGCCTGGAAGCTCTGATGTCGGCAGCAGTGGGAGCCGATTTCCACTTTACTTCGTATCCTTCGCCGCCGATCCTCTGTTGTGTTGAGTTTTAATTTCTCCTTCCTTGGGGAAGAGAGGCTGGAGGTGGGGCTGGCAGTTACTGACATCATCTGATGCTGTTTGGCGATACGCATGTAGGGAGTGGGTAGGGCTCAGCCCAGACCTTAGCAGACGGTTGTCCACACCAAAGCCGCCACGTTTGTTGCTAATTGATACTGTGAATGTGGGAGGAATCTTTTGACAACTTTCCTCTCTCTCACACTCACTTGGACTGGTTCTTTCCACCTCGTCCAAACCATACAATTGATTCTCCTGTACTTGTCGGGTCTGGGATCAGCCAGAGCCAGAAATAACTCAGGTGGTGCGTGCTGCTGCCAGTACTGCCGTGTTCCTGCCAGCCTTCAGGCTAATGTGGGGCTGGTTCCTTGCTGAGAACGTTAAGAGCTCCTTGCAGAAGGGAGTGTTTGAGCCCAGCCCCTTGTTTTCCTTAATTACTGCGTTATCAGCACGCTTGCAGTGCAGGAGAAGTATGTGCAATCTCAGGACAAAGCCGTGGAAGAAGAAGTGATGGATCTGTAACACACCCACCTCTTCCCCAGCTGCTCTCTGTTTTGACACCTCTCCTTTTCCTACCAGGAGCTTGAGGCATCTCTGCGTGGTGTGACTCAGACCGAGTGAAAGCCTGTCCAGGCAGAGATCTGGCTGCTGGACTCCCTTCTCTGTAAGGGTTTGACCTCTCGTGCTTCAGCCCCGCTGCACAGAGCAGCGTTTTTGCAGAAAGGCGACGGCTGAGTGCAAGGCAAGCCGGGTCTTTCCTTAGGAACAAGAGAGATTTAGCCAGATGAAGGCATGGTTAGCAAGAGAAGAGAAGCAAGATAAAGGAGGCTGACCTTTGCCAAGTCTCCTCCTCCCCATCACGACCAAGATAGATCCAGAGAAAGAAAAAGCAGTTTGAGCTGTCTCTTCTGCAGTGAGACTCGAGACAAAAGTTCTGGGTTTACTGCATAGGAGGAGCATGCCTGGGCCTCGTGCTCGGAGGAGTATCCAGGCTGAGAAGCCTCCGATCTGTCTCAAGGAGGACAGAAAGATGGTTGTTTTTCTTTGGTTTTTTTAAATAATGATGGACTCTTTCTTAATAAAACACTCCTTCGTCTCGCTTTCATCTTGTGAGTTTGCTGAACCTGAATAAATAAAACCTAGAGTGCTACAAAGCCCGAGGCTAAAAAGCCTCTGGTGGGAACGTCACAGCAGCTGGTGCGTTGTGTGCTTTGCAGAAAGGCTCCGTGTTTGCGACGTCGTCTTCCTCTGTGATCTACCTGAGAACAGACAAAGCGTTTGCTGGAGGGAGTGAGGAAGAGCGACTGTGGGACCTGAAAGCAGGTCACTCCTCGTGCGCCCTTATCCAGGGGCTGAACGCTGGCGGTTGGCGCGCACGCAGCGCGCTGACAGCGACGCGCAAACTGCAAGCTCGGCTTTTGCAGGCTTTTGATTAAGAAAGACCCTGTGTGACTCAGCGGGAGGTTGGAGCACATCATTTGCATGTAGGACCTTTCCCAGCAGCTGGCTTGTCTGCCCTCATCCACCTTCCTTTTTTCTGGGCTTGCTTTCTCCGGTACCTTCTCCAGATCCCAAATCCCGGGGCTCCCCCTCCTCCCCGTGTAATTCCCTCTCGCCAGCTGGCTGCAGCTCCCGACGGTGCCGGCAGCAGCTTCCCAGCTTCACGTGCCACCTTCTCCGTCCCCGCTGCAGACAGCGGCTTGGGTCCGTCAGTGCCGTGAATCGGGAAGGCTGGGGCGATGAAAAAAGCAAGGCGTCCGCACCGAGCGGCCCTCCGAGTGCCTCCCGGCAGCTTACGCAGCCGCCCGTAGGATGGGAGCGGGCGAAACTCCCGGCTCCCAGCTCGGTGTGCAGACTCAGCATCGTGTCTTGCCCAAGACCTTGCATAAAATAAGACAGCTCTTCCTCTCAGGACGGTTTGGCCCTTAGCAGAGCGGTTGCAGACCACCGCCTCAGTGAATCTAAATGCAAGGGGGGTCTTGCTTAGCGGGGACTGCAGCTAGGCGGGGAATTAAAACTAAATTTCCCTGCATCTCACAGCGTTGTGGCCAGGATTTGGAGACAAGGAGGAGCTCAGGGGGAGAAGGAGGGCAGAGGCGCACGCTTCCATGTGCGTGCACACACACACACACGCACGCTTGTGCTTTAACCAGATCAGTTCACAGTGAAAGACTGCGCCGACATTTCAAATATAAAAGTCAAATTCCTGTCTGCTGTCAGTGCCTGAGCTCTTTTCCCAAGGGACTTCCCTGGGTATTCCTGGCTGAAACCCGGCGGCTGCATTTCAGTGCTACCTGGGGCTGAAGGTCTGGAAGCCAATGTAACCGTAACCGGAGCTGAAACTCCATCCTTGCCTTGTGGTCTTGTGGACATGTCCCGGTCATCTTTGAGCCCTGTAGTTGCTGTAAAGGGATGGAAGACGTGATCATAAAAAATGTGAATTTTATGGCAGCTTTTTCATGGCTTTGAGAGATTTGGTGACTTAAAAGGGTATTGTCAGGTCAAGCTGGGGTTATGCAAGAGCCATCAAAGCTTTTGTGGCTGTTCGGCTTTTTTATTTTAATACCCAGGCAGTATCTGCAGCCTCAGCCTCGCCGCGCTGTGCCGGTGCTGGAGAAAATGGAAATCAAAGGTGAGAGAAACCTCTCAGCTCAGGGATCTTCTGCCGTGTCCGAGCCAAGAAATGCTGAGGTCTAAAAGAGCTACAGCCTGAAAGGATGTGCAGCGTTTTCGCACCAAGGGGCTCTTCGCAGCCTGGGTTTGGAAAGCAGGGGCTGAATTGGGACCCGCAGCTCAGCAGGGACGATGCTCGCTGCTCCCAGTCAGGGCGAAGCAGAAAATGGCTCTGCAGTGGGCAGGGACGGCCGCAGACCACGGGTGCAAAATCCAGCCGGCTCCTGCACCCACACGTCCCCACGTTGGGAGGGGACGGCCTCACCGAGGCTCCCTGGGCTGAGGGAGGTGACACTTTGGCTCCTGTCACTCCCGTTGAGCAATCAGCCGGGCCGAAGGGCCAGGATTAGTCACCCCGATTGAGGCACATCCCTGGGGGGGGGCCAGGCTTTCTGCCGAGCTGGTCCTACCTGCCCCGGCCCCTCCAAGCCCGGCACCAGGAGAGGCTGAGCCCACCCCAACCGCACGTGGGACCTCCTGGGCGAGACTGAACGCGGCAGGTCATGTTTTTTGGGACGGAGGGATTTGGCTTCGGTTGCAGCTGCTGAGCTGGGGGTTGCTGTGTTTCCCCCCCCCCCCGGCTTCCAGCCCCCCAACCCCTGCCTTGCGGCTGGGCCACCACACCGGAGCCCTGGTTGTACATCCCACCCGGCAAAGTGGCACCGCAGCTGCCTGCTGGGGAGGCAGCAGTGCCCCAGAGCCGGGTCCCCCCCTCCAGGGAGCTGTAAGATCCCTCTCCGTAGCCCAAAACACAGAGCCTGGATCAGGCCGAGTCAGCTAGCCAGCCTGGCGCAAGCGTGGGTCCCAGGATGAAACGCTGAGCGGTTTCGGCAGCCCCCAGCCATCGCAATGTGGGTCAGGGCTCGGCACCATGCTGGGATTGTCACCAGGGCTGCGGGACGGATGAAATGGTGGGCTGAAATCCAGAGGATGGGGCCAGCGTGACCCCAGGAGCATCTGCCCCAGGGAAGGTTGGGGGGCTGCCGGCTTCGTCACAGGGCTCCCGCTCGAAGGCTGCGAGTTTCCCCATCGAGTGGTGCTCTCTGAGGAGGGGATGAAAAAACCTCTCCAAAAACTAAAAAGCCCCCCAGACCAGGCACCCAGGGGAAGCCTGGCACACCCCGGTGCCTGCCTGGCGGGAGGCTGCCCATCACCGCCCCGGGGCTAGCGGTGACAGCCACCCAGCGCCATCTCCCTTGGGTGCCGCGACACCGGGGAGGTGCTGTTGGTGGCTCAGCCTCAGCCGGCCTCACCGAGCAGCCAGGAGCTGGCCAGCCCTGGCCCCGGGCACAAAGTCCCCGCGGGGAGGTTGTGAGAGCCGGGGACAAGGAACAAGCCTGGCTGTGGGTCCTGCAGCCCTCCAGCCCCACTCAGGACTAGCAGAGCCTTTTGCAGGCAGCATGGCGGGGGACAGCATCTCCTGCTTGCCCTCAGAGACCTCTTTCAGTAGCCTTAACCCTGTGGCTACTAGCCACGGTGGGGGCAGCCCCTGTGCACAGGGCTATGCCGGGACCCTGCTCCCAGCGCTTGGCTGGGAGGGTGGCTCTGGGGCGGGGGACACTCCCTGGCCCCAGGGTGCCCACGTCCCTTCGCTCTACTGATGTTAGAGACACTAAAACACCCATATTTGAGAGCTTTGCTGTGCTCTCCTTCCTGCACGGTGTCAGGGATGCTGAGAGCATCCTCCAGCGTGCCCCAGCCACGGGACAAGGACGGGAATCGGGGTCCCAATGTCTCCCTGGTCCCCTCCGTCTGGGTCCCACTACCCTACGTGAAACGGGGGGGGGCAGGAGGACCGTGGGGAACACCCCGTCCTCCCCAGCAGCACAAAACCCTCTCACAGGAGGTGTCGCAGGGGCCCGGGGCCTCCCTCCCAGCCCCAAAAAGCTGCCGGACCGGCTGGGAGGCCGGGGAGCATCGTCCTCCTACACGGCGCAGCCACACTGCAATTTCGGGTGCTGTCGAAATCGGTTAACTCCTGGGAGGCCGGCGGGAGCCCCGTTGTCCTCCCGCCACCCACGGGCCCCAAGAAGCATCAGGGGCGGACAGTCACCCCCGGTTAACCCCCTTCCCGGGCGTCAGCACCCCCAGCTCCCACTTTGCCACCCCCAGTTTAACCAGTCTGGGCTGCTCGTGTCCCCAGACCGCCGGGTCAAGGGCCAGCGAGAGCCCTCGGCTCGTTTTTCACGTCGGCCGGCCCCAGTTTGGCTAATTACAGGTCTGGGGCTGGTTCCCAGGCTGGGAGCGCTCGGGGCCGGGCGGAGGCCAAGCGTTGGGGCCCCTCGCTGGCCTCCCCCCCGGGAACCGGCTGGGCTCCCCAACACCGCCGGGGGCCCCCCCCAGCTCAGCCAGGACCTGCCGAGCAAATTACAACCTGCCGAGGCCGCTGACCCGGTCCTCGGCGGGGCCAAGGCGGCACCCACGTTGGCTTCTGCAAGAGGCCACGATGGGGATGGGGAGGGGACTAGGGGGTGAGCGAGGGGTTGGCGGGGGGGGGGGGGGGCTCGCAGGGGTTAATCCCCTCGGCTGGGCTCTGCTCCCAGCTCCCGGTGACGCGTCCCATCCAGGGCGAACAGGTTCTGGTTTGCGCAGCTCAGCCTCCCACAGCAGCCAGCGCTTTCCCACGGCAGAGCCCTGGCAAACCTCTTTACATCCCAGGCCGGTCCCTGCATCGGGAGCAGCAGCCCCGTGGGCTTTGCACTGGGTGCCCCGCAATCCCTGCACACAACGGGGCGGGGGGGGGGGGGGGGGGGGGGGGGGGGGGGGGGGGGTCGCTTCCCTGGCCGTGCCTCAGTTTCCCCAAAGCCCAGGAGCTCCTGGCACCCCAGGAGCTGGGTTTTGGCCATGCCGGGGCTCGAGGCTGGCATGTCCCCCACGTCCTCAGTTGGGGACCCCGCTGAACCGGGGTGGCATGTCCTGAGTCACGGCACGTTTCCTCCCGGCATCCTGGCGTTTCCCATCAAAGGCCGGCTCCTGCCCAGCCCTGCTGTGCTTGATCTGATGAGCTCATAGCCCAGGGTGCCATGACTATTTTATTGTAATTATTTTTCATGTTGAAACTCGTGCTGGCGGCGGAGCGGGGGGGGGCTGCACTCGGCGAGCTGCACCCTTCGCCGTGGCCGGGCGCCAGGGCCAGAAGTGCTGAGCTTTCGCCTGCTCCGGCACGTCCAGACCTCGATGGGGATGTCCCCACCCCGATGACACCCCAGGGCTGTCCCCGTGTCGCTGCTGATGCTCCTTTAAGGGGAACACCACCACCCCCCCACTTTGAACGTAGAGGAGAGCTGGTGGGGGGACCTCGGGACCTGCACAAGGGCTTCGGTGACAGGTTTTGGGGCACCGTAGGTTTGCACCAAGGGGGTGGGACACCCCACTGTGGACTCGGGGACCTCGGTGCACCCCGCGGAGCAGCCAGTGCTGGAAATCTGTGTGGGGCTGCCTGCCCGTGGAGGCAGAGCCCACCCTGTGAGCCCTTCCACCGGCTGTGGGTTAGCAGCCGCCGAGGAACAGAGCTCTCTGGGCACCCCGAGACCCCGTCTTGGGGCTGGGGGGATTGGGAGCAGCTGAACCGGTGCTGCAGATCCCAGGGGACCCAACCGCTCCCCTGTCCTGGCAGGGTGGGAGGCGAAGTGGGTGCCCGGCGGCGGTGGGAGCTGCCCAGACACGTGCGCGGGGGAGAGACGAGGCAGACCAGAGGCAGGCGTGCAGGAGACGGTTTATTGGAGACGCACAGAGGCTTTGGCAATATGCGACACCCCCCCGGGATGGGGGGGGGGCTGCCCGGACCCCCCCCCCCCCTCGCCCCATCCTGGCCCCTCACCTCCTCCCGTCGTGGCTCCAGCCCTCTGGGACAGGGGGTTTGGAGCCAGCACATGCTGGGCTGGGTGCCCCCCCCCCAAAAATGTCAAATAGTGGGGGGCTGGCAGCCTTCCGGGATGGAGGCACCCCCTCTCCCTCCTTTCCCCCTCCCCAGAGCAGAGGATGGGGGAGAGGGAAGGGGGGGGAGGGCATGCCAAAGCCACCCCACTCCCGGCATCCAGGCTGGGGTGGCTGGGGGGGAGCTGAGATGCCTTCCCCCCCCCCCAAAAAAAAAACCAAACCAAACCAAACCAAAAAAAAAAAAACCAAAAACAAAACAAAACAAAAACCCCGAAGAGGTGCCGAAGGGACTGGAGGGGGGGGCAGGTGGGGGCCGGTCCCCGGCTCCGCGGGGGCTGTTCAGTTCTTGGGCTCTTCGCCAGCCTCGCCGCCGTCTTCTCCGGCGCACTCGGCTGTCCATAGCGTGAGGTTGTCCCTGAGCAGCTGCATGATGAGGGTGCTGTCCTTGTAGGAGTCTTCGCTGAGCGTGTGCAGGTCCCCCATGGCCTCGTCGAAGGTGGTCTTGGCCAGGGAGATGGCCTGGTCGGGGGCGTTGGCGATCTCGTAGTGGAAGACGGAGAAGTTGAGCGCCAGCCCCAGGCGGATGGGGTTCGTGGGCTGCATCTCCTTTTTGCTGATGTCCATGGCCTCTTGGTAGGCTTCCTGGGCGTTGTCTATCGTCTTCTTGCGGTCGTCCCCGGTGGCCACCTCGGCCAGGTATCGGAAGTAGTCGCCCTTCATCTTCAGGTAGAAGACCTTGCTCTCAGCATCGCTCGCCTTCTTGATGAGATACTTGTCCAGCAAGGCCAGGACGTTCTTGCAGACGCAATTCAGCTCCCTTTCCACCTTCTCCCGATACTCGTTCACCAGCTGCGCTTTGTCGTCCCCCTCTTCGGTTTTGTGCTCGATGCTGGAGATGACCCTCCACGCCGAGCGCTGGCACCCCACCACGTTCTTGTAGGCGACGGAGAGGAGGTTGCGTTCCTCGTTGGACAACTCGTCCCCATGTTCCACCACCGCCTTCATGAAGTCCGCCATGTCCTCATAGCGCTCAGCCTGCTCGGCCAGCTTGGCCTTCTGCACTTGGTGGTTTCTTGCCATGGCTGGGACGCGGGCGCAGGGCAGACGCTTGGGCGAGGAGCGGGGCCGGGAGCCGTCGGAGCCTCTGCCGAGCCCCGCCGCCGGGATTCGTTTTTGGCTGAGCGTCGGAGCCTCGAGCGAGAGCGGGAGGAGCCAGCAAGGGCGAAGGAGTGTCCTCCTCCTCCTCCTCCTCTGCTTCCTCCCCGCCGAGCCCGGCCTTAAAAGGAAAATTGCCGTGAATCATCACCCGCGGGCGGCGGGTGCTGGGGAAGGGGTGAAGGGGGGGGGGCAACGCCCTGCCCTCCCTATGGGTCCCCGGAGAGGGCTCAGCAGTGGGTGCAGCACCCATGGGTGCCCTGGGGGTCTTCCCCCAGCCAACGCCCACCCCGGGACTGAGGGAACGCCCGTCCCGCTGCTAAAAGTGCTTGGAAGGGGGACAGCCGGTGGGTTATCCTTTTGGAGCGGGGGGGGTACGCAGAGCGTTCAGCTCTTCCCACCCCCCCCCCCCCGGAGAAATGGGCCACGGGGTGTGTCCGGTCGTAAAAATGGGTTCCTCCCCCCCCCCCCCCCCCCCCCGAAAATCATATCACTGTCGTTTTTATATGGTGATTAACTCGCTAGTAATTGCGAGGGCTTGACAGGCAGGTATTTATTCCCACAGGTGGGGAAACTGAGGCAGAGAGGCTCAGCAACTCGCCCCAGTGCCGCGGGAGGGACCGCCCCAAAGCAGGGTGCAATCGCCCCAAAGCAGGGTGCAATCACCCCAAAGCAGGGCGCAATCGCCCCGTGCCTTTGAGCCGCCGCGCAGCGGGACCGGCCTGACCCCCCCCCAAAAACCTTTTGTAGTGGGGCAGCTGCCGGCGGCGTGAGCCCCGGGAGACCCCCAGCCCCGCTGAACTCAGGGCTCCTCCACCGCTCACCTCCAGCCCAAGGGCTGCATTTCCCCATCCCAGCATCTCGCCGGGGCCTTTTCTCATCTCTCAAGCTGGAATTGAAGAGTTCTGGGTTTGGGGGTTTGGTTGTTTTTTGTTTTTTTTTTCCCAAAGTTTTAAATTTTTTTGGACACAAACTCGCTGTAGGTGCTGGGCCGCCGGTGGAAAACGCGCCGCCCCGATTAGGATCTCTGCTTCACGTTGCGCCGCAGTTTCACTCTCAGCCTGCTTCAGCTTGTTGCCACACGCCGGGCGCTGGCGGCTCCCGGCCGTGCTGGCGAAGCCCTGGCCTCGCAGCCTGTGCCAATCCTTATCTGCCATGCGGGAGCCGTGCGGGAAGGGCAGGGTGGGGCGGGCGCCCGGCGGCATCGGGCCAAGGCAAAAAGGGGTTTGGTGGTTGGTTTTGGTTTTTTGTTTTTTTTTTTTTTTTTGTTAATCAGCCGTGACTCGCTGCTTTACTCATCCCTGCACACAGCCCCCGGTGCCACCCTGGCCGGGAGCACCCTGTCCCCGTCATCCCCCACCACCACCACCTCGCTCAGCTCCCGCAGAGACGGGGCGATGGAGGATGCTGGGGACGGAGGACGCGAGAAAGATCCGTGGATGCTTTTCCCAACCATGTGCAGCCCAGGAAAACACCCCCAGCCTCCAGACCTCTCTCTCCCCACCCTGGCAAGGGGGATTCGGGGCTGCTTACCCCTTCCCGGCCAAGCCTCCGGGCACGTGGTGGGTCTGGGGTACCCCTGCCCATCGAGGGGCTCACATGTGGTAGCAGCATGAGGGTGTCCAGCTCCGCCAGCCTCCCCACAGCCCCTCCGTGTCCCCCCGCCCCGGAGCTGCACCACGTGCAGCACCTTGCCAGCAGTTAGAGCTCCTTCCCCGGATGAGCGTGATCCACCGTGGGAGCAGGTTACGCCCCGCTGAGTCAGGAAAAGGCACTTTCCGAAGGAACGGCCACGTAGGAGACCACTGCCCGTCTCCCACCCTCTGCCCGGCGGACGAGGCCTGGCAGGGGGGGAGGCAGACCCGTAGAGACCCTCTAAGAGCTTCAACCAAGCACAAAAGACCCCGTAGAGGGGCTGGGGGCCAAACGGGCAGCCCGATGTACCCAGCCCCTCTAAAACCCATCTCCTTCCCTTGCGAAAATGCAAGGCAGGAACCCCCGGGTGGGAGTTAGCCTGAGCTCGCGCCCCTTCGAGCAGCAAAGCTGTACGTGGTGGGGGTCCGCAGCCCCCAGCCCTAGCGAAGCACTCGCCGCCAGACCCAGCTTCAAAACCTCGGGCTGATCCTGCACCAGCCCGGCTGCATTTGGGCTCTTTGATCCCGTGTCGGCTCTGCTCCGAGAGGGCCCCGTGGGGAGACCCCCGGCCCCCGGCAGGACCCCCCCCCAGCAGGATGGGAAGCTCAGATGGGGTGTGCGATGGCTTGGCCTCGGCTCAGGCGCCTGCCGGCAGCCCCTGCCAAAGGGGCTGAGCTGCTGCCAAATTTTGGTTGCAATGGGCTGAGAGGAGGCTGCAAAAACATTCTGCTCTACCGGTTTCGTGAAAATCAGCGGGTGGGTGAAGGGAAGAGCCCCAGATCGCTGTGCAGAGGCTGCGGGTGAGCTCGGCTGCAGCATCACCCTGTGGAGCACCCGTGGGTGCCCCGAATACCGAAGAGCAGCACCAGAAGGTGCATCGCCCTGGAGAGAGGGATACCCAGTTAAGCCCCAGCCCTGGGGGACGCTGCCCAGGCCAGCGCGCGTCTCCAGTCCCATGAGCCGAGCTGGCGATGCTGCAGGCAGGCGTGGGCTGGGCGCTCGAGCAGCTCCGCGATGGCAGGCAGGAGGCAGAGGATGCTCATGGCCATTCCCATCGGCACTGGAAGGATGCTCACAGCCCGCCCAGCCACTCCGTCCTCAGCCGTCCAGCCCTGCGGCTCCCCAGGCTGTGGGGACGCTGCCGGCTCCGGACACTTCAGTGGGGGGATGAATTTTGCCAAGGGGTGCTCACCGCGCCCCGGGTCCCACAGGCGCTGCCCAGCGCTCCTTCCCCGCCCCAGCAGCAAGGCTTGCGCCCTCCCCGCTGTACAGGAGGGTGCAGAGCCACGGAAGGCTGAGACTTGCCTCAAGGCCACGGCTAGTGTCACAGCCGAGTTTAGGGAGCTCCTGGCTCCCGGCCCCGTGGCCGGCATGGCCGATGGCAGCGGGGTGCCAGCCCTTCGTGGCTCCGCTCGGCTCCCCCGCCCCGCGCAGCACCGGCATGCCCAGGCACGAGCTGCAGGGAGCAGTTCCCCTCCGCCGGCAGAGCAGCAGCCAGACGCTGGCGTACAGTAAATAGGAGAAACTTTTATTTTGTTACAAAAGTAAAAGGCATAAATAGATGGTGAATCCTACGGGGCTCTACGCCGGGCTGGGGGGCAGGCCTGGCTGCACAGCTCCGCGGCGCAGCTCCCAGCCCGGCCTGTGCTGCAGCCTCCGGCAATGCCGGCTGCAGAGGCGGCTGGTCAAGGTGCTGCGGGGCTTGAACCCCTTCCCCTAAAACTAGAGCCGCGTTAAGACAAAACAGGAAGGGGGGAGCTGGCCGGGGGGGTTTTGCAAGGGTAAACTCTGACCACGTACTAACTCCCGTCCGGAGAGGAGAGTCCTCCGGCACATGGACACGGCTCAGAGAGGGGCTGGTGGGGTTGGGTGTGTAATGCCACCGGCTCGGCTGTAAACGCTCTGGTGTGAAGCCTGCTCGTTTCGAAAGCCCGCTGGAATGCTAACCGCTATCTTCCAGCATCTACGGGAGGGGAGACACCTTCACTGTGGGTAAAGCTGGTGGTTACGGGGAGCAACCGGCGGCCTCGGGGTCGGTTGCGTGAGTCCATCCAGTGGCAGGAGACAGCAGGAACTCCAGTTATTGCACTCGGGTGGGACGGCTGTATGGCTTTGAGCTTTGAACCCGCGGGACGGCCATCCCGGCTCCCGGAGCGGGGTTGGAAAAGCTTTTCCTTGTGCACGGCCGCTTTCCCCCCTCTCTCGCGGTGGGAGGGAGGAAGGCGCAGCCGTGTAGCCCTGGCGAGCGGAGGCACTCGTGGTGGTCATGGCTGTAGTCTCGGGCGCTGCCCGCGGCGTCTTGGCTCCCCACGGGCGCTCCACGAGAGGCAGAGGGCTGCAGGCCGCCAGGGCTCTTGATACTGGATCGACCCGGTGTGAGGGAGAGGAGAGGGGAGGAAGAGAAAGAGAGGGTTAGTGCCAGAAATACACGAGCAAGGAGCAGCAGGGAGCAGAGCGGAGCACCCAGGCTCGGTGGCAGAAAGGAGAGAGAGCGCGGGATGGAGGAGAGCACTGGCAGCCACAGGCAGGGAGGAAAGGGCAGCCTCCCTCCATCGCTGCCGCCGAGGCTCGAGCAGGCCGGAGCTCGTGGGGGGCTGCAGGGACGGAGAGGGGCAGCTCCGCAGCCCACAAGTGAAGCAGGGCTTCGTCGCCACGTGCTTTGGAAGGAACTTACCGTGGCCACGGGCACGTCGGAGGAGGAACCTGGTGTTACAGAGAGGAAAACAGGCAGAGGGGGAGGGAGGGGAGGGATTGCCTGAACCACAGAGCGGGTCAGAGCTGGGATTAGAAATCTGTTCCAGGCTCCCACTCACAGCTCGCTCCAAACGCTAAATCTCTGCATCAGCTGGGGGCTTCTTCCAGTCCCATCACGGCAGCTCCACCGAGCACAAACCACCACGGCGTGCCATCCCGCAAGCCCTGGCCTTCATGAACCCTCTGCCCGGAGCCTGAGCCAACCCTCAGCCACGCGGTTTTCCAAGCACCACCACGCACGCACCACGCAGACCGGGCGGCTCCATCTCGTACCAAGCCCCAGCACAAAGCTGGGGGAAACCATCCCTCTCTTCTCGCCAAGGCTTTGGGTGACCCCTCCGCCACGCAGCCCCGCACCGAGACGGCACAGCCCAGGGCTCACCACCCCTCACGCCGGTGGGATGCCAGTGGGATACTGGTGGAATGGATGGGGCACACAGATGTCTACACAACTGGAGGGTGATGGGCTCCGTGGACAGAGCTGGTCATGCAGTGGAGATGAGATGGGTGGCTCGAGTGGACGACAGGGAGAAGAAAGCGCCTTCTTACCAGCTAACCCTCAGAAAGCAGGGCTAACGTCCAAGGAGGGGGCACATCCCGTCAGGCTGTGCAGGAAATGGCAAAGTCCTGGCAGGCATCCTCCTGGGGAAGACACCAGAGATTATGCACCTCGACGCCTGCCGGCAGGGCCGGAGAGGGCTGGGTTAGACAGAGGGACCACAGACCCTGGCACAGCCCTGGGCCGAGCGAGGTGGGGGGGGAGGATGCTGAGGTGACGGCTTCTGCAGGAAGGGGACCGGCGAGTGGATGAGACCCTGCCCAGCCTGGAGATGTGGGACGGAAAAATCCCTTTGCTCCAGCAAGAGCCACGGCAGCACCAGGCGCTGCTAAGCATCCCTCGTAGCCCCATCCTGCAGGAGGTTATAAGAGCTTCCAGGCAAGGCCTGGGCCTAATAAAAGAGTCCAACTGCTACCTGACGGATGTTAAACACTGAGACACCTGCCCTCTCCTGTCTTAAAGGAATAAAATAATAATCCAAGCAATTAACTCTTTAAAAATATAATTTTATTACGTTGAGTAACAAAGAAAACCGGTTTAAATAAAAACAGGAAGGAGTTTGGCCCCTGACAACACCCCCGACACTGCTCCTCGCTCCCCAGCACCAGACCCTCTCCGCACAGCTCGGCTCGCCCCGGCCCCACGCCTGCCCCTACAAGGTACGGTCAAGGCTGCTCGAAGGCAGGGACAAGCCCCGCCGGAGACATCCCTGCAGGAGAAGCAGGAAGGGAAGGGCAAGGTGGCCTCTCTGGATGCAACATGGCCAACGCACTAAAGCGCCTGGCCCGTGAGACGGCACGAAGCTGCGGCTGGCAGAGCAGCACCGGGAGCCTCCCCGGGTGGCGAGGGCCATCTGCCGGGATCCGGTAGAAATTCAGGAGCTGCCGCCGTGCTCTCACCTCGGCTCTTGGCAGAGGGGAAGGTAGAGCTGGCGGCCACAGCAAACAAGCACCGAGATGTCTGTGGAGCCAGCCAGAAACGTAAGGCCAAGGGAACGTCGTGCCTCTGCCGTCGCCCAGCGTGCCCCGAAGCTGCGCGTGGGCTGGCGGGGTCACTCACGGTGTGCAAAGCACGACGCTGGTGAATTCGGTGGGGACAGGCTGCCCCCCGAAACGTGCTGCCTCTGCCTGAGGTTGAAGTACATGCGTCTGACCCACGGAAACCTAACCGGGCAGCTTGACACAAAACGCCGCAAGCCTCTGCCCTGGTGCTAACAAGCACAACACTACCTGCACCGAATATAAAACGTTCTACATAGAAAAAAAAATAATCTACAAATTGTGCAAAAATATCCAGCAGCTTTTAATAACACGATTCAAGTATTGCTAACAAGGTTTGTGACTCTCCCAGTGTCAGTGACGCAGAGCTGGCTGCCCAGCGTGGCTCTCCCGTGCCTCTGCAGGCACAGAGCGATGCTCACGGATGAGCCCAGGCACATGGGAATCGCCCCTGAGGTGCTGGGGACAGCCCTGCTCTCATCTGCCAGCCAGAAACCCAAACCAAGAGCACAACATGAGGTTATCAGAGAGCAGCACCCACTCACTGCTTCCTCTGTGAGAATCCACCTGGGAAGGCTGCGACTCTCAGGAATTCACACACTTTTCTGTTGCTTTTTGGTCTCCTACAGCCAGGACACAACCAGGCTTTCCTGGCAAGCTAAGGTTCCCAAATCTTACAACTGTAGCCTTGCCAACCAGCATCTCATGATGAGAGCCACAGAACGCTGCGTGTTTCTTCTTCCCTGTTAAAAGGAGGATCATCCTAACTTGTGTCCTTGCTGGAAAACGTTGTCTTACTGACTGGCAGGGCCAAAACACAAAGAGTTCTTCAGCACCGCCTCAGTGACCAGCCAGAAAATAGGACCAACAACGGCTGGGACATCTAGTTAGCTTCCATGTCTGCTGGGAGCCAGAGTCCTCCCAGCTGAACAGCCCCAACTTACCAAGGCACAGCAGCTTCTGGAAAAGAAAAGCCGCTCCGGCAGGAGCCGAGGTGAGAACCTGGCCATTAAGAGACAGAACAGCCCTTCCACCTCAGCACAGGGGAGCAGGACGTGTTCATGGAGGTAAGAGGGATACCAGACCAGCCCAGAAGACGAGGCGTGACAGCCCAGCTCAGAGTGGGAACCCTTTGCTAGTCCCCACCTCCCACCCTTGGCCCACCTCATTACTCCCGGCAGGAAACACAGCGACCCCCTGGAGCAGACGCTCCGGGCTCAGAGGTCTGGTGGCCCCCCAGACCTATTTGCTTCCCAGGTGCAGCAGGGACCCCCCGCCTGCTTTCTGCACGACTCTGAGGGTCTTGCATGCTGTTGGGCTCTATCCGTCGAAAAGTCCAGACAGGCCACATCACAGTGAAACAAAGAAACAAAAAATAATAAATAAATTATAAAAAAAAAAAAAAAAAAGGCAACACATGGCTCAACTGAGTCTTCGGCAGCTCTGCATCACAGGGCTGTCCCGCCTGAGGCCGGGGAGATGGTAAGAGGGGAAGGTACTGGCTGGAGCGAGGTGCAGGCACAGCAGGCACTGGGCTACATCACAGCACTGCTAGGGAATGCCTCCTACCATGCTGGTGTCAGTTTTGGCTCCAAAGGAAGGGATTTCGCTCTTAGGACTGGACGGGGTCCCGACATCTGGCTGGATAAATCCTCTTCTGTCTATCAAACTGGAAAACAGAAAGGGAAAGGGTGCAAGGGGAGCGGAGTTAAGGAAACGAAGACGGGCGCTCACAAGCCACAGAGAGGGCTCTCCTCGTGGGAGCTGCTAACCAAAGCGTCGGCAGGAGCGCGCCGGATAACACAGCTTCCTGCCCATTAGACAAGCCACAAACTTATCACACAAGCCACCAAACAGCCTTTAGGCTTTGGGTCACCACAAACCCAAACGGGAACTGGCGAAAGGTCTTCACAACAGGAAAACAACATGAATAAGGAAAGAATTGGAGTAAAACACTATTCTCCCCAGAACCTCCCAGCAAACAGCTCGGCTCCCTGACCCTGCAGGCTTACCATCTCTGAATGGCAGCACTGGCATTTTGGCACCTCTGAATCCAACAAAAAGCTGGGGGCACTTCAGAGAGCAGGGCCAGATATAAGCGTAAACCACACTTTGACTCCAGCTGCGCAGCCTCAGACACCCTCCCCTGCTGTTGTGTTACACTGAGTTAGCACCTCCGAGACGCTCCACATAAATCCAAAGTGGATCCCCTGAATAAACGTGTCTCAAGGATCCCCACGTGCCCTAGGACAGGCTGAGAGCTCCAAGTCAGCGTCCAGGTCCTCGCCCAGCGCAAGGGGACGCCGGCCTGACTCTGCCCAATTGCACCCTCTTGTGACAAAGCAGCGATAATCCTGTGCTACACGCACCCGCGCTTCAGGCCCAAAGCTTCCTTACATCTGCAGCCAACCGCCCACCTTTGCCCTTGTTTTAACGTCGGTTCTGGATAACTCACAGGTAAGAGCATTTGGTAGGATGCTTTTCAGGTAATCTAAGTGTTGGGAAAACCCAGGGTCTCCACGCTGCCTGGTGCAG
Organism: Gymnogyps californianus; assembly: GCF_018139145.2. Taxonomy (NCBI): domain Eukaryota; kingdom Metazoa; phylum Chordata; class Aves; order Accipitriformes; family Cathartidae; genus Gymnogyps; species Gymnogyps californianus. Next base: position 3,888,246 of record NC_059492.1, read on the forward strand.
ATCTCTGCTGGCTGCCTGCTCGACCCTCAGAGCACAGGGGGAATAACACGTGCTAAGAAGTACTGCCACTGCTGGTATTTACCGTCTGCTGCCGAGCCCTTTGGTGCCGTTCCTCTCCCCCTATTGAATCACAGGATGTGCCTTATCCGCAAGCTCCATGAAACCATTACAAGTGACCCAAACTCATCAAGCTCAAACACAGGAGACGCAACAGTTGTTATCTCCTACTTATACATGTCTCCAGCCTTTCCCTGCAAAGACTGGGAAACTGTTTCCTCGTCATCACTGAAGTAGATGTGTTTGTGCTGGCACAATCTCCCCTGAATTGTGATAAATCTGTCCTTTCCAAGGCCCCTCTCACAGAGCAGGATGCAATTCCCAAATCTGTGGGTGTCAAAGGCTCTTACCTGGGATGGAATGGTCCACACAGCACCGCACAGCAGTTTGTGAGGATACTTTTATGGCTGTAGGGATTGGCAAACTCTGAGCCCCTCTTACTTGACCAGGACCCTTTGATCTGAAAGGGAAAGGATACAGGCAGATTAAGATAGGAAGGAGAGCAGATAATTCCATGATAATGGACTCAAATCCTTACTCAAGAGGTGGAAGGCTTGTCTTACTGCAAACATCCTCCCTCTCTTCGCTTTAACAAGCGGGACAGCTGCAGAAAGGCAGCCAGAGGAGACAGCAATATGCTGCTCCCGCCTCTGCCAAGGTTCAGCCTTGCAGCTCCAAAGCTGTGCCCTCCCCGTGCTGCATGGCAACTCGTCAGTGTCACCGTCTTCAACGCCAGCCTCCTCCTCCTCCCCTCGTTCTCTCCTAGCCTGAAAGCTCATCAGAGCAGGGCTTTAGCTCATGGTCCCTTCTGGGCTCCTGAGGCTGAACAAACAGCAAGGGGATTCCCAGGCCATGCTGCAACGGGAGGAAACAATCTCATCTGTCCCCACCCTGAGCAGCTGTCACTGGGACTCTGATTTCGAAACCCCGGTCACATCAAATGTAGGCACACACGAGTGGGCAGATGCTATACCTGGCCTCAGGCCCCTGGCTGCAGCGAACCATTTACCACTACATTTCCTCCTTTTGTTTTTACTTCCTCTCCCCAGTTGCAGCATAAGGCTGGCAACGTGGGCAATGCAACCAGAGAGGCAACGGGCCACGTGCTTCGGACCTGGTGCGCTCAGTATTGGGGTGCGACCTCCATTAGCTTCACTGATGTGGCCTTGCACAGTCCTGCCAACACCTCTGAATGGAACAGAAAGGTGGAGAGGAAAGGGGAGGCAAAAAAGTAAAAAATAAAAGGGATGCAAACACGCCTTCTGCAGCGCTAGAAGCTTCCAGCAAGGATTACAGGTACTTCTGGCCAGAAGGGTGAATTTTGATTCCGAGGATCAGACAGATCCTGCTTTTCCGTACAATCTGCTCTGCTCAGGGTACTCATTTGGCCCTTGGAGTCTGCATGCACTGCAGACTTGGAGGTAAATCTCACCAGGAGGTGTCTGTACATTATTTGCCTATTAGACATGAGGAACTGATAGAGACAAAGGGACTTGCCCAGGGTCTCAGAGGAAACCTGTGGTTATGCGGGATGCTGAATTAAGATCACCCGTGTCCCAGGCTAACACCCAAATAAATCTCTGGGGCCAGCCTTCCTTTTTTAATCTCGGAACTCCTAATTTTAAGCAAGGGCACATACAGACTGGAAAAAACACACACGTGACCTTTCTAACATTTCAGCGCGTGACCCCCATAGCCTGCCACTGCCAAGCAACACGTGTTGCACAGTCCCCTGCTGCTGCGTGCTGCTTTCCTCCCACTCGGCTACCTGAAACTACAGCCTAAATGCCCTGGGCACGGGCCGTTTGCTTTGCAGTGGATTATCACAGGCAATGCAGGCAGCATGCCTTACCAAGATACTGCACGGAGGCAGGCAGCCAAGGATCCCCTGAAAACCTCACCTCTACTTCGGAAGGACCAGGGCCAGCCCTGCAGAAGGACAAGTGGCCGGGTACTTACATCTTCATTCGTCGTCAGGTTGGAGGCGACTAAGTAAGTGTGAAAACCTGAGAGGCCCAAAATAGACCAGACTGAGAAAAAACAAATCACCAGCTCCAGCACAGTGAAACAAAAGTCAAGGAAGTCTCAGGGAACAAAATCATCTTGCAAGGAGAGGCAGAGGACGGTTTTGGGAGGTGCGTGCCGTGACCACACACACTGGGCCGCGAAAACATCCCAGCAAGCTTCCCATCCCCTGTGCCATTCTGCAGGCATCCACCAAGGCAGAGCCTGCTCCAGCCGCTTCCCTTTCCATGTAAACTTGCAAACTGGGAAACAAGTTTGTCACCCACCCTTAGTCCCTGGTGGTGAACTAAAGGTCTTCCCAATTTGGTGACGTTATCAGTCTACAGATGAAGAGATGCCTGCCTGCCCCAACCAGGTAGCTAGGGGACTAAATGAAGTTGTGGAAAGTACACCAGGGCGACCCTACAAAGAGCTCATTGCACCTCTCTGTTACATGGTTAGCGTTGCTGCACCAGTGCTCGACAGCCTGAGCAGCCGATGGCATCAGAAGGATATCTTGCAGGTGTTGTCTTCAGAGTGGCGAGGAATCCATCCCTCTGAGAGCCTGCAAAGCAAAATGGGACAAGGAACGACATCCCATCAGGCAGCCTTGCATCTCCAGCCAACGCTTCACTCCCGAGCAGGCAGCCACCCCGCTGTGGGCCATATGGATCTGCCTGGCTGCCTGAGAAACATCTGCAGTCTGTAACTTTGCAGAAATGCCAGCGTGCAGACACAGCTCCAGGGGATTTGGGGCTGATAGGCAAGTCGCCTTCCCCACCAGGTTAAGAGCAGATGCACCCACCAGCTCATTTGCTCTGGAGGGGATAACCCAGTCACCAGCTCTCAAGGTCTCTCTGCAGTGAGGTGCAGGGTGGATCTGTGGCTCCCTGCAGGCTGAGACCCCGTTTATTCAGGCCACCGGCACTGAAAAGCCTGGTGTAAACCAACCAGACCCTTCCCACGCTCCGTCCAACAGGAACAGTGACCCAGCGCTGCCGCAAGTTGTTTGTGGCCAGGAGGACGGCAGACATCGCTGCTACTACCCGCAGTACTTACGCAGAGTGAGGTGGGTGACGACGCAAGCGAAGATGAAGGCTGTCAGGAAGGAGAGGGAGAGGATGAAGGCATAGAAGTAGCGGTAGTTGCGCTTCCCCACGCAGTTGCCCACCCAGGGGCAGTGGTGGTCGAACCTCTCTGAAACAAAGGGACACGGTGAGGACTCCTGCCACCTCGCACCCCGTAACAGAGCGAACTCTGCTGAGCCTCCGAAAACCAAAGGCTACAAATCGAGCTTCCACCCACCACCCTGAGACCAGAACCCCTCTGCAGCAGGACGTTAGCAAGAAGTTTCAACAGAGCTCTGCCGCCTGCTCACATGCCCTTTTTTATCATCAAAGGCCAAACCATTCCTCTCACCAAACCCTGCATAAATACCAGCCTTGTGACTGGTAACATCTACCATTACTAAAACTGAAAGAGAGCAGGGAAAGTGCGGCAGTTTTTCCAGTACCTAGCAGCACTGGGTGTGTGCACGCAGCATCGCTGCTCCCTTTCTGCGTGTCAGCTCCCCCCGCCTTCTTCAGGGCAGAAAATAATTTTCAAAGTTATAAAGATACGCCTCTAAAACCACAGAAACTGCCTGGGAACCCAGGGCAGGTGCAATATGTCTGGAAACACTCCCGACTGCCTTCTAATGAAAGGGCTACGTTTCAGACTAACAGGACTGCGGTAACCGTTCTGCAGGGGACACCAGTGCAAACAAAACCCCCTGCACACAAAGCAGGCGCATGCCCGCTCCCCCAGACGGCTCCTCTTCAAACACTGCCCCAGCCACGGCCGCTTTCCAGCGAGCTGTTCCAGCGTAAGGAGTCGTCACAGGCCTTAACTGCATTTCACAGTACCGTCCTCCCAGAACCAGGGAAAGCAGAGACACGGAGTCTTGGACCTGAGCCACTGCACTGGTGTTGCTTTCATTTGAAATGGGAAGAAGAAAGACCACTCAGGATCTCGCTTTATAATCCTTTACGAGAAGCAAAAGCAATCTGTCCAGGAACATAAAACACGCCCCCCCCCCCCCCCCCCCCATGAGATTTCAGCACCTTTCCACTTTCTGGGCTTACCGACACAGTTGTCACAGACACTGCAGTGCGAGGTGCGTGGAGGGCGGAACATTTTGCAGGTGTAGCAGTACTTGAGTTTCACCACGTACTTGTTGATGACCACTTCCATCGTGCGGGCCGGTGGGCGATAGGTAGAGGTACCCATGCTGTCTGCAAGGGCAAGGAGGGACGGTCAGACTGGTGCAGGTGAAACCCAAGCCCCCGTGCACCCCGAGCTGCTTCGTGGCAGGGTCAGGGATTAGCACATGCTCTCTCCTGATCTTAAGCAAAAGCTAAGAGGCAGCTCAGCCTACAGGATTTGTTGCAGGGTGGGCAGCCAGGAACTCCAGTCAGCTCCTCGCAGCATTATTTATGTCCTTTCCTTGTCTGTTCAATGGCAATGCTGCTAGGATGCCAAGAGGAAGTACTATCTGCCCAATGCTTTGAGAACATAAAGCAATTTATAAATAGCGAGCGTAAAAGCAGCAGTGTTAACACGCCCAGTAACACCACCACCAACTCATCTCTGCCCATCTAATGGATCGCAACACAAGGAGGCAACATAATCTGTCAACGCACGTGCCGTTCCTCCTCTGCTGTAAGCATCCAAGTTACAGAAATCGGGGGAACCTCAGCAGAAGCATCCCCCACCAGCACACAACTTGCCAACCCGCAGCTGGAGCCAGCGGCACCGCTGGGCTCAAGGGATTCCTTTCCATCACAGTGGGGAGGACAGCAAGTCTCAAGTGCTCCAGGCAGGTCTCATTGAGATTTGACACGTGTATGTTAGTAGCACGAGAAGATTCCTCCTCCTCGAGGTCGAAATTGAGGATTTTTAGGGGCACTGCAAGTTACATCTGTGTGTGCTGGCACTTCACTGTTCATTGGGGACCGGCTGTTTCTCCGCTCAGCAAAAGCATGAGCTGGAAAACCTCTGTATCACGTGTGCAATTTTGGGGGTTATTCCTTTATTTTAGCCACTCTTAAAAGAGCACCTTTCCGACTCTGAGGAAGTTTTTGAAAATAGAGATGTAACAGTGAGCGTGTTAAGAGGATAATAAGTGGATTATATTAACAGCAACAGCTGGCACATCAGGCAGCATCTGCAGCCAGATTACTGCTTTAGGGACTTATAAATAGAAACATTGATAACCACTCTGAGGATATTTTAAAACCATTTTTTTAGTCAGATGTAGAATTACTGCCTTGCAACTGTCTTCAGTGGGGCAGATTCAAGCTGTCTCACATTAGCTTTGCTAACGCATTTGTTACTACGGGTCACGTCAACAAGGTCCACAGATCCTGGATGCATACACCTTCTTGGCCACCACCAAAACAGCGTGACATAGCAGTTTTTAGAGGGGGACAAACATCAGCATTCTGTTAGAAACCATTACAATAAAGAAAACCTTGCAGCACAGCAGGCTCAATGGCAAATCACAGTCTTAAAAAGCATTCATGCCTAAATTAATTACCCCGTATTTTGCAGGAGAACGTACAGGGTCAGATTCCTCCGAGTTTGGACAACATTTAAAGTAACTAACGCACCGTTACAGAGCAGCACAGGCACTCTTGCTCTGTCTTCAAGAGCCTGGCAACACGATTCTGAAGGGGGACTTTGTGCTCCCCCGACCGCTGGTACACAGTCCCTAACGGTACTCATGTTTAGGACACCGATGCCGCAAGCTCTCCCTCCCCTGAGCTCTGCACAGGGCTGCTGCCCACTCATATGTCGTCCTGAGGGCAGGAATAGGTACAGCCACGACCCCACCGTACAGGGCTTTGCCTTGGGAAAGCGATGGGACTGAACAGAAACGAAAACCACCTCTGCTTCTCTGCAGATCCTCTCTCTGAAGGACTGCCTGCTGTGCTAGAAGAGCTTGTTGCACCTCTCTTACCGGGACTCGTAAGACACCGTCAAGCCTCACAATCTGATACTCTAACCTCTTCTCCTCCCTGGACAACTGGTAAGGAGTAAAGATCGAAAGGAGACTCGCTGAGCCTGAAACGCATGTGTGCACGCATGCATGCACGCACACAGAGGCGTGCACTGGACCAAACACAGGAGAGGGAATAGAAGTCTCACCGATCCGCTTTTCCAGGTCTGCAGCCTCACTTGGGGTGGCTCTGGGCAGGATACCTGGGTCTCTGAAGCTTGTCTGGAGCAGGCAGCTGATGACAAAGAAGAAGAGGACGGCTGCAATGATGGGGATGGCCAAGGTGAGGTGACTGGCAAGGAAGGGGCAGCTGTTAAAAGAAAAAAAAAAAAATGCATTGTTACCAACCATCGCTCCAGAACTGGCTATCAGCTGTGACGTTACATGCTATGAATTTATCACACGGCCGAAGCACATTTGCTTTGCAGAGATCTCTGGAACAGCAAGAGCCAGCCCACAAAACACTGGAGTGGCACTGGGAAGACAGGGTCTTCGGCACAAAGACGGCAGTACAAGCCCCTATACACAACCCCTTTGCCCTTCCGAAGTCCCAGAGTCGCGTTTCAAAAAATCTTGTCAGCTGCCCCAAAGCTCGGTCACCTTCTACAACAGCAGCATCACGAACACATGGAGAAACAGCCCAAGCTAGGCAGGGATCAAAATCAGCGTGAACGCGATCCCATTTGGTCCAACACATGAAGCCGAGAGGGAACTTGGCTTCGATTCAAGACAGCTTTGCTGTCTCTGGATGATTCGTGTGCCCTTCATGGTGTGCCAGATGTTTGGATGAGGACGCCTTCCAGCACTGACACTGCTGTGACAAGCCACCAGGCATCTAAGCAGACAATGCCCGCTCCTGGGCTTGTCGTACTATGACCCGGGGCTGTTTTTCCACAGATGGGGACCAGCACGATCGCAGTCCACATCAGGGCGGCTCCGTTACTCGCAGCACGACAGGTGAAGACGGCCGAGGAACACAGCTCTTTGCACGGCGCGGTGCCGGAGAGCCCTCCCGTCCCTCGCTCTGCAGAGGGATTTGCTATTATAAGCACTGATAAGTACCCAGAGCCGAGCGCAGACAGACAAGCTGCTTGAGCCCCGATGTCTGCGGGCAGCACTAAGTCTCAGTAACGCTGCGAGGCCATTTGAGAGGATTAAGCAACTTTTGTTTCAACTCCCAAGCTCAGCTGTCCAGAACAAAGAAGCCACCGAGCAACAAAACCCCTTCGGCCCGAGACCAACGCTGCTGTCGAGCCCCTCGGTCGTCTCCCTGACGGAGGGACAGAAAGGTCTCTGAAATGAGAGACGTGAGCTTGTTGCCACCCCTTTTCCAGGAGAATCTCTGGACCCCGCTTTCCCCTGTCAGGCAACAAGAAATGGCATTAAAAAAAGTGAACTGTAGACACAGGCAAGATGTATTTGCTCTATATCTAGCAAACCGTAACCCGTGCAACAGAAGCACACTGCTAAAATAACAACTTGGAAAGCCCCAGGGCATCTTCAACCAAGAAAGAGTGACTAGGCAAGAAGGGAGGGGAGAGCAGATGTCCTCTGCTTGGCCCCGCACAAAGCAGTTACTGTGCTAGTGCTGCCCATTAGTTTCAGATACAGCAGAGAAAGCTGTCAAAGAGGCACAGATATTAAGAAAGGAGTTTTCGCGTCGGGATGCCGTTACTGCCTCCCACAGCTGCCTGCCCCTTTCAGCTCATCTGACTTCTCAGAACCTCTAATCCGATCAAATACCTTCATCTCCCTGCCAGCAGGCTTGGGCAGCTTTACTCTGAGACTCGCAGAGATAACGCCGTGATCCCAAGGCAGGCATAACCCCCCCCGCTTCATACAGGAAAAACAAGCTCCCTTCCCTCCCGACACAGAAACGCAGAGGCAGGATAGCAGGAGCCCTCAGAGGCGTCAATAACCAACGGCGCTCCTTCCCCGGCTCCTCCGGGCAGCGCAGGACGTAACGGGGTGCTCTTGGCTCTCCCCTCCCTTGGGGTGCAGGAGTAGGGAGCTTCCCCGGGCCAACCTAGGGCCAGCTTTCCAAAAGGAAAGGGGACTGGGATAGATGGAGCTCCCTCGTCCCTGGACACCGCTGCACAATGGGGACAGAGCTCCAGCGCAGACCCTCAAGGTGGGACCCCAAAGGATTTCACCATTTATCAAGCACCTTTAACAGAAACACGATTCCTTGCCGCCTCTACGGACCAAGTCCGCCAGTCTCGAGGGTTTCCTGGCTGCGATTCTGGACCAGATCTCTCCTCTGTAGCAGGAGGGGAGATTGGGGGGGGGGGGGGGTATTCAGAGACCAGGGGGGCATCCTGGGAGGATGTTAAACCCCTTCCCGGGGCCAGACTGAGCAAACAAAGTCCAGGGCCGCCCCTGCCCACCCCTCCTGCCCCCCACATAAACACAGCTGGGGACAGGCAAGGGGGAAGCAGTGACTGCCCGCAAAGTGGGTCTGGGGGCTGTGCAGCAGGGGAATGGCTTTGGGGGGGGTGGGGCAGTGGGGAGAAGGGAGGGATATCGGGGCTCCCATGGGGTGGGGAGAGAGGTGCCCCCCCAGCCCACCTCCCTCCCACCACAAGGGCGTGGGTGGGATGCCAGCTAACCCACGGCTCCCCCCAAAAAGAAGGGGGCTTAAAGGACGGGGACAAGAGCTGCTCAGAGACCCCAGGGAGGAACGATCCGAGGGACAGACACACACACACACACACCCCCGGCTTTACCCCAGCAGGGAAGGGGGCCTGATCCCGAGTGGGGGGGTCCCAGACCCCCAGCAGAGGAGGGGGGGACACACACCCCAGAGCCCCGCAGACCCCAGGGCGGTGCCCGGAGCCCCCGGCCCGGCAGCGCGGACTCACTCGAAGGCGAAGAAGAGGCCGCTGGTGGCCAGGATGAGGCCGAGGGTGAGGGCGAAGACGCCGCTGTGCCGCGCCAGCATGAGGCGGCCGCCGCAGTAGAAACGGTTGCGGCCCGGGAACACCTCCCACTTCCGCCGAGGACGACGGGCCGTACCGGGCCGCTCCGAGCCGACGGGTGGTGGAAGTGGCGAATTGATTGTACCCGGTGCCGGTACCGCTACCCCGGGCGGGATCTGCCGGTACTCGCAGTCCTTCATGGCGCCGCAGCGCCCGGCCCGGCCCGGCCCCGCCGCTCGCCCGGCGGACGTGTCCGCCCCGCCCCGCCCCGCCCCGCCGCCTCAGCGCAGCGCCCCCTGCCGGCCGCGCCGGGCACCGCCCCCCGCCGAAGGGGAGCGGCTTCGTCCCGGGAACCCCGGCCCCCCGGGGGGAGCGGGGGTGAACCCCCCCCCCCCCCCCGTCCGGCAAAGTCTGGAGGTTTATTGGGGACGTGCGTGTGCTGAGACACCGACTGCCGCGCTCCCCCCACCGCCAAGCGCCGAGTCGCAGCACCGGGATCCCCGGAGGAGCAGCCCCAGCCGTCCCCTTCGTGTCCCCAGCCCTGCCCCACCGTCCCCCCCCCCGCTGCAGGCCTGCCCGAGACGTGGCTAAGCGGTTTGGAAGAGAAGGAAGCGGAGAGGTCCGAGCAGCTCATGCAAGGCAGCAGGATCCTCCCTGCAAGAGATGCCGGCTGTGCCGTCAAGGACACTTCCCGGAGGTTTTCCGATGGATGAGAATCTGACAAGACACGGATCCTTGCCATAAATAATTGCTCGGTGGCAGTACTTCCCCCAGAAGACATAGGAACCAAGATGCATTCCCTGTCCCAGGCAGCTTACAGGAATTTTGGCTGTCGGTAATGACAGCAGACAGAGGGGCAGGATGCTGTAGCAAAGAAGAGAACATGCCCGTTTCGGACACGGCCACACAGTGACAGCTCTGTACAGAAGTAGTAACTGAGGAGTAACGCCTTTGTAACCAAGACAACAGCATCATTACATACACATCAGGCTTTTTAGAAAAAGTGCGTTTCAATTCTGACCAGTGCTCCTGCCCCGCGACCCCTCTGCACCAATACACACCCTCGCTACGTCCACGGCAAGAAGTTGCAGTGCAGAATCAGTCCCAGCAGCCAGTAGGACAGGAAAAATCCAAGAACGCATTTGCTGAGGGGGGTAATTAATCTACAGTTCATCAGCAGCCTCACAACGGGGTTTTCAGAAGTCCCTTTCCCACAGGAACCAGGAGATTTACCTAGAAGAGACTTCTCGGAGCGAGGTGCCGCGGTTTGATTATCAGTCCCTTCGCTCCAGAGTAAAGGTTCGTATTCTCGAAGCAGGTGAGCGGAGAACCAGTACAGGATGGGAGAGGAGGAGCCAAGGAACCGGGTCAGCACCTGAAGACGACAGGCAGAGCAAAAATCACAGAAACTGCAGGTTTCTGACTGCGACCAACCCTGACCCCGAGGCACGGAAGGAGCCATCTATCTGCCTCAGGCTCCTGATAAAAGGGACTGAAATACGGCCCCAATTCACAGTCCCAGGACTTACTACCTTGAAATGAAACACCTCTCAGCTCAGCCTGCTTTATTTATTATGACATTTGTGTAAGCAGTCAAGTGGTCCCCAGGTTTTGGACAAGCACGGTAACTAACTGTCACCATCTTGCTGAAATCCTTGTCACTGTCCAGCTCAGGAACTGGGCAGGGGCAGCAGCTTCAGGGGAGATTTGAATCTCGCTCTTCAATTATTTTTTCACTGGAATCCCCAACCTTTAGCGCCACTAGCTGTGTCCTAAAAAGATCTTCAAACACCTTCTAGAGACTGGCGACAGGCTCTGGATCATTTCATTGCCATCCATTAAGCTCAGCCCAACATGATAATGACCTGGTATCCTTGTCCTCCAACAGCCGATTAGCAGGGCTCGCCAAGCCTGGCCTTAAGCACACGTCAAACGCCACCCAACACCAGCCAGACCCTTTGATCCCCGTCCCGGTGTCCTCATCACACTGAGCACCTGGCAAGCTCTCTTCGGGAACTCTCCAGCAGAGCAGAGGAACTAATTGGCTTTGGAAACTCTCTGTGGAAGTAGCTCCGAAAGAGGAAAGGCAAAGCTTTTGGTTTGCATTGCCCTGTGCTGCCGGGCAGCTGGGACAGCTTCAGGCCGTGACTGTCACTGCCTCAGCCACCACGCTGCATTCCCCTTAAGAAATCACTCCCGTGTGTTGCTACGAACGTCCTACCTGCACGTGCATGCAGAAGAATCCAAACGCCAGCAGGACCGTGGCATGGACCACATACACGAAGACAGCGGGGCAGCAAAATCCAGCTCTTGGTTTACCCTCTTCTTCACTCTTTCTTCTCTCTAGACCAAGAGTTAGGCAGTGCCGGGGGTTTGCAAGGATGTAGGTCCAGGCAGCCCACGAGCCCAGAAGGGTGACAGGCAAAGCAAGCAAGAAATTTGGTATCTGTCTGAGCTCAAAATACCTCAGAAAGCCCACATTCCAGTAAGTGTCTTGAATATAGGAATAGACCACAGGGAACCGCTGGGAGCACCAAGAGGGTTTAACCCCGTTGATGGCCGCCAGACGATAGCCCTTGTCCAGAGCCAGCTGCAGCAGCGGCTCGGGAACAGCCTGCTCCAGGCCGGTGCCAGGACCACAGAACCTCACGTAGGCATAATACTGAAATAAAGCGAAAGGCAGAAAAATCCCGGCACACATCAGAACCGCTGAAGACGCCACGCTAAGGAGTTGCTTCCACAATGGAGGGAGCTTCCTTACCGATCCTGAACCCACCTGGAGCTGGAGGGCCAAGCATTTACCGCGGGAGTAGAGAAAGAAGCCAGCATTAATAAGCCCGTTGGCACGCACCCCAGAAGCAAGGGAGAAGAGCAGTCCACTGAGCCAGCTCTGCCCCTTCTCCAGTTGCCACATGGCACTGAATGCCAGGAAGGCAAACATGCTCTCTGAGTAAGCAGCTGCCATAAATACGTTGGCAGGGCTGACAGAAAAGAGAACGGCGGCAAGAAAAGCCACCCTGTAACACCGCAGCACGACGCAGCCCAGCTTATAGAGGGCAGCGGCTGCCAGGACAGAAAAGAGAGAATTAAGAAGTACGGCTGATAGCAGGAGGCGGCTCCGCAAACGCAGCAGCCGCTGCAAGGGCCACAGAGCACCCTCGGCCACGGCACGCAGGCTCAGGGGGTACAGCGGGAAGAAGGCGCAGTTGTGCTCGTACAGGTAACCACGCTCGGCGATGAAGAGGAAGTGTTCGGCATCCCAGTGCGAGAGGCCTCCCAGCAGCCGCTCCACGAGCAGGTCCCACAGGCCAGGCTCGGACAGGCTCGGGGGAGAGAAGGCGTCTGCAGCGTGATCTGGGATCAGGAGGTTAAACAGAGCCTGGAAAAAGAAGAGAGGGTTGAAGTCCAGCAGGCATCCTCTTGTACCCTACCAAAAGCACCAAGCAGGAGGAAGACTCCTGGGTTTCAAAGGGGACAAGAGCAGCACGGAAGCCAGGCTGAGCGGCTTTGCAGTAAGGATACCGGCAAGACTGTGAAAAGGTGCAAACACAATCTTTTGGGGCATTTACATCTGAATAAAGCTCTGGAACATATCCAGCACGAAACCCCACGGAACTGGACAGGGAAAGCTGCTCAGCCCCACGCTCAGGCACATCTAACTGCACACGCTCGCTCCGGGTACCTCTGCAGCACTGGTAAGCCTCCTGTTCTACTGAATTTGGCATTATTGTCCCAGCTGACGTACAAGGGAGAGGAGACAAAACTAGAGAAAAAGATATTCCCAGAGCAAACTGATGCAGAAGACAGCAGCCGATTCCCAGGCCCCCTCTCTAGTCTCTAGATCTCCGTCGCCTCTGCAGCTCGGCATGCATTAAGGGGTTCGCTTTCCGGAGATGAGCAAGCAGAATGCACACACCTCTGCCTCCAGGAGCTTGCGGTGCTGACCACATTTTAAAAGATGAGAGAAAAACCCAGAGAGCTCATGAGATAGGAAGGATGCAACTTAACGCATTGTAATGTAATTCCAAATGAAAATATGTTTTAAAAAAACCTCAAACCCCAAAAACCTCAGATGGCAAGTTTTGTAGCTTAGCTACATGTAGATCGGGATGACTCCCCTGCAATGAATTCAACGTTGGCAGAGAAAAGAGAAAAGGCCACACCGAACAAATTGGGACTAAAAGCCATACAAAGCCGCTGTTTTACCATGAAGCACACATCTGGTCTAACCAGGCCTCTGGCATTTGTAACACGGAGTCTTTCATCTCAGCTGATGGTTCCACTCAGCCCTACCCGGTGGTGACTGGGGCTGCCACAACCTGCCAGCTGGCTGGTGGCCTGCTGCTGAACAGCTTTCCCAGCCTGACGGTGTTTCAGGAGGGCCACGGCAACAGCCAGACTCTTTGCCGGCTGTCTCGGTACGCACAGGTAGGATGGAGTGAGCAACCGAGCTCTCCCATGCTCAGAGGAGGAGGTCTCTGGAAATGAGACTTGGGAGGAACGTGCAGGAGGAGATTATTGTTCCTCTTCTGTGGATAAAGAGAGACTTCAGCCCCTCGTGCTGCCAAACCAGCCTCTTGCAACAGCGGCATGAAAACACGGTAAGTTACAAGGAAATGTATGTAATTTTACTTAACAGCAACCTGCCTCCCTGGATGCAGCTGGTCTGTTGGTTCTCCAAAGGAGAAGATGATTTCCCAATCAAGCAGAACCAGCTAGCTCACGGTGCGCAAGGCAGCGCCGAAGAGAGAAGCCTTGGAGCAGCGAAAAACAGATGTCGCAGCATCTTTGGTTCAGGACCAGGAGACTTGCCTGCAGCAGGAGTGTCAGGGCTCTGCAGCACACCGCAAACCACACGACCTCTCGGAGGTGGGGGTCTTGCCGGCTCACCAGCTCCATTCTGAGCTCGAAAGTTGCCTCAGTAGGTCGCTGATACCAGGGAAATCCTCCCTCTGGTTTTGGAAACCTGAACTGATAAACAGAGAGGACAGACACAGAAAGGTATTTCTGGCTTCGGCCATGTTTGTAAATTATGCGCCTTTATTTACTAGCAGGCACTTCAAAGGGCTCCAAATCTCTATGAACAAGAAAGTCACTTATGAAAGAGATCATGGATCTGGGAGATGACGCAAAAGACCTCTTTGATATTGTTCCTATTAAAAAAAAATTCCCTGACTTCTTAACCTTGGCCAGGATGCAGAGGGAGAGAGGTTATAACACGTACTCTCAGCCCATTTCTTACCGGGCCAGTGTAAATACCAGAAGCAGACAGGCTCGCTGGCCTCCTCAGCGGCTGCCTCAGCAGAAACACCGGCAGCTCAAGCCAGGACTCTGCCAAGCATCTACACACACATTCAAGCCCCAATGCGCTGAATGGGAATTAAACCTTTTTTTTTTTTTTTTTTTGGAATAGAGACAAAATTAAAATGTGGACTCTGAGCGTAACATCCGTGTAAGCAGTTTGCTGACCGGGGCTCGCAGCCGGCCAGGCGCTGCCAGGCACGCTCTCTCCTGCTCTCTACCCTGCGTTTGCCCCTGGGAAGCGGAGAACGGCTTTATTCAGCTGCCTCCACGGCACCGACCCCACAAGCTCCGTCAGAGCAAGGCTAAGGTGCCTTCTCAGATATGCAGGCTTCCCCGCACCCCTTCCAGCGATCAGAGACAGCACCTCCAGGACGTGGCACTCGCACCGCTCCACCCTCGCCCCCCTGCAATCTTCCGATATTTTGGCAGGGGTCCTGGTCTCCGGAGTGAGGGCATCTGCCCGTCAAGCAAACCGCATATGCTAAGATGGCTCTCGTCCACCTCTTCCCTGCAAACCTCACCTGCAAGATCTAAACCGCTTTGTGGAGTCTCACTGCTTTCTTTTCTGTATATTCTAGATTGATGTTGTGGGACCAGCTATGAAAACTACTGGCCCAGAGCCACGAAAGGCAGGCAGTATCTGTTATGCAGCTTTTCAAGATAACACATTTCTTCCGTTGGTTCCCCAGCCACCAACTGCTTTTCAGTTTGAGAAACAGAAGACCCACAGCTCTCGCTAGGTTCCAATGACACCACATCCTGCGCTATTTCCCACCTGCCATCTTTCTGATCCAGCGCCTTGCAATACACAAAGGTCCCCAAACCGATCGCTTAATGATCTAAAAACACGCTGAGGTTTTCCTATTCCCGTTTTACTGACGGAGAAAAAAAACCTGGCAGGTTAAAAACCGCATGAGAGAGCAGAAAGCAAGTCATCAGCAAAGCAAAAAAACAAGATCCAAATGCGCTCATTTATAGTTCCAGTCCCTAACCACAGGATTACGCTTCCTATTTAGCCACGTACAAAAGTTTTGGGTTTGCTCATATTCTCCTTTTGCTCCAGAGCATTCACAGCTACAGACAAAGCAACTAGTGGGAGGCACATTCTCCTGAATCACGAAGCTGCAATGTTATTTTAAGAGAGGGGATACTTCAGCCCAGCTGTAAATTCTATTAAAGCGCATTCACAGCTGCAAATCCTATTAAAGCACAGCGGCAAAAATTGTCCCAGCGCTTTAAATATTTTTTAAAAAGCAGAGAAAAAGCCTCGCGTGAATGTGCCAAGAAGGCTCAAAGCAAACAGCTTTAAAAAGCCTGTTCCTGTCACGATGCAGCACACCTTGTAACGGAAAGCAGCGAAGTCTACAAAAAGCTGCAGCCCACAACCACCCTTCTGGCAGAGAACACGGCGTCAGAGCTGGAATGTCTCCACCTTGAAAAGTGCTGCGTGAACGAGCACCTGCACGAACGGAAAAAGGACACGAAAAGGCAGAAGTGGGTTAAAAATATTTCAGTCGAAAAAGACGCAGAGTCTTAATTAAAGATGTCTTTCTCTCCACGTTCTGCGTTTCCCTTTGCTCTCAGATACGAACTGCGTTTTGTTCTGGAAACCGCGCTAAAAAAAAAAGGATGCGAATACGGACAAAACAGACGCTGGGTAAATTATCCTGTAAATGAAAATATGAATTCGGCCAGGTCTGTAAAGATGCAGTGGAGACCGATTACCACCCGGCGGCAGCAGGCACTCGCCACAAAGGCTTTTCCTCCCTCCGCACGCCCGGCAATCAGCTCCTGGCCGGGGTACAGGATTCCTATTGGGAAACCTACTCCAGTCTGCATCCCAGGAACACTTGGCGAGCAACGGTTTGGGCACCTCTTGGTACTTCTCCAACCTGCTGTTAGAGGCAAGAGATGCTTGAGACAAATTTAAAAACCTGTTCTAACCAGGATGCCAAAGAAATACGACCGAATTTTGGGAATCCCGTTCGCCTAGCGCTGTTTCTGTAGGCCTGGAGCTCCCGGCCTTGCGGCTGCTTTCACTCCTGCCCAGTTTGAGCTGCTGGTCGGGAGGCTGCAGCCCCAGCACCGCTTCACCTGCGTCTGAATGAAAAACGGGAACGTTTCTACCCCTTGCACCTTTTGTTCACAACTTTTGTGAACAAAAACCTGCGCTGGATCAAAACGCAACCTGACCGCGCAGCTGGAGACGACGGACCTGCTGAGCAAACGCTGGAGCTGCAGTGTTTAGAGCGGGTGCGAGCCAAGCGTGAGAACTGCGGTCGCTGCCCTGCGCGTTTTCATCTCTGCCTTCGCGATCGCAGGCAGCGACGTCGCCAATCCCGCTCTGTAAAGCACGTCCACACGCAGACCAACTTCTGCTGAGATGCTGGGGACGCCCGCTCCGTTTCTGCTGCTTCTTTCAGACGGCCAAAGCCGTCGCGGCCGGCACCCGGCGTTTAAATGGAGAGAAACGAAACGCAGGATTGCTTCCCCTCGCGTCGGAGATAAGACAGGCTGGCAGTTTGCCGAGACTCCGGCAGAGCTTAGATGACGGCTGAAGCGCTTAATAGGGATGTTTGCAAGATTAGGGACAGTTATCAGTTGCGTGTTTATTAAAGGATTGATATGCAAGGCTACACGGGACCGGCCTGCGTTAGAAGCACGGCAGGGCTCACCCCGGGCAGGCCGACGCGTCCTGGCCGCCGTCACCAGCCCCGGGGCCGGCCGGAGCGGAGGCCTCGGGCCCCGCCGGGTACCGGCCGAAGGAACCCGGTCTCTTTCTCTCTCTTATGACCAGCGAGGCCTTTCGAAAGGGCTGCCTGGGGAAATAAAACCAAACCCCAACCGGCCCGGCCCGGCTTTAGCCGCAGGACGCGCTGCCCCCCCCAGCCCCGCGCTACGGCTGTCACCCGTGATTTCTGCACGGGTGGGACCCCCCCCCCCCCGACCCCCGCTGCGAGGCCTCCCGCCGGTTCAGCCCCACCCCCACCCCCCCGGCTCTCACTGGGTGGCTCCCGCCGCCAAGGCCGCCCAGATCCGGGGCCCGAGCGGGCACCCACGGGCCCGTCCGGGCACCCACGGGCCTGTCCCCCGTCCCGTCCCCTCAGGGGTGCCCCAACCCGGGGGAGGGGGGTGTCTCAGAGGGGGCGGCGCCCCCGTGCAAAGGCGGGGGGGGTGGGGGGGGAGGGGCAGGACCCCGCCCCTCCCCCGCGGCGCGCGCGCGGCCCCGCCCCTCCCCCACCTGAGCGCCCGGCGCGCGGCTCCCGCGCCGGCTCCATCCCGCCGTCACCGCCCCCCCTCCCCCCGCCGCTTCCGGCCGCGCCTCTTCCGGGGCTGCGCGCGGCTCCGGGCTGCGCGCCGCGTCACGTGGCGGCTGGGGCGGGGAAGGGAAGGGCGGGGGGGGGGGGGGGGGAGGTCGGGCGGCGCCATCTTTGTTAAGGGCGGGCGGAGGCGGCGGCGCTGATGGCCTCCCCGGCCGCCCGCCCCGGGCAGGCCGGCCCCTTCCCCCATGCAGGCCCCCGGGCAGCCCCCAGCCCTTCCCCCGTCTTGTCACGAGGTCAGGGAGCGTCAAATGGACCTGAAAAAATGGGGTGCTCCCGTGCAGCACCCACGAGAGGGGAGACGGTCTCTTCAGTCGCAGGCCTGCTCGTATTACCTTCCTCCATGGAGGGACAGGCGGCGGAGGAGGTCGCAGCCGACAGCGCTGCTGCAGCTCCCACAGCAGCGCCTGGTGCCCGTCTCCCGGCCTGGGCTGACTCCAGTGCCCCACGTCCAGCTTCCAGCCGCGGCCTTCCTCCCCCGGCCTGCGGCCATCCCTCATCCTGGACCCTCGCCCTGGCCGGGGGCCCGTGCCTCGGGTCAGCCACCAGCCAGGCAGGGCCTGAGGGGACGAGTCGGGTCCAGGCGCAGCTCGGGGTGCAGAGCGGGCAGCGGAAAACTGCCCTCCTCTGCACAAGGCATCGCCAGCCAGCAGCCCTCGCCGAGAGCGAGGTGTTACTCCTGGAGATGCACCAACACAAACCTCAAACGAAGCCGCACGGCGGCTGCAGCGAAGGCACGGCTTAAACAAGTCTCTTGCCAAAACACATTAAGCAACATCACATAACAATAGCCTGGTAATAAGTGCATGTTATTATATTAATTACTTACTATTACAAGAGGGTGGGCAGGTTTCCCTCAAGATCTCGTCCACGTGATGACGGAGGCATCAGCTTTTGCTTTCACCCTAACCAAAGCTCATGCTACGCTTAACCACATCGCAAGCCCCTGGCAGCACGCCATCAGGTCTTGCTCCCCGTGCCGGCACGGCAGCGCCTGGCAAAAAGAGCAGCGAGTCTTTGTGCTTAAAACCCACGTGCTGTGGTATCGGCTTGACCGTATCTACTGCAGAAATGAAAGAGGGATCATCATTGCCAACTGAGTCTTTAAGGGAGGCTCCCCGAGTGCTTTTAAACAGGGCTCTGGCTTGGGAAGAACTCAAGTTTTCTCCTTTGCTGGCAAAAACGGGAAACGGCGGACTGGTCGGGGTCAGAGAGAGGTGTTTTAAGGAATGCCTGCAGAAATGGAAAGCTTTGGGTACGAATCAGGTCAAAGCATCAAGGGTTTGCGTTCTGGGCAGCCAAGTCAAGTTTGAGATCTGGTGTGGCTCTCAGAACAGTCCCTAATTACAAACTGTGAACACTGCTTGTTCTCATTTTACTAATTTCTCATCTATGCTATTTTCTTTTAACCATTTTAACAGTGCGAGAGGTGTACGCGTCTGCATGCATGCAAGCGCTGGGGGAGTGGAATTACTCCCCTCAGATCAGCTGGTTGTATAAATACTGGTAAAATGGGTAGTTAGTACCACTTGTGACTATTCTTTCCCTCCCAAATGCAGCATTCACGTATGATGAAATTCACCATAACATCAACACAGAGCCTGTACAAAAGCTGCTCACATTCCTTTCTTCAACCTTGCTGCTGAGGTCCTTTCTGTTCAAAAGAAAAAAATAAGATTTTTACATTAATCAGACTAAACAAAGCTCCTGGAGTACAGAAGTAAATTATCAGAGAAGTTGGTTTTAGATCAACAACATTGTCGCAGAACGGCAAAGTCCAGCATTCTTATCTCACAACTTGGTTTCCATTCAGTATTTTTTAAAGCCAAGGAAGCCCAGCACCTTTCCTGTCTCTTAAGAAATCCATTTTAAGGACTCTCCTTCTGCCAGGCAAAGAGGTCCTGCAATTCCTGCTGATAAACAGACTTTTTCAGAAAAGAGTCAGTTTGATTCTGGCACAATTACTCCCAGAAATCTGAAGTTTAAAGAATACAGTTAAGGGAGGGCTCTGGGAACCGAGCGCTTCCTCGCAGAGGACTAGGGGGATAAAACGAGGTGATTTCTTGAACAAAAATTACATTTGCCTTTAAAAAAAGCTTCTCCTTTTCCTTTAACTAGCTCTTTTGCTTAAATGAGCTCGGTGCAGTTCTAGCTAGCCTTCATTTGAGGATAAAGCTTCAGGCTAAATAAAATACCCATTTACTAAGCCATGAAAACGTGCAGATTTTCATATAAAGAGCCTGAACTTTGGCCGTTTGCTGAAGGGCATCAGAGCTCTGTCCGCTGGAAAACCCCGTCCTCTGAAGGAAGTCAGAGTCCACACCACGGTTCCAAGAAAATGCGAAAAATGCGAGGGGAATGAAAATTTTCCATTTTCCAGAGCTGACAGGGAACTGCCTCCCTTCCGAGCAACAGCCTTTTTCACCCTGTGAACTAAGTCTCTCGCTGCCATAGCTTCACCTCACGCTGCAAATCCACTCCCTACCCGAGCCTAAGCAGCACTAAGCCGAAACTCCGTCGCCGAGACGAGCCACACAGAGAAAACAAAGCCAGGCCACACGGCATTACGGTGCCCAGAGCAAGACAGGACTTTGTCATCCCCGGACACTGCTGGACCACGCAGGACCTTTGAGGTCTCCGTGCTGCGTGGTAAGAAGGAGCTGACCTACAACATCACGTCTGCAAGACCTGACAGCACTGAAGTTACCTCCCCGTTCTGCTAATAAAAAAAACCCTTACAAACATCTTACCAAGATTTAATGTACATTTATTCTTAACACGTGGAACATATAGTATAAAGATTTCATACTGAATAAATGATATTCATTAAGCCAAAAAAGGAAAAAAGGGAGGAATTTACATCAAGTTTTTAGCTACATCGTCTGAAATACAAATATGCAGAATTCACTGAAAAATCTCAATTGTGTTTCTTCATCAGGAACTTCAACTGAACCTAGAACTTTTTCACACCTCGATTAGAAAGAAAACAAAAACAGGAAAAATAAACTATAAGTTGATTGGCTGCTGAGACAGCAATGACTTTATACACAGAGACCTGTACAGCATCCTCCAGGGAGGGATGTCTGGCAAGAGATTAAATAATTGTGTCTCGCTTTTGCAGGTCATCAACTCGTTAACTCGTCATACTATAAAGGGGCAGGGAGAGGGGGACAAAACTGCAAGGAATCTTAGGGTATGTGCAATGTACAACGTCATATATATATACACACGTGGCAGCATTCAGGCTGCAGCTAAAGGTTAAAACCAGTTCTAAGAGGTGATCTCAGGGTTATTCATACAATCAAGGAGGAAGAGAGAAAGAGGTCAGGGTGTTGTAGGTTCACACATGATACTTTGGGGGAAAAGCCTTTTTTTCTCCTCAACATTAACTAAAAACATTTTTAAAAACTACAGCTTGCTGCTGATCCAGCGTTTTTTTTTTTTTCCATGTGAGACATTATTACAGTATGTTTACAGTTTAAGGTGTACAGTACATGAAGTTCTACACGCTACTGCACAGGCCTCCCTTGGACAAGGTCTGTTCACAACTGGTAACTTCTTGGTTCCTGCAAGATTGTGAATGTACAACGATAAACCACACAGAGTTCAGCAGTCACTTTTGTCCTTCAGAGTTTACCATTAAAAACAGTTATGAAAGTGGTGCCTGTCAATGTGATAACACGGCAAGTCGTTTTCCCCAAACTCACTGTAAACGACAGTAACTTTGGTTAAAATAAAAAAAGTCTTCTATGTAGACAGAACTTTGTCTCCTTTAATAAGGGATTCGGGACAAATTGGAAGGGCAGGGGAAGGGGAGAGGGAACGGGGACATCTTTCCCCAAGGGAGAAGCAGGACAGCGCAGGGCAGACAGTGGATTCTGAGGTGGTTTTGCATAAATAAAGGGCAACAGTCAGTTTCTAAGTTCTCCACTCACGCACACGCACACAGGGTCTCGGATCCCACAGCTGTCATGACTGGCCAATTAAAAACAGTACATCACAAATAACTTGTGAAACCAAAGAGTTCATCAAAGGCGACACGGAGATGTCCAACAGCCGCGACTCGTATAACGTGAACTCCGAGTGGTTCTCGTCCACCTTGGCCAGGGCGAGCAGCGCCCGAGCAGCTCGGCGCATCATGTCCACGCTCGTCGACTCAAAGGGTGGGTTCTGCATGTGCATCAAGCCGGCCTGGCTCTGCTGGAACTGCGTGGCGGCCAGGCTGTCCTCCAAGAAGCCCAGCAAGTTGCCAATGCTGCCCTTCTGCACAGCAATCGCTCTTGCTGCCAGGCTGTCCCCCTGTGCCAAGTTGGCCAGTAGTACCACAGCCATCTCTCGACACACTGGGTTCTTTCTGTCACTAAGGAACCGCACCATGGTGCTGTACAGCTTCTCCAAGCGACTGAAGGGGGGAGTTGCAAGAATCAAATCCACGTTGTTGTCCTGGATGCTGAGTTTGCTGAGTGTTTCCAAAACCAGTCTCTGAGGGGAGAGGACCGCATTGGGCCCCAGTGTTGGAAAGGGATCCTGGGCCTCTGCTGATGGACATACTGCCCAGTGGAGGAGTCCATCCAGGATAGGCAAACAGATGCTTTCCGGGTAAGGGGAGAGGTCCAGCTGGCCAGAAATGTTGGCCAACGTGACCAGTGTATTTTCACGCAGCATCTCCAAGCAGTCCCACCACCACTCCACCTTGTTGCAGCTCACCCCTTGGTCCTGCTCCTCCTCTTTCTCATAGGTCAGGGGTGCCTGTTTGCGTTCTGGATGCTTGTGGTGTAAGAGAATCAGTTTCCCTAGAATCAGCAGCAGCCCGGGATGTTTAGACATTTCAAAGTCATTGCCCGGCACAAACGATAAACTCCTGATGATGTTAGAGACGCAGATGCAGCGCTTCGCCAGAGAGTCCTGCCAGTCTAGGAGGGTGCAGAGGGGCGTCTCGTCTTTACTGTGAGGTTCGTCCTCCAGGATTTTTATATTTCTGTGGCTCTGAGCTGGACTAATGCCAAAGGGAAACTTGCTGCTTTCCTTCGCCGTTTCCAAAGCTTTGACCTCTTCCTCCTCCCCTGCCAGGGAGCCCGGACGTGCCGAAAGCATG
Organism: Gymnogyps californianus; assembly: GCF_018139145.2. Classification (NCBI taxonomy): domain Eukaryota; kingdom Metazoa; phylum Chordata; class Aves; order Accipitriformes; family Cathartidae; genus Gymnogyps; species Gymnogyps californianus. The sequence goes on from NC_059492.1 coordinate 3,910,983, forward strand.
TCGTCCATGGTGGCAGTTATCCTCTTCTCCGAGGAGCTGTCGGACGGAGGAGTCTCTCCTTCCCTAGTGCTCGGATTGCTCTCAGCTGCTGAACGTTTCCTCAAGACAGAGTTGCAGGAAGCTCGTTTATGAGTCAAAGGTAGCTCCGTCTTGCTCTCAAAGTGGGTCTGAATGTGCTCGGTGGTATCTCCGCCGCCAATCCGCCAGTGCAGCAGTCCGCTTTCGAACTCCTGCACTCGCCCCAACTTGTCTGAATAATCTACCACAAACGGGTCGTTTTTCTGCACGACCTTGACTGGAAGCTTGTCAAATTTACTAACTAGTTTTTCCTCGCTGCTCTCTAGAGGCACTTTGTCCTTGCTCGAAAACGCAGCCTCCTCCTCTTCCTCATCCTCTTCTTCCTCCTCACAGTTCAGGCTCCGTGGTTCATCCTCCTCCTCCCCTTCTTCATGAGGGGAAGCTGAAGATTTGCAGAACCTTTCGGGATCTAATAGTGTTCTTTGCCCTGGGTCTCCCACCTCGTATTCCTTCAGGATTCCAAAGATCTCGATCAGGCAGCGCCGGAAATACTCCACCAAGAGTTCCAGCAAGCCTGGCAGCTACAAGGGAGGAGGAAAACAGGAGGGGAAGGAAGGAAGGGAACAGTGATCAGAAAACAACTTAGGCCAACACGAGCAACTGGGAAAGCAGGGCACAAAGGGCTAAGAATTTAAGCAGTGCTGTTAATTAATGGGTGCTTCTCATGCTGGCAATAAACTGTTTGCAAAAGAGAGCTTTCCGTCCTCTGAGAAAAGGAACAAAGACAAAACCAGATACCGATGTCAGTATCCAAGCCGGCCCCCCCCACACACACACATACCTGTGCAAACACGCATGTGCTCTTGGTTGTATCTCCCCTCTAGTTAATTCACAGGGAGGTGAAGGGCAGTGCTAAGCAGAACAGCCTTTACAGTACTGCCGAGCAGTTTTCACAACAGCCGTGGAGGCACGTGGCAACTAACTGAGAAAGGCTGGCCCTCCGGATTGGCATCCCAGCCTCACTGCGCATTGTCCCGGGGAAAGACAGAGCCAGAGGTGAACGAACGCCAGCAACACCCGAAAATGCAAGCAGCCTCTAGCCTTTCACAGCGCTCTCACTGTAAAGTCCATTATGGCCTCCCCACCGTTACTCACTTCCTCTGTTCCAGAGGCAATATATCTCACCAGAGAGGAGAGAACACACGCTCGCACACCAACAAACGTATAAATTACATGGGCCAGTGCGTAACCAGCGCACAGCTACCCAGACCCCATGCTTTCTTCCGACCTGGCATGCTCCGCAGGTACAGGGACGTCCGGGAGTCTGGCCCTACAAGGGCACGAGCTGCTTGTTGCTATCTCGCTGACAGAAAACCCTACAAAATTAGCACTTCAAAGACCTGCATCAGAGAGCATCTGCACCCACCTGGCTGAGGTTGAAGGTCATTATGCTGTTGTCATCATAAAGCAGGATGTTTATGGTATCTAAGGCCCACGTACTTTCAGCCAGCAGCCCGGACTTCAGAGACATCATCACTCTCCAGGCTTCAGGAGTTCCTGTAACATAAACACATGATACTTCCAGCTCCTGGAGTTTAAAAATGAAAAGGAGATACTTGATACTGCTTTTTGGACCCATGAAGAGCAGAGGCTGGTTAAGATGATGTACAGGCTGTATGTACCAGCAATCTCTCCGCAGACAATGCCAAAATGATGTCGGAAAACACAACTAACCTGCAAAAACAGAATTCTTTCAAAGCCAGCAGAGCCCTTCCACTTGGCAGTACTGTACCAAAGGGTAACGGCAGCACCCGTCCCCTCGACAGGCACAAGCAGAAAAGCAGGAGTTTCCTCTTACCAATATCTTTTGCTGTCAGCCGTCTCCTCTGCTTCAACACAGGTTGCGTAGCTTCTACTGATCCCGGAGGGAAGGTGATGTCTCGTCGGATCATGGGAGGCTGTACAGCTGCTGGTGTTATATGCGAGGCAGGGACTGGCGGTCCTGCCTTCTGCATTTTCATCCCCGAGTGCAGGAACGGAGATTTACTAGGAGAAGTGCGATTCTCCAGAGGTCTGGGCAGAGGTGCTGGGCTGGATACCTGAGGAATGTGATTCTGCATGCTAGGGGGGGTCTGGTAGTTAGACTGGGGGGGCCTAGTCATTGGGGGCACGGGGGCAGAGGGACCATAAGGAGGTTGCCGGTTCCCGTGGGAAGGCCATGGTCCCTCATGGTTGACCCTCTGGTCTGAATGCAGAATTTCATCTGTTCGAGTCACTCCGTGATAAGCAGGCCCCTGGGGCGCAGAGCCAGTGCTCTGCCGATTCGGATAGCTGTACCCTATTTCGTTGCGCCCTTGCCACATGGCGCCTTGCTGCGGGCCCTCTGGAGTAGACTGTATGGGACCACCCATCATCTGAGGAGGCATGTTTTGCTGAGCATTGGAGCCTGGGGGAGCCGAGACCCTGTCTCTGCCAAATTGGAATGGGAACTGGTTCTGTGGCCCTCCGGCAGATCGGCGGTCAGCAGCAGGGTATGTACTCCCATACTGGTTATACAAGTCCTGCTGTGGAGACGGCTGTGCAGTTTGCTGCTGGCTCGGTTGCTGGGTCTGTGCTGGAGGCAGCTGCTGCTGCGTCTGCCCCTGCCCGGCGCTGTATGGGACGTTGTACATCTCCCCTTCGTGTCGCTTAGCAGGCGGGCCGTAGCTGCCATCCATCGGTCGCTTGTAATTCTACAGGGGAAATAAAGGCATCGACAATATGAGATTATCTACTTAGAAATAAGCAACCCAAACCTCAGTGGGTAGAGCTACTCAGAGCCAGAGGATATGCCCCACGGCATGGCCTGTAAGAGGGCAAGACTTGTCTCGTTGTTAGCCATATCCAATGCGAAGTTGGATCACTCTTTCAATTTCACAAGCCAAGACCAATTCCTTGCGGCTGGCTGGGTAGTTTCCTTGTGGATTCTACAAGGATGCCTTGGGGGCAGAAGTCTGCCCACAGAAAGGACTTTCCTGTAGAAAAGACTCAGCTCTACTATACATTCACCACAAACCAAACTGTGCGCCGGTACTTGTTTCCTTTCACATCCAGGAATTTTATCAGACCCTATTTCTCTTATATTTCCCAGAAAACAGAGGTTTCTGCTGAAGCATCAAACAAGATGCATTAAAAACTGTTGTACTTCCTGCTTCTTCCTTTCCTGTAGATTTCAAAACACATCACTGAAAGGAGCAAGAACTATTCTCCCCCCTACTTCTTTTAAGTGCAAATGGAGAAAACAGTCAATTGTCGAGACAAAATTAAAATCCAACATCTCTCTTGCCTCCAAGGGTCTATGCTCTAGCTGCTACACAGTCTACACAGAAGCTCCATGGTCATGACTGGCTTCAGATGGAGCTCTAGGGCTTCAAAGATGACAAGTACCAGAGTAACTCGAACTCTTGGCTCAGAGCCCCGTGGCTCTGGTTGCAGAGCCAAACTGCAAAGCAGTTGGAATTATTCTTAGCACAGCTCAGCGAGTGCCCTCTCTATCCTCTCCTAAACCAGAGGACTCAAAATTATCAGGAAAACATTATGGGTCCTGGCACTGATACAAAGAGCAAGTCATATATAAGGATTATGGAAAGAGATATACGTTCATTCAAACTCTGTCCTGAAAACAAACCTGATGTCTTTAAGAACAGCGAGTAGGAGGCAGTGGGGCAGTGGAGGAGTGGAGGCAGGTCTGAAGCCTTTGTCTGCAGGCTCAGTAAGAGACCAAAGACCAAAAAAATGCCCTGGGTTGTGCAGAACGATCCACCTGAAACAGCTCCCCAGAACAATCAAGGACTTACTCCAAACAAACTCATCTGATCACTTGGACCAAAAGTGTTACAGAAACATGATGGGATTCAGAAAGTTCCAGAGGGGCAGAGAAGCCCAATAAAGCTTCCTGAGCTCCTGCTGCCTGACCAGAGCGCACACGTCTGCAAACTACACAACCTCCATTCTCAGAACATTGTTTTGCTAACACAACACTGGAAACGCTAATTAAAACTTATTTAAACTATTTGGAAACTGGGGGGGGAAAAAAAGCCTCCTGTATAAGGTACTTAATTCTACACATTCATAAAGCAAACACACAGCCCAAAGAGTTTTCATCCTCCCCTTTTCACAAATTTCACAGCTAAAACTCTTGTCTCTCAGTCGAACAAATCAGAAACTTTCTGGTAATTTACCTGCTGTTGCTGTTGATACATGGTAGTTTGCTGGCTAGGGAAGGGGCTGCCCGAGGATGTGCCTTGAGTGGAGAATTGATTGCCATAGGAATCATGTCTGGAGAAGAAACAGATGCATTACTTGTCTGATCAGATGCATGCTTCACTTCCACAGTCTCAGAGCTCTCTAACTGGGAAGAGCTGTTTGTGGCAACACCCCGCACAGACCTTTGCTGCTGCTGCTGCTGCTGCGGGTAGCGGCTGGGAGAGTACATCCCCGATTCAGGGGTGGAAGGCATGATGTTAGGCTGTGGAGTTCCGGTTGCTAAGTTGCCTTCAGGTCCCATGCCGGGCTCCGTCCTACATGGAAACAAAGAGAAAAACCCCACACGTCCACTTAAATTCACCCTTGCTCCTCAAATGGAAAAGGATGATCAGCAAAGTCATGCTAGTGACGAGAAAGTAATCATTTCACAGGAGTCAAGCAAATCAGGATCTCACCAGGTTCAAGTACCCACCTCACTCTGTCGTAAGGACCTCCGTAGGAATAGTGTTGCCGCTGTCCCATGGCCATGTTACCCATCCCTGGACCTGCAGCACGATTGTAAGGGTCACCCATACCACTGTTGGGGCCCTGCCCTGAGGACATGAAGGGATCGCTTCCTGGAGCTGAAATATTGAAAGAAGGACCAATAAACGTGTCTACCTCTGCCTTGGAAAGATATGTCCCGTCTTCTGGGGAAGAAGGGCAAGCAGAAGGTCTGCTACAGCACATTCCAGCATATAGCCAGATACAGGAATTAGTACTCAAGAAGAAAAGGGAGAGGAGCACACAAGGAGTTCCTCACCTTTCCTCATACTGCTGTAAGGATCTTTATTTGGCTCGTAAGACATGCGACCCATCATGTCAGAGGTATTCATGCTGGGCTGGTACCCTGGATTTGGAGTCATGGAGTTCCGTTTCTGGAACGTAGGATCACTACCATCTGCAAAGGCATCCTGAAGGCCCACTGAGTTACTCCTGATTCAAAAAAACCCACAAACACAGGATTATAGAGGTCCACGATGCTTCTCAGGATATTTTTCCCCACGTATTCCCTCTCAGGTGTTGCCATCCCCTAAGAAGGCCCACAGTCATGCTCCTCCAACAGAGGCATGAAGAACTGCCCTTCTACAATACTGTCCTCAGACCCAATCCCCAAAGTAATGATTATTCACACACAGATGCAGAGTCAACAATGTTGCTGTGAGCCATTACCACAGGAGCAAAGCCATGGAGCCCCACCAAAACAGGTACTCAAGTCTCCAGCCATCTGTAGTAACAACCCAGAAGTGACCTCACGTTCACAGCTTGCGTCCAGCATAGTGGAAGAGGGTGCAGTGGTTTCATACCTGATGCCTGGCAAAGGGGGCATCTGACTGTGTGGCGTAGACGCTGGAGTTGGTGGCTTCAAGTCTCCTCCTTCTGCCATGGAGCTGCTGGTGGACTGAGGTGTCTGAGGACCCTGCATTGAGCCTGAACCCGCTGCAAGAACAGAAATGTGGTGTGAGCAGCTTTGCACCCTACAGATACAACCCAGAACCTCCCAGAACATCAGCCTCAAGAACAGAGTCAGCAAAGAGTCACTCAAGAAAGAGACAGATGAAATATGGCCAAAAAAGTAAAAGGAGCTCAACATTTCAAGGACATACTGGACCTGACTTCCCAGAAGAACTGTGTACAGTAATTTAGAGCTGAGAGGACTTGTTCATTTTCATCACATCCTCATTCTTAACCACATTCCCTTTTACACACTGTGCCACCACTGCAGCACTGTGTCATGTTGCCCAAGCTATCTGGCTTCAGAGGCTGATGCTCTACAGTGCACCACGCGGCAGGGAATACGGTGCTTCTTGCCAAGTGACAACCACCGACCCATCACTTTCGCTCTCTTTCTACCCAGAAAGAAGGTGGGTTTGAGCCCTCTCCTGGAAGTCTCACTATGGTTCTAGCGATGGAAACTCCAGGACGTCAGCTGAAGTCACCAAGTAACTCTGAACAAGGCTCCTCTGTCTGCTCTGCCCTTCGAGAGGGGTTAATTCATGCAGGTTAATTCAAGCACCACTCCCAAGCATTCCTGGAACAGGGAATGCCTGAGATGCCGGATCTTTCACTGAATGACAAAACCCGTCCAGCAAGTTCCCTGGCTCTGTACGGGTTGCTTTACACTACAGTAAGTTTTCATCAAAAATCCCAGGCTGTCATGTGTAATCCAGCTGTGCCGTGAGCTCTAGGAGCTCTCGTCTGTCCCTGGATCGCTGTGACAGTGTCAGCTCTCAGGTTCATATGCTCCTCGCAGCTGGCAAGAGCTGAACTCTTAATTAATGTTTCCATTAGTTACCATCCCCAGCACCCGATATCCCTCAGCTTCAGCCCTGCTGGTTGATGAGTCATTTCAGCTATTCATTAAAATCCTCCGAGGTCACGTCCAGGGCATGTTTGTTTACACCCCACCTTCCTGGCACCCTGTCCTCTTCTCCGCGACTCCCTCCCAGCCCGGGGAGGTCTCGAGAGAAGGAAGGGCAGAGGCAAGCTCAGCGGGGAGTTTCATTCATGGGCCCTCCCCGCCGTTCTCCTTCCCTCGTCAGTGGCAGTTCAGCTCTACTCGCTTCCCCCAGGAATTCGCCGCTCCTCTCCGTTTGTAATGCTGGCATCGGCAGGAAGAGGCCTCGAGACATTCCCTGCGTCGCTGCCATTTGGTGTTTGTCCCCACCCCCCGCCGTCCCCTCCCACTCACAAATTTACACACAGTTGGAGCGGGGCCAGTTCCATGCTCTGGGAATTAAAACCCAACGGCAGACTGATTACGCCTCCCCAGGGACACGCTGCAGTTTGCGAGCAGGAACCCAAGAAGGTTTGCAGGAAACCCGCGCCAAGTGCCCACGAGGCAATACCCAAGTCCACTCCAGCCAAGGCCTTTCTGTAAACACTTTTGGTTTTTGCGGGTTATGAATGCACACTGCACGGAAAACAGCTCCGGCACCAAGAGCTCTACCTAGATGACTGTCCTGCAAGGCCTTTAGATGCTCTGCAGCCTCAAAAAGTGGTTAATGGAGAATTGTGCAGTGTGATCCTCATCATTCACAAAGTTATGCAGTAGTTAATTTGACAGAACAGGCTGAAATGAAGTGTAAGCCAACACCAACAGGTTATAAAGTCTGCAAGGAGAGCAAAGCACGTGTGTCTGTGTGGGATGACAGAGCCCTTCATCCAAATGATGGAACTTCAAAATGCCCCGCTGTTGTCCACTCGGTTTTCAAACAGGGAAGCTATTCTCCATCAGGGTGATTCGCTGGGAGACAGGCCTCTGTGTGTGCAAGTCTGGAGGACGCTGCTTCAGCAGGGCCTCAGCAAGCCCCTGGAACAGTAGTGCCCACTGGGACTCAATGCTCCTCTAAGGCTCTTAAGCCTGGAGCTGGGGTTGAGAAAGCAATTTGTGTCATGCCCTACACCCTGAGTTCCTGCCGATCCAGGGGAGCAAGACAGAAGAAGAAAAAGAAAGTGAAAGAGGAGCATGAACATGCCGAGTGATACAGCTTAAAGGATCAGAGCAACCAACCATGCTTCAGTGCTGCCTCTGCATATTCCTAGTTGCAGGAGTCTGGAGTAAGACAAGTGGAGAGAACAGTTTAAATAGGAAATACAGCTCAGTCCTCTCATGGCAGGAATCAAACCTGTGGACTAAGTCAACAGAGCTGCACAAACGTGCAGAGTTTGGGATAGCAGCCCTGCAAATTCCTCCCGCTGATGTGCTGAAGCAAGAGATCACCTGTACCACAGCCCAAAAGGCAGACTCACGACCTTCACGTACCACCATATTAGCTAAAACAAAATAAAAATTGACACACCATCTAATCCATTCTGACAGGCACCTAGTGCTACAAGAAGTTTTAAATGGCTTCCTAAAAGTCTCAGCCCTCTCCAAATAAACTCCAAATGCTCCTAACATCTTTGTTCGACTGCCTAGTATCTCAGGGGGGCAAGAAAGAGGTTTTGGAAAGAAAGTGGGGATGGATTTGTGGTCTGGTTTAAGCGGAACTCAGACACCACTTTAGACAGAAGTTTAGTCTAACGACACAAGAGTTGCTTTATCTTGCAGAATACACCAAGGTTGAAGCTACACTGGGACAGGTTTCCTGACTAGTGAAAAGACATGATTTCGTTCTTTAAAAAAAACAACACTCTGTAACTGAGACGATAGATAAATGTAGTTGCCAACAGAATATTCGGACAAGCACACTGTCGATCAAGGGCTTAGCAGGGCTGAGACACAACTGCAGTACAATCAAAAAAGGGTTCATTATTCCACTCCTCAGGAGCCAGACAAAGATGATGCCAGGTTTCAGAACCAAAAAGGCATTTTTTGCAAACATTACAGGAACTTCAAAGCAGACAAAGTTTTTATTTCACCTACACGAACAGGCTCCTGACCAGAAAAAGCATCTGAAGGTTTTACTTATAAGACAAACTGGAAAACCGAAGCTTAAAGGGTTGGCAAGTTCAGCAGCAATTCAAGCAATGAACTCAAAGCACATGAGACAGAAACGATCAGACTTTCCAAAGACTAAACAGTACAGCATGCACTGCTAGCCTGGACATTTTCTCCCCCCCCTTTTTTTTCCCTTTTTTTTTTTTGGTTTAACAAATCTGAATTGAACGCTATGCTTAAATATTCAAAAACTGTTTGAATTTTGAAACAACAGCAGAAGTCCATTTTAAAGGGCTTGATTTCTAGAACATCCAACTTGTAATAGGCTTACAATGCTCTTTGTGCACAAAGCCTCAGCAAGTCCTCACTGTCTCCTGCTGAAGACAGAAAGAAGTAATTCATGAGGAAGATGAGTGCACGCCCACATCAAGCATTTACTCCCAGAAGGTAGCACTTGCATAGTCAAAACAAGCACAACTTTTCTAGCAAGTTCCCAAAGCTAAGCAGTAACAACAAGGGCTGCTGTTAGAATATGCAGAGATCATCTTGCAGGGATAACTCCAGACTTCTCTCTCCACCAGATTCTCATAAGGCAGATGTACTAGTAGTAAGCAGAGGTGCGTGTATATAGATATGTGTCTATTTTTTTATGTTTTCCTTTTTCTCAAACTTAGTACAGAGGTGGAACACACAAAAACTGAACTATCCCAAGAGGCTTGACTTATTCCCAGTATCATTCACTCCCACATTACAAAAGTATTTAATCTACACAACCAGAGAACATCTAATTAGAAACAGACATGGGGGGTTGTGGAAGTTTGGAGCCACTCTGGCCCACAGCACGTGGAGTCGGGCATACAGTGCCAGAGATCCTCTGGTTCAAACATTCATTGCACACCTTAAACCAGTGTCTAAACTCACCTGGAGATGGAGGCTGTATCTTAGTCTGAGACTTCTTTGAATCGGCAGCTGCAAAGATATCTGGAGGGGGGTCTTCACCTCGCTCAATCTTGCACTCAAAGGCATAGAGACACTGGATGTACTGCTTCTTCAAAGAACTAGCTGCACTGCTGGACGTGCCCACGTTGAGATTTGTGGCTAACTCGCGCCATTTCTTGTTTTTGTTGACCTGCACAACCAAACAAGAGGCTCTAAACTCATAATCCCAGCTACTTCTCCTCCAGGAAATTTTCTGGGGAGAAATCAACACTTCCCAGCTAAAACAAAGGATGCAATAAGGGCTAAGCAGAGCAGATACAGTTGTGTTCAAAACCCAAAACTAGTAAACTCTCTTCCTCACCTACAGAAAACTTTTCAAACAGCGACAGATTGCCAGTCAAATTACTCATGAGGTCAGTTGACAGCCAGATGCAAAGACAAAGACAGTGTCACCAATCTTTGCACTGGACAAAGCATGGAAAAAAAGCACTTGAACCGAATCTCACCACAGACTGTTCTCAACCAGACAACGGGAGAGCAGACATTTGTCTCACTTAAAGGATGTTGGGTTTTATAAACATTATTTAAAAACATAAAAAGAAAATAAACACAGCTAAATGGGAAGTCATGGCTTACATCTAGCTACAAAGCTAACTTTGAATTGTGTTGCCCATTGGCTTGTGACTGCCAGACAGCGGGCAGCTCTGAATACGCATACCCAGTCACCACACCGGCTGCTGGACACTCACCTGAGTCAATCCTCCAATCTCCTTCACGGAGATGTAGAGCCGGTAAAGGTCCAAGGGTTTCCTGCCTACCGCTGGGAGATTTGTCATGCCCATGGCCTTCTCTTCAGTAAAGGCCAGGTAACGATCTACCCAGATCTTCCTCTCAGGCTCACCACCCAGCTCATAGAGTTTGGTGATCTTCTCATTGGTTGTAGTAGAGGAACTGGACTTCTAGGAGAAGGAAAGAGATTATCAGGACTGAGCAGCATAAAAGCAGCTAGCTCACATCCGAGACGGTTTCAAAAAAGCAGTCAGATAAGAGTTCAAAGTGCTGCTGTTATATTGAGAACAGCTTTATATTAGACCTACACTTGTCTCAGATCAACGTCAGGCAAGTATTACTCGACAAAGGTATCACAAAACCAGCTGCTACTCAGGGAATTCACAGAATATGTATTTTTAAAAAGTGAAAGGTTTCAGGAATGCTACAGAAACCAAACAAACCTCAAGGAGACTCTGCAGAGCGCCATCTCTTTGAGACATCCTTTGTGGGCCCGTTTGCTAAATACATGAGAAAACATCTAATTCAACTGCAAATGAGATTCCCCATGGCTACTGCACTCTGCCAGGGTGAATACTGCCCTCTGGTTAGTCTCTTCTCTTACCCAAGTGGTAGATGTCAGGTTAAACTGACACTAAACACTGCAAAGGAATGAAAATAAACATGCCTCAAAGAAAAATAAAGATTAGAGGCACCTGTTTGACAAATGTGTGCGAGGGGTCCCCCACAAAGACCTTTTCTCTTCCCTTGCCTATTCACTGACAGAAGCGCAGAAATCTCCTGCTACCCAGCTATGACGTAAGCTCCCATACTGGTTTGCTATCGCTGGCATATCAGGATCCAGGAAGACTGATATGGAAGGGTATCGCAGGAATTTGGAATACAAGTTTACAGTTATGAAGTATGAGTATCACACACTAGTTCCTACACATCCGATTCACTGAATTGTCCGAGTGTCTATTTAGAGGTAAAACCTGCGGTCCTGCATCTTGCCTTGCTTCCCTCAAGTCTTTTGATGTAGTGCACGAGCATGTTATTTTGTCTTTCACCACCTGGATCACATACACTTGGAGTAAAGGCAGAAATGGTTTCGGCATTCCAAATGCTTACTTAAAAATGAACTTCCACAGTAGAAGTGAACTTCAAATCTGATGATGTTCTAGATGAACCCCTACACCCAAGACTGAGTGTATTCATTAGCACATGAGATAATCCTTGAACAGTGCAGACCAGGAGGACAGAACAACCCTTATTTGTAGCTTCTGGCATCTCCTAGCCCAAGAGCATTCAAGTCCTTGTTTGTCATAAATAGAAAGGCCGATGCCAGAACACATGAGCAGAAGCAAGAGATCTTCTGAATCTTCTTGCAGACTGCTGGTGGTACAGCTATTGAATTTGCAGAGCATTTATTTCCCTTTGAGTAGCAAAAGAGGAGACTACAGGCTCAGAAACTGCTTTTTTTGGTGGTTCTTTTGAAACTGGTAGCAGTAATGCAAAGAAAAACACTCCCTGAAGAACTTGTTTGCCTCCCTCTTCTGGCTTTAATACAGGATTAGTAAGAGGTTTGTTTGTGAAACAACTGTAACACTTTAGTGTACCACCTCCCAGCTGAGAGGTGATAACTGACTAGCTCCAAGCCTACACCAGAAACAAACTCAGGTTTGTTTACACTTCTTTTGGCAGTTTCACTGTGGCAGGTGATAATTCCTAATACTAAATTGTTTTGCAAGTGAAATCGATTGTTCCTAAAGGACTGGGAAATGCTCCCCATCATTTTTGAACAGTTTATGAATCCCAGAAGTAAAACCCTCAGTTGTTTGAATTTTCCTGATAAATCCTGAAGAACCTCTTGGAACCACTGGCACAGTTCAAGCACAGCCAGGGCTGGACACATCAAGCGTAATTCATGTTGAATCTCCTTACACTGAGCACTTCAACTACATGGCCTTTATCTTTACACTTCTGATTCAAGCAACAGCCTAATTAGCTATTCATAGGATCTGGGGACTTGGATAAAGCTGACCCAAAAGGCACATCTGTTCAGGTACCTTCTCCCCAGTTAATAAAGGCAAGACTAGCCCAGAATTGAAATGAGAACATGTAAATAAGGTGTGCCAGGCATCTGGTAGAAATTCTAGATAGAGGCTTGCACTCGTGAGTCATAAACAGGGGAAGACATGAGAATTCTGATAGAAACGTCCCTTTCCTGGCCTTACTGAGGGCTAGTGGGTCTCTGTAGGGGATGGCAGAGTTCAGGCTCCTCAAGAATACTGTTACTAACATATGTGGGTATGTAGGGGTTTATTGCATATATATAGCCGGAGCCTACTCTAAACCACACATCCACACGTTTCGAGACACTTATTTCTTTAATTACGTTCCAAAACATAACACATCCCAAAAGAGGATATCCCACTCGCTCGCCACACTCTTGAGTTAGAACCACGGTCGCAAGTAGCAGTCAGATCACATACTACAAGGACAACCATGCTAATGAGAAGTCTGTTCAGGGTAAGGAGGACGAATCAAATTAGGTTTCTCTCAGGAACCACGCTCACTACTAGATAGATGCACTGTTCAATCCAAGCTAACATGCGATGGTTTTATTTCCCTGGGTGCTGCAGAGGATGGGAGTCATTAAAAACAAAACCCCAAACATTTTACCTTTGACTTGGATTCTGCTTTTGGCGTCCCATCTGCCTTATTGTTCATTTTAGTTGCAGGTGTTAATTTCACATCCCCAAGACCCATCATTTCAGGGCTTGCTGCCATCCCTAGGAAGGTAAAAGAATCTTTAACACTGATTTTCAAATCCAGTACAATGAAATCAATGAAACGCCTAACAGTCAGCACTGGCTTACCTGCAGAGTTGTTAGCCATATTCCCACCCATCGGATAGGGTGGGCCCTGGGGGTTTATCATGCCAGCCATACTGTTAATTCCCTGTCCATAAGGAGGTCCAGTGCCCATCATTCCCCCTTGATTCATGTTGGGATAACCAGGAGGCCTAGAGAAGGCAAGGAAGAAACAGACGCTTACTCCAAATACTAAGCATTAAGATCTTGTCTCCTGAGGAAGCACGTTTGCTAAAAGAAACCTTCTGCAAAAGAAGTGGAGAAGTGACTTTCTCCAGCTCACTTCTCCAGCCAAAGACCAAAGATCAGGCGCTCTCTTAAAGCTTAGCTACCCTAGAGCCTAAGTCTCATTCTCAAAAGAAAAGGGGATGCAAACCATTTTGAAAGAGGGACTTCAGTTCTGAACGTTTTCACCCTTAATCTTGTTCTACTACATCCCCAAACAACTTCATTTCAGTTAAGTTGCCTTTACAGGGAAGAACAGATCTGCAAATACTGCAGCCCTGTGCATTTAAGTGACAACACATTATTTGTATAGATGAACAGTGTAGTGCTCCAGCCACATCTAATGATTTTTCTTCATTTCTTTCCTTTTTGTTACCCATACAAGCTACATTATTTTACGTCTCAGAAAACCTCATACGCAACTGTTGCTCAAACTTGTTACTCAAAGGGACAGGCTTTGATGCCTTTATTGGGATCTGGGAGCTTGACCTCTTGGCAGTCATAGGTAACATCAGACAGTAGATTGCAGAAGCGGCCCTTAAGTCAGGATGAAGAGCACACCGCCCAGTCAGACAACAAATATATCTAACAGCTTTACTGGGGGAACCCAATTTATAAGCAAGTTCATGGCTCTCATGGCATTCTGGTAGGCCACATACACCTACTCTGAAATGTGCAATAAAAAAAAAAAAACCCAAAACAAAAACAACCACCACAGAAAATAGTTGCAAAGTTCAGTGCTGAATTCCAGCTCCCTTTCCCACAGCTGCTCATCAAGGCCCTAAAAGGAAGAAGTTCATTACACTGGACAAGTAATGCCTTGGTTCAGACAAATGCAGCTGGATGGCTGTCTGCTAGATTTATGGGCTTTACCACACACGCAGCGTCTTTTAAGTCACTCACGTAACAAAGAAGACCAGAAAGCGAAAACAACTGAAGGGATCTCAGAGTTAAATAGATTTCACCTATGAATATTAAAAATTCCCTAAGCATGTCATTAATGACGTATTCCAACACACTGCCTGTCCAAGCTTTATGCTCTTCCTTTTTTAACACTTAAGACTGATGAAAAAGTCTCCAAGAAGGGCAAACCTTCAAGGAAGCGTACGCTCAGTATTACCCCAAATTTGCGTTATTCCATCCACAGCTTTGAAACCTAGATCCGACAGAGGGAAGGGACTTTAACAGAGAGCAGGGGAAATCTCATTCCTTACCTGTTCTGGATGGAGTTGGCAGCAGCATGCATGGCGGCAGCAGCCGCTTCTTGTGCTTTGCGATTCATGCCACCCGGTGGGGGGCACATCCCTGTCCCCACCTGAGGCGGCATATTCGCCATGTTAGGTCCATAAGGTCTGTTCCCCATGGTTGCATGGCTCATCCTCCCTGGAGGAAGCCCACTGTACGGTGGCACACCAGTCTGCCCATGCATCTGGCTCCCTGCTCCCATAGGGTTCATGCTTCCTCCCATTCCTGGACTGGGGTAGTTGGCATTGGACATAGCATTGTAGTTTGGCTGCCTGGGATAACCTCCTAAGGAGATAAAAAGAGGGGAAGACAACATCATTCAACTAGTTAGTTTATGAATCACCATAAAAATCTTCTATCAGCAAATATTTAAAGATCACTAACAGAGATGAGGGGGAGTGTTAACACCTCAACAAAAAGTCAAAGTACTTGGATATAAGCCACATAAAATGTGTTTTGACATAGCCAAGTAACAACATCGATTCAAAAGCTGCCTGAAACTCTCCCAAACCTCAACCGAGCAGAGTGAGCTAAATGGTCCAGGACAGGATGTAAAAAACTCACTTAACCCTTTCCAAAACATACAACACTCACTTTTCTTCCTCTCCGAAGAGAGCTGGCCCTTCTTCTCTATTACACTGGATACATGACCTAGATGTTTTTCAACGAGGAGGAAGGATCCTACATTTAGAAGTACAACTACCCTGAAAGCAACATAGCTCATCAATCTCAACATGAACAAAGCACAGTTCCTTCCAGCTCATAAGGAGCACACTGTTTTGTATTACCCACACATTAAGAGAGGACAAATAAAAATAGTTTATCAAAGACAAGCTGTTACAATAGAGAGAGGCCTTTTGTATTTGCTGAGCTCAGTTCCCACCTTGAGGAGCTGACCGTGCCTCACCTTGAGGTCCATACTGCCCACCCTGGGGTCCGTAGCTTCCCATGGAGTTCTGCTGGTACGGCCCCATTCCAGCGTGCATCTGTCCTCCAGAAGACTGACGGGGAGATAAGGCTGAGCCGGGCTGCGGTGAGCTGTACTGGGGCATCTGAGGATTCCTCTGCATGTAACCTGGTCACCCAGTGAGCGGAGCAGACAATTATTAGTGCAAAGTATCCAGAGGTGCCACTGGACACACATGTTCTTAGGTAACAGCAACCCCCGGGACCCACTAACAAAACCCTTTCAGCAACAGCCTAGACAGATTTTACAGTGGTTGCTATTAAGGAGCCAGTGTTATCTGCTAAGATAACAGACCCAATTTCCTGTTTTAACCAGAAGAAAAAAAACTTAGTGTCACAGGAGTAGACAGTATGACTCTGCAAATCCTAGGGGCTTCTTGTCGTTGTCGTTTTTTGTTTGTTTTCTCAGGGTGACAACTATATACCATCAGCCATGAGAGCTGAAATTTTACATGCATTTTCCCCCACACTAACCTTATTCTCTTAGGGGGAAAAGGCACACAATATTGTTGCAAGCACCCCTCATTTTGAAGCTTACGGTCATGGACCTTGGACAAGCAACATTCACAGAAAAGCATGTCAAAAGCCAGAGAAAACATCTTACAAGCCAAAATGCTAGCTTGGATGGAACATTAAGAGGCCAAACGACCAGCAACAGTTGAATTTACTGCAACGTGCCCAAACACTTGCAGCTTATAAACCTGGGGCAGCTTTTAAATGCTATCTCACCATAGAATCCACGTCATCAGGCCAGGTAATTTTTAGTTACACACCTAGCTTTACAATTCAATCTTTTAGTTCATGTCACACACCTCGATCTTGCGCTATGCTTGACTGGTTCATGGAAGGATGCATGATACTGTCTGACTGGCCACTGGGTGGTCGGGGTGGCATCTGATTGCCTACACCGCAAAAAGGAGAGTGGTTAATCACAAAAATTGCACACCACAAAACCGAGGATGCAAGAGTATTAAATACCAGAACTACACACAACTTCAGGAGAAGGGTATGTTAGCCACAGTGAAGAAAAACAAGAGCAAGATCAGTCACATTAACCCAGCAAAATGACACTGCTGGTTTACCAGCCATCCCACCCATCTTACTGCATCCTTTAAAAGTTACAGACATTTTAAAGTAAACAAATGAGATCACAGGACCTCAATAACCACATAGTACTGACACTGGCCAATTCCTCCCCACTGGCCACTTTAATTCACTCTCCAGCTGCATGAGGCAGCCCCACCAAGAGATCAACACGTGCCAAGTTGCGTTACCTGGTACTGCAGCAGGTGAAAGCGGACCAGAGCGGGACTGAGCAACACTAGCGGGAGATCCAACTGGGGATGGGGAGGGTCCTCTGATGCCTGGCAGGTGAGGAGAGGTATGTGGAGAGAAAGGAGACTGAGCTGGGTTACTCTGCTCTCCTTGACTGCTGGAAATCCCTGATGTGCTTACTCCAGGACTCAGGGCTCCTTCTGTACCCATGGGTAGATCATCTATTGAACCAGACAGGTCCTGCAATACACAGAGAAACAGATCAGGCAAAAATAAAAAGACATGGGACTGTTCTCTCACATACCACTAAGAAAGAGTGCATTTCTCTCTTCGGCATACTACAAATAGATATCAATGAACTCTGTTCGTGTTATTGTCAGTAACGAAGGCTGCTGCAGACTGAGGTAACTGCCAAATGTGTCTTATCCTGCTGCCTGTCTCTGAACCCAAAAGTTCCCTAGCCGGTTTGCTGGGTGCTTGCTGATGGTCCAAACAACTGGCTAATTCTCCTACTTGCTTCTTTTAATTCAGTTTAGAGGCGAGAAATTAAAGAATGCATCAACAATACACATAAAACTGCAAATAGAGGAGACAGTCCATGTGATCTTGGCTTGGAAGAGAAACGTGGCTCAGCCTCTGAAAGACAGAAAACTCCTGCCTCACCATAATTAATTCATAAACCTCATATGAGCTGGGAAACTACTCACTTGAGATGGATAAAAACAAACTAAACAGAGATTTAAAAGAAAACCATAAAATACTCTTCAGGGTTCCCGCTCCCCTTTCTCCAAAGATAGCAAAAATTAGCAGTTACAATATCAGCCTGTAAAGTTCAGCTTTTCTTGAAGGCAAGGCTAGAAAATACCCTTCCTACCGCACGTATCCACCCTGAAGAAGAAAAGCATGAAAAGCCTAAGAAAGTTGAAACCTCCAATTGCCACAGTAGCCACTGCAAAGCGACAGCACCAAAAATCAGCTGGCAAGTCTGAAAAATGGGGATACTTCCAAGATGATGACGTGCAGATCCAACATGCACAATTGTACTAGCTGTTTGATAATAAGGTGCATCAGCTATTCAGGGTTGGCCCGGAGTAAATGAGTGAGTAACAGTCCAAGACAGAGTAAGCGGTGGTGCATTTGAACAAAAAGCTGGGAAGTTATAACTGTTCCAGTGATTAGATAAAACCTCTGCCAGAGATTCAAAAGATCACAGCAGGTGAAGAAGTGGCAGACCAAAGCTTACCAGGACTTCACCTATCCTTTTTAAGTCTTTCAGAGCAATCAACCCTGGATCAGAAGTGTTCTGGACTGAGCCCTGAAGGCATTTCAGATCAACTCCCTCTGCACAGAATTCAGCTGACCAGCATGAACAGAGCCAATCTCATTTAAAACACCATGCAGAAAGGCCGAGCCAACTGATAATTAACTTGGACACCCTGGTCTCATTTACACTGACTGGATGATGCCTTGTTTAGCAGCAGTTCGGATAACATTTTCCCAGCTCTGTGCAGTGCGGAAGGACCTCAGACACAAGATACTGCAAACTTATCAGCCTTCAGAAGCAAGCAGGAGCCCTATCACTCTGTAACACCTGTCTGCCAGGTGATGTGTGAAAAAGCTCCGACAGCATGTCCCCATCATCTAAGCTGGAGAACAGTACGTCACCACATCCTAGGAAGCGGAAAACTGGAGTTACGGAAGACTGAAAAACAACCCGGGAGATATCAAACCACCTCGTCACACTTGTTGGATAGACAGTGACATTCAGAAGGACAAAAGGGAGAGCTGGGCATCAGCTGCACCACATTCAGTTGTCTGCTGCAGTAGGGCAATCTTGTCCATTTTAACAGTGGAATTTGATCAAAACGCTTCTAACAAATGCTTGCAAATGCTACATTTGAGCTGAAAATGCCAGTCACTTGGTGGGATGACTTGGTGCATAGCATGTCCTTCCTCTCCTTCCATTGCTGCTTCTGTTTGAGAGATCATTTCCTGCATGACAGTCTCAGAGGTATATTTGCTTACTGCTGAAGTATTATCTTCCCGAGAAAAAAAAAAAAAACAACCTTTGTTTTATTTCAATGAAAGCTAAAAAACTGCAGAAAAAGTGTAAAAATAAGTGTCTAAGACCTCTTGCAATTTTCACTACCTTCCTATTGTAACATCAAAAGCATTGCTCCTTTATGCCGTTACTTGGGTTTTTCCCCCGGACAACTTTGACAAACCCCACATTCCTACTGTGGAAACCATCTGAAGTGGGAGTAAAGAGACAGTATTTCCAACATTTTGCATTAAAAAGCATCAACCAACACAAGCAATCAAGAGCAAAACACTCCTCTCCCTGAGACTCACTGCATCTAACTTCAGCCACCGGTGTAAGATACACATCTAGATTCCCCTCCCTCTAAGTCAATGAAGGGATCAGAATGTCCAGAAGCCAATTCAGTCCAACCTAAAATTGGATGGAAGTACTGGTATTTCCCTTACATACATTAAGGTACTTTTAGGCTGAATCACCAAGTGCATCCAAACACTGTTTTCATCATCACTGAAATGAAGCTGGAGGCCAAAACCCTTTGCAGCTTTAAAATCCCCACCACCATGAGCTTATGCGGGTACAGCACTTCAGAGCAGTTAAACCTTCAGACCAGAGGGGCAGAGCCTATAGCTACTTAGATGAGACATTTTTAGGCTCAAAGGAAAAAACACATTATAAATGTACACCTGAGACAAAATACTGGCATGAAAGGACAGATACAGAGCAAGTGCGCAAGGTGAAATGCGAAAGTTTCCTTCTGTTATCAGGAGTGTAAGTGACATGATTCTCCAAGAGGCAAAAGAGAAGGTTTGCCTCCAGGATCTGAGGAGGTCACTGTCTGCTACATGGTATGAGCAATATTCATACACGAACTGGGTAGACTAAGAGGATATGACTTGGTAATGCCAGGCACGAAAATATCTGCAAGACATAAAATGAAGCAATGTTAAAAACTGTTTGAAAATTAACTCCTAAGTAACTAGATAACAATCTTTAAAGCTGATGTCTTCGACCTTGCCTATGCATCAAAGCTTAACCTAAGTACTGCAAGTCATTTAAAAACATTCAGTTTTAATTAAGCAGGTTAATACAGGGTTGCTTTAGACACGCGAGCGAGGGCCCCTCTGCATTGCTAGCATACCATCACGGACCTCACATATAGGAAAAGCAGGCCTTCTAGCTATACGGCTGTGGATCAGACTCTCAGATCATCAGTTTAAATAAGTTAAAAGTGAATTACTTGTCAACCTTTCTTGGATGTTAGGACATGAACTGAAACAGGACCATAAAAATCAAGTAACTCATAAAGTGACTTTCACCTCTAAAGATCTGTAAGGTTTATGAATTCCAACAATAAAGTCATTTCCCAGCAAAGAAACGTTCTGCCAGCACAGCAGCATTTTCGAGTGTGTTATTCAGCAGGACTAAGTTTCTCAGAAGTGAGACTCCTGCAAGGGGAAGGAGAGGAGCAGGCACTGGTATGCCTAAGTGCAAGCAGCTAATCAGTAAGGAGCTGCTTTCCACCGATCAAGTTATTTTCTCAGGATGCCAACCATCAAGGCACAGAGTGGGTTTGGTTGTGGGTTTGGTTTTTTTTTTTTTTTAACTAAACCTAAAGGACACCCTCCAGCACTGATATCCCATTTACTCAAGTGCACCACAAACCAGGGGAAAAAGAAATCTCTCAATCTCTCTACAGACCGTTTTAAGGACAGCCGTAGCAGAGAAGCCTTTAAAAAAAGAAAACCTCATTGAAATAATGGAGACCTGCTGCCGTCAGTGGGTTCTGGATCAAGCCCAAGAGGAGAGGGCCAGTGAGGTTTTATTTGCCTCCCACAGAGCATCAGGAGGAGACCTGGAAAGACACAGCAGCACCAGGAGAAGGGCTCTCCTCTTCCCTCCTCCCGCAAGCACAGCCAATCGAGCCGAGACAGGAGGTGAGGCTCGACAGCAGTAACTCTGCCAACTTGAAGGAAACGTCAGGGTCTGGAGAATTTCCTCACGTGTTTCCAATGTGTTTTTTATGCATTTTATTGCTCATCTGCCATGCAGATCAAAAACGCTGGAGGGATTCCAACTATTTCACACAGAATCTCACACTCCAGGCTGGCTGCAGCCCCAAAGCCTGAGTTTCTTCACTTGAAATACTGCCCAGTGTTATTTTGGGATGTGACCTGATAGCGGAAGCCCATAGGGACCCTGAAACGATAACTGTTCCAGCTGCGATTCGTTGCCCAACCCTCGCCGATGCCAGCATGGGTTTGTCAGTACTGCTGACAAACAAGGACTCAGCAGCTAACACCTTCTCTTCACACCACAACAAAACCATGCCTGAAATCACACAATCTAGTACCCAAAGGAGGGGGCAGGGGAGTTCACCTATATCAGGGAAAGGGTTGCAAGTCCTGGCATGACCAACACAAGGCAGCCAGTTAGTTTATGCTGGAAACAGCAAGGTTTCTTTTATATAAAAAGAGGAACCACCATTTCACTATCTGATACAAGCTCATTTGTTAAACAAACATAAAGATGAAACAACAAGAAATACTTAACATCAAGGTAACAAAACCCCAGAGGAGAAGAGATTCAAGGCTCCACTCTGGCCCATCCCACCGATCTGGAAGAGCAGGAAGACTGACCAGAAAGCAAATTGATCTCCTCACTGGGGACTGCAGCCTTCCTCTACTACTCCCCTGCCCATCCCCAACCTAAGTGCATATGAAAAGTGTGGGGGAAGAGGGAAGGAGCGCAGTCAGACTGTAATGATTGTAGGCACTATCAGATCACTAGATAGCACTCAAGGAAATTATGATCTGGAGACAAGCATGCCGTGGAGCTTATAAATTCTGTAAGGCCAGTTGTTTCCATAAAGATGCTTACAAGCAAGACCAGCGAACAATGGCTAAATTTATTCCCCAATCCTTTCTGAAAGGGAAAAAGCCTCTTCATTGCTTCTGACTAATTGAAATACCTACTTTCTATTACAATTTCATTTTCTCTGCAGTTTCTTTTCCACTCAGTCAAGAACTATCAACACTTAAAAAATCACAAGCTTGTCCTTTCTTTTCCCTTTATTTCCACACCCAAAATACCTCAATCCTCTCTATCACAAAAATTACACAGCTGACTGGCAAGCTAGGATCTCCCTGCTATTTTGGGGAAATGGATAGACCCACTGCTCCTTCTACAGTACAGACAACCGAATCTTGCATCTTATGCTTCACAAAGCACTCTATCTCGTAACACAAAGCAGCCTGGAGACCTCACCGTGCTCCATTTACACCAGACTTACAGATCCCCATCACATCCAAGAAGACACCTTGCAAAGCTGACTTGAGATTTCCACAGATGTGATGGAAGGGTCTGGAGAGGGCTCCGCAGCCTGCCACCGCCTTCCTACTTACTGTATGCCTCTTCTAGACGGCTTCCCCAGGAGAAATCAGAAGTTGGAGCTGGGGAACACAAGTTAAGCTACAGTAGAAATCCAGTAGATACTCTTCATCTAGAGAGAGTTATAATCTACTGCCTCCAAAGTTTTTCCTTGCTGACAAATTAAAGAGTCAAAATGGAGTTTTTCAGTCTCTGAGCTGGTCCAGCTTACCGGAGGCGCACTGGAAAGGGCCCACACTCCTGCAAACCCTGCATCACCACCAGCTCAATTTCGACTGCCATGCTTTAAAATTCTGACAAAACCCGTCAGCGCGTACCACCACAAACACAAAACCCACTGAGCACTGGCTCTCAGCGTTTGGTAGGCAGCTGCAGGCTCGCTGAACACCCTGGGTAGGAATGTAAAGACCTACCATCGCCATGAGAAGAAAGTGAACTATTCCAAAGCCAAGACAGATTTCCAAGTCCTGTCCTATCCCAAAAATATACAAGTTGTCCCAGGGAAGACCACCATTCGCCTCACTCCGCTCTTCTACCATTGGTTATTGTGCAGAAGATAACGAGTCCATCTTTACAGCACCAAAAGCACCTTCTAGACGATCATCATTCTTGGTGTGCGTATGGGCTGGATAAGAGACAAAGGGGAGGAGGAAGGACGCGTGCAGGATGTCTCTCCAATAAAACCTGTTGCCACATCTAGAACATTTCTGGAATTTAAGTGAAGTGAAAGAAGCTGTTAACCCTCTGTTCCCGTGTGCTCTGTATCCTGTCATACTTTGGGAGGAGTGGGGTAGAAACCAAAAATACGTCTTTTTAAGTTGCCAGTTTACCTGTTACTGATTTTGTGTTCATACATGTGTGGGAAGCATGTTCATCCACATTCCCAAGCTACCTAAGATGACTAAAGACTAATCAAATATAACCAAAGCCTAGCAACACAAGCTGGTGTCCCCTTGACCATACACAGCTTTCCTCCACTGCCACATACTCTTACCTCTTACTCTCCGAGGCGCTGAAAAGTTTGTTTTTAGTTTAACAGGGAAAGATGACTTTCTCCTGGCATAAGAAACAGGGAATGCCCAGAAGGAAGATCACTGCCACACTAGCACGAGCCGCACAGTACACTTCTGTGTTTTATGACAGCTTTTTAAATTCATGGCCTTGCCTCTTCTCTTATATTCCCCTTCAAAATGGGACAAGATCAGCAATCAGAAAGAACAAAGGGATTTAGTTATGCAATGAAATGACTGGTTTTGGCCCCTCGGATATGTCCCTGGAAGCTCAACCTCCGATCTGAGCAAGGACTACATGTGAGCAACTAGACAGTTCTCAGGTTCTGCAGCAAGCTCTTTTGGAGAAAAACCCAAGATCCTGGTTACAAAACTAAGCATGCATAAAAACCTTCGAGTCCTATTACGTGCCACTTACTCATCCAAGCAGTCCTTAGGTAAAAGGAAATAAGTGCTAGACTTTTACCACTTCAAGGGAAAAATATCTGCCCACTAAAACAAATATCAGGAAGGTAACACTATCAAGGCTTCAGCCTCTGCTAGATGGAGTCCATATTCCCTTCTCTTATGAGGAGTTTAAGCTCCTCTCAGGCATCAGCGCTGACAATTACAAACCTAAGATGGGGACTAGAACACGCAAGAGAGATTCGTGCAGTTTCCTTGCTCAAAAAAGAAGCTGAAAAGCTCATTCTTCCAGGCTGGCTTTAGACAAACTGGTAGAAGCTGCTGGCTCTAGCTGCACTGCAGGAAAAAGCGTTTGGAAAGGAGGCTGTCAGGAGGAGGGGCTCAGTGTCACACAAGAAATTTTACTCTGATTGCAAAAATAAGCTGCTGTTCTAATCCACCTCAGTAAATTTAGGTGAGTCTGGTCGTTTGGCAGAAAGCAGGTACAAAATAAAAAGGGAGGACGATAGATGGAAGTGCTGCTGGCTTTACTACATTCCTGCAACGGGAGATCTTGCAAAACAGCCAGCACTGCTACCGCAGCAGCCATTGATTTTTCAGAGGTCGATACTCCACTCCCACAGATCTACTCGGCAGGAGCTTTAATCACATCTACTGCTCCTACCCTGTGCCACCCCTCCTTCTCTTCCCCCTCCAAATAAAATTTAAAAAAAAAAAAAAAAAAAAAAAGGGAGGGGGCAAGAGGGCTTTCCTCCCCCTCCAAACACTGAGCAGACTAACAAATTTCACATTCTCGGTCTTTGGAGAGGAGAGATTCAAATGCTGTAGTTGCAGCACAAAGTATAGAAGGAGTAACATGATTCATCCACAGAACAAGATGTCGCTCAAGGGAAAATCCACTGTGTGGAAGGCCAGCATTCCCACTCGGGTAGTGCTGGGTGCTGAGCTATTCTGCAGGACCCTGGGAATGCAGCAGCAAAACTCTCCAGACGAGAGTTTCTATTTAACCCTTGGAAAGCCACTCAGCTTCTAGAAAGTACTCCCAGGTTTATCTAAACATCAATACAACAAAGTATTCCAAGCAGCAGTGGTAAATGCCGAAGTTTTGCTTGACAGAGTAGCGTCACTTTGGCTAACACAGAAGTTGGCCTGGCCACCCAGCAGCAGCGTTGCCACATGAAAGGATAAAACCTCCAGCTTCAACAGTAACACTGACCAAAAACAAGTTGCAGGGAAGAAGCATGGAGGACCCGAGGCACAGTGAGCAGCAACATCGCAGCAGCATCTGAGGATGTTCTCAGCAACAGTGATTTTTTGGAGGGTGTTGGGGATGCAGGGGGAGCGAGACCTACGAGTCGATCACATCAATTAGAAAGGCTGGTCTGACACCAGGCCTTGGGAAGGCAAGTGCAAGCGAGAAACTAGTACGGGTCTCAGATGACAGACCACAACCCATTTATTTAAAGAGCTTTTGTTTTCCTTCCAGAGGTTTTTAAGTATTCTACTTCAGTCTGAAGATAAACCCCAGATCATAAAAAACGCTAAATCACGTAAGAGGCAGGAAGCTACCCTCTTATTGCCAGCTGTAAGGATATTCCAATTCCCCAGCAGTGCTTCCTCTGGAAGGTGCTTTGCAGTCTCCGATGTGTTCAATTTAGACTCCAAAGCATTTAGTCATCTCAGCATGTGATTATGCCACCATGCCAACCACATGAGTTAGGGTGGGCAAAGAAACGCAGCAAAGGCAGGAGTCTGAAATAATTAAAAAATTAAAAAGGCCACTGTTCAGGCCAATACTTTGGATTTTAAGACAACTCAGCTTTTAGTATTGTTATCAGCCTCTTTGAAACAATTAAGAGTGACACAATCAATTTCTAAAAAAGCAGACGGAAGGAAGGAAGGAAGATTTTAGGAGAGAACAAGATTTCTAAGGTATTAGGTATTTGCAAGCCTGATGAATCTGGCAGGTCTTTCACTGGAAAAAAGCTGCTGAAGAGACAGCTGAAAGCTGGCAGCTCCTCCCCAAGGTCCGTCGTACCTGTGGGGAGGCAGCGATGGAGCGACACGAGGGGCTACGGCTGAGCCCCCTGACACTGCCAGCTGGGGCATCTCTAGAGAAACCACTTCCAGTCAAGAACCTGTCTGCAATACCGCACCCATGCCCAGGTACCACTGGTCTGGATGGGACAGAGAAACTGAAGACACATTTGGAAAGAATCAGGGAAATTCTCCTCTCGCCCTGGCTCAGAGCAGCGAGCATGCACGGGAAGAGGTAACATAACCATGGAAACCTGGCCCATGCGAGACGCTGACGTATGCCCAGTGCCACCCTCGGGGTCAGGGTGCCAGAACAGTCAATTCCTAGAGATGTCACTTCTTGTCATTTCAGGAAATTCAACTTTTTTTTTTTTTTTAAATAAAGGTTTCTATTTTCCTGGGTAAGACCTGATTCAAAATTATAGTAAAAACCAATTACACAACTCCTCCTCCAATTACCAGGACTTGTTTGAAATCACAGCACGAACCTTGCACCCACAAGGGTGCGGGCACAAGCCCACCCGAGCAGCGTGGCCGCTGCAGGAAGGGAGCGGAGCAGACCGAGCCTTGGGCCCCTGCCATGCTCCACATTTGAGCGCCATGCGGAAACAGTTCTCTCCACGGCATTTACGATCGTGCACGTCTCCAAGACAAGTCAATCCAGCATGCCAAAAGGACATTAACAGGAAAATGATTCCTGTAAACTGAAAGCTCAGGTGTGGCAGCATTTAAAACGCGTGCAGTGCTGTCAGCCAAAGTTAAACACCTTCATTTATCCCTACAACCGCTCCACTCAGCAGATGAAGGTCACGCCATCATGGACCCTCCCTCCCCTGCACGGCGTGAGACCTCTGGCAGGGTTAAGTTTTGATGGAAAGGGAAGAGGACGAGGCTAGTATGTCCGACATCAGACTGATAAGAGGCTTCTGCACATTTTAAAGGGTCTCCAATGACACCAAGTCAGCAGCAAAAAGGAAGTGAAAAACTGATTTCCCTGCCCTACCACAACCAGCTTCTCGAAAGCGCATTTAAAAGCGAAGGGTCGCCTCACAAGGCGCACGCTTCAGCCGTTATGGCGCAAGGAGCAGCTCTGTGTTTTCAGGCTGCGGCAGCGCAGGGGATGCGTGTGACAGAGCACAGACTATTGTTCGGGATCCAAGACCAGAACTGGTCATCCTACAGCAATTTCCTGATTAAACACTGACCCGCCTAGTCACTCCGGCCGGGCCTAAAAGAACAAGAGCCCGTTCTCTCCCGAGCGAGCTGCCAGCCGTCCCTGCTGCCCACCTCCACGCGGAGGTCGCCGTCTCCTCTTTCCGTCGGGTCCGTAACCGAAATCGCTCCTAAGAAAACGAAAGGCTGGGGGTTAGGGGAATCTGTGCGAGGCGTGCAGGCAGGAAGCAGAGCTGAGCCGCTCGCGACCAGAATAGAAACAGGAAACGAGCCCGGCATCGAGCATAGCACAACCCGCTGCCAGCGCAGGCTCCCGCGAAGCTGCATCAGCGGCTCCGCGCGGCATCGTCTCGGAAGGGGACGTTTATTGGCGACGAAGGCGGAGGGCTCCGCGCAACCCAGAGCGGGCCCGGGCGATGCAGCGTGGGGTGGGGAGTTTCCTCCCGAGCACCGGGTCGGATTAGCTCAGTTCAAACCCGGAGGAAGGGGTGGGAGGAGAGAAAATTGCCACATGGACAAATAGCTGAGCAACCCTGAGAAGCAGGTCACAGGCGTGAAACATGTCACTGGAGTGGCTGGAAGATTAGGGTAGCTTTGCAAGCACCACTCCACGCTCTCCACTATTAGCAAAATAAAACAAAATTTTTTTTAAAAGGCACAGCCTTCTCAAGAAACCACACAGAAACGACGGCCACAATCACACACTGAGAAAAGCTTAGGCAGAGGAGCCTTGGTCAGGAAAAAAAACCATTTTCAACTCCTTGTATCACCGTAAGTTGGGATAGAAACCTTCGTATCAGCATAAACTGGAATGCACCAATCTCTCTAATACCAGTGTTTCAGGTATTGTGCTCCTCGGGGCAAGCCTCCGGGTGCTAGTGTGTTTACCTGCATATCCACTGTGATGCCCAGGCACCACAGCATGCAACTACCCTGCTTTGAAATGCATACAGCACTAATCCCTCTCTTAAGGCAAGCAATAAGACAAGCTCAAAAGGCCAAATACAAACCAAACAGAAGCAGGAAGTCCCATATGGAAAACGAAAAAAGAAAAAAAGAAAAGAGCTTGAAGTGACCAGCAGATTCAACTATAAAAGGTTCTCCCCCCCCCCCCAAATTGTCAAAATTATTAATTTTAAGCTCAAAGAATTTGTAAGAAAATGTTCATTTCCTGGGCTGCACCTCCCTCCCCATCCACCGCAGCTCTGAGACAGTTTTTTGCTGCATTTCAGCCTGTTGCATTGATTATTTCCAGGTCAGGGGACGCAGCTGACAGAGCTCAACTTTATTCCACTTCAAGAACCTACAGAGTACAAGCTGAAATGACCACTTTGTAAGAATGGAAAATCCAAACGGTGCTTCCGTGACAACCTCCAGTGTCCAAATTCAGAAACTACTTGACGGAAGAAAGGAAGATGTAATCAAACAAAAAATACCCCACAACTGCTGGGGATATTCACAGAAGGGTTCTTTCTGCACAAGCTAAAATTCTGCAGCCTCATTCCCCTCCCCACAAAACCTAATTTTGCTAAATCCATACTGCAAAGGCCCAAGACCAGAATGCACGTTCAAAAGTCAAACATGGATCAGGAATTTGTTTTCAGTTGGTTATATTCCTTTCTGCCACTTTTCAGATCTAAAGTCAGAGATGAACCGAAGTGAAACGCAGCTGAATAAGCAAAACAGTTTTCCAATAGTGCAAAATACTGAGATTAAAATGATTCCCACTCCACATCAAGATGAAAATAAGTTGCTCAGAACAGGGATGGGATTTCTCCCTCAGGCTATGCAATACATTGACCAAAACAAACTAAGGACATTCTGGGGTAAGAATTCTGAAACATCTGTCCGAGCTGCCCCAGCTTGCTTCATTACATATTCACTGCAACAAAAACTCAAACGCAACCTTGCTATTTCAGGACCCCCAAAACCTTGCCACTATCTGTCCTCCTGGTTCAGCCACAAGTCCCACCCCATGCAGAACCTTTCCTATCAAAGCGTTGCTGAAAACAATACCTCTCACAAAAGTTTTGGTTTCCACAGATCGGAAAGCTTCACTGAAGAAATCCCAGAAGGTCCAGTGAAAAGCAAATACAAGCCAGTATATATTGGTATCAAATCAGTTTTGCTTTATAAATGGCTTTTGGGGCCAACCTGGAAATCCTAACACCACAGATACCAACTTCTGTGGTTGGGAAGGTATAAACAGCCTGGCGCGGCAACCACTGTCTCGATGCTCAACTCCTCATCCCTCTCAAAGACATCAGGAACTTGCACTCAACTCCTTCAAGGCAGCCCATGAGAGAGAGACTGGGGCAAGATAACAATCTGTTGCATGTTCCATAATGAGATACAAAATTCCTTCCAACAAACCTAAAACTCCAGAGAACTTTGCAGCAGAACTGATTTGCAATCCAAACCCAAATGGATGTCCTAGCACCCCATTTGCTTCCCCTATACTTGCTACCAGCACCTTCCACGTCTAAGCAGAAAGTAATTAATAGCTGGAAATATTTGACTCCTACAGACTCAGAATCCAAGCCTCAAAAGGTAAAGACATCGAATAAACTGGATACGACTTGCCAGGAAGAATTCTTTGCTAAGGAGAAGAGCCTAGGGAATCTCCTGGGAGAAAAAGATTTATACGAAGGATTACTATTCCCCTATTACACCCAGACACAAAAGACTACACTTCACTTCTCCCATACACAATAGCAATCCAAGTTTAGTTTAGCTGCAATCCTGACAGAGACTCCCTAGGGAAGCAGCAAATTCTTCACCTAGCCTGCTACAGGAAAAGAGTACCAGCCAGGACACTCACATGGATGCGTTACTCTTTAAAAGGCATCAGTGAGTTCAAGTTAGCAGCAGCATTCTCCCCCAAAATACAGCAAGTATCATCTTCAGAAAGGGAACAACAAACCAGGAAATACTTAAGCTAGAACAGCCTATAACACAAGCAGAAATGGAAGACCAGACATTTTGCTACTTACAGACGAGCAGACAAAGCATTAGAGAAATCAGTAATTTGACTGTTCTGCTGTTAAAAGTCTGAATACGGGAACGTCGTCAGGAAGAAGTTTAGTTAGTGACACAAAAGTCAGTATCAGGAAGATATCTGGAAGACCCCCACCCAGAACGATCAACATGACATTTCTGAGGCAGATCCTAATAAAGCCAGCAAAAGCTCACAGGAGTTGAGCAACTTGACAATGTCACCATCTAGGAGATCACCACCTCCTGAAATGGTGAGAGGATCAGCCGAAGAAATATTCCCCCCTTTATTGCTCAGAATTCCAACATTAATGTTGATGTACAATATTAATGTGTGAAGGCCAAAGACTCGTAAAGGCACTGGGTACATAAATTTAACGCTTCATAAGAACCTAAAAAGCAGCAACCTCCTCTTCCTGCTGGAGCTGATCTATGTTTAATTAAAGATGATGCATGGCACGATTTGCCCCGATTCCAAGATACCCAGTGAGCTATTCCACAGTGCCCACTGAGGCTTGGAAAAGGGCTCAGAACTCCACAAAAAATTAAAAGCCCACAAACTAACTATGCTTCTGTAAGTCATACATAATGGCAAAACAGGGATCTAGGAATCCTCCCGAGCAGGATAAAACTTTCTGAAACAGACAGACTGAGCAATATAAGGAAGATAAAAAGAAATTGATAGCACCCTTCCACGTAGCTCTTTTGTTTCTAAGCATCCCCAGGCCAAACTCCATGCAAGAGATTGATCACTGAAACAGAGTTGGCTTCCATACACCTCAGAAGTCCTCCCTTTAAACCATTCCACAGCATCACTGTCTGATGCGTTTCTCAATTTACAGACAGGGGTGCTGGTCTTGTCCTACAAGATCCTAACAAGAAGACAAGGAATTATGAAACACCTACAAGAATAAGGGAGAGTTTCTGCAGGGGGTCTCCCTTTTTTTTTTAGTTGTTGCCTACCAAGGAAGAGAAAGCCCAAAAATACACAGGGGCTGGGTAAGCTAAAGACTGCTTGATTTCTTAAATGCAGATTATTTGGTGATAAAGGCAGGAAAACAAGATGACTATAAAGTCTGTTTAAAATGGAAGCGAGCTTTATAGCTAGCCAATTCTAAAAGCTGGACTCATTTTTTGCACCCTGGATTTCTCTTCAGCAAACATCTAAAAGTACCTGATCAGAAATTGGTGGACATTTAAAACTTTTAAACTGGATCAAATCCCCTCGATTCTAAGTTCCTTCACTCTTACAGCAGAGATGGATCTCTTTTCTTAAACTGCTTGGGAAAATGGAAAACTTGAAAGGGGCCAAATACATTTAACCACAAGGTATAAAACAAACTCCCACTTGGTGCTGAGAAGGAGCCACTTCTGCTAAGCAGAGCAACTAATTCCTATAATCTGAGTCAGAGGGCGCTGATTGGTAGGATTCATGAAGGCTCTATCAACAATGCTACTGAACAGGACTTCCCACCGTTCGGAGCTAGAGCAATTTCTTCAATTACTTCAGTGGCTTCACTTTTCCTACATTCTTCGCCAGAAGATGGGTCACATGGAAGAACTTGTGGAGAGGCAGAGTGGAAAGAAACATGCTATTTAAAAGGATTTTTTCCCCAGGCCTCAGAACAAATTAAATCTTTGTAATCAGGGTCCAAAAGGCAGGGGAAAAAAAAAAGGAAAAGAAAGAAAAAAGAAACAACCCACAACTACTCCCATTAGGTGGTCAGAACTAGAATCACTTTGTATTTTGGGTGACAATTTGTACCCACAATCCAAAGGAATTATTTCAAGGGGCTCACAACAAAGCCGTTCTCATTGCTGAGAGCAAAAATAACTTTGCTATATACACAGCTCACTCTCCTCTGACCAATCCAACTGCAGCTGAGAAAACTGACTTAGCCAGTGGCTAAATAAAAAAATAAAAGCTCACTCACTTCCTACTGGTTACAATGACAGTAACCAGCAAAATCAGAACTCAGCAGCTCAAAACTGTTCCTCCAAGTCAGAGGCACAGACCAACTTGTGCAAACTCATCTAAACTTTTAACCCTTCTCCATTTTCTTGATGAAATTTTAACCCAAAGTTAAACTATTCTGGTCCAAAAACTGCTGGAACACTAGGCACTAATCTCACACCCAGCTGTTCACTGTACATACAGCAAGCAGACTTAGAATGCAAAAGACAATATAATTCTCCATCTGTCAAGGAAGGAGCTATCTGTGACTGATCTTCCTCACTCCAGGTACCAATAAACTTGTCTTTTTCACCAACTGTTCAGTCAGATTGGACCAAAGAAGCTTAAATCAGCAGTATAAGGATCCAATGACACAGAAAGGGAACCGCGCTGCCAGTCTGCTAACCACCAGTGCAACAGTGGGCTGAAGGAACAAGAAAATAAAACAAAAATGAGACACTTTCCCCTGAAGGTCAGGGTCTACTCAAACAGCAGTCAGGTACTTCAGACACTGCAAACAGAAAGCTCAAAAAAAAAAAAAAAAAAAAAAATCTTTTTGCTAGAACATGCAGACCAGAGTACTTAGGGTTAAACTTTACTCTCAAATCCATTACTTTTGTAAATTACATTTAATCTCCAGTGGGAAGCCAGAAGCTAATGACTTAGTAAAAAGCACAGGCAGCCTCCATCATTCCCATTTCCATGTGGAATACTACCAGTGCTAATTTATCCTGCTGTGCTTCTGATTGCCCTCGCCCCATTCACTTCTAGATCAGCGCACCACTCACCGGCAGGCTAGAAGGTCTGGACTGAAGATTCAAGTTCATGTCTTCTTGCCCTTTACTGGAAGCCATTGAGGGAGCAGATGATGCCTGGGACCCAAACGAGTCTTGAGATAACTCCTGAAACATCAAGAAACACCAAAAAACCCACAAATGGGAATAAAATAAAGGCTCTGCTGGAATCACTCTGGTATATTCTCACATTGTGGAAGAATTATGTACCCTCGGTGACATTTGCCAAAAACAGGAAATAAGACAGCAAAGAGTTCAAGCCAGCAGGCCTGCTGTTCTGCAGGAGGACAAACGCCGCCGGACTACTACAGAGAGTGTTGGGAGTAGAAGTCTAAAACATGACAAAACAGTAATTCTCCGGCTTTCCCTTATTACAGATCCTGAAGAACAGAGACTGTCCTGGGAGACTGCCCACTTAGCTTCTTGATCTCCTAACATCTTACGATAGCTCTAAGTACTTCATTACACAAACAAGGCAAGCCAATTAAAATCTTCAACTTTTCAAAAGCTACCTTGGATGCATTGCAATGTTTGCTAAAAGGTCCCAGCTAGCTTTTCACACAACTATTAAAATATTAAGCCTTGCTGAAAATAAATACAATTTATTAAAAATAAAAAAAAAATTTGCTTCATGATTTTATCTTCAATTCCATGCACTTGCTGCTTTATTTCTCCTCCCTAAAGCCAAGTTTTACATTTAAGAGCAAACTCTTCCGTCACCATCTATGTGTCACTCTGCAAACTGTGTTCTGCTATTGTGCTAAACCAAGTAGCTCTGGAGACCACCCGGATAACTTCTGCAGACCACAGCATGAAAACCATTCCGTTACAAAATCCTTTAGACTGGTATTGCCAATCAGCAGCATTTACTCAACACTAGTCTTCAAAACTGCAGTATTAGCGTGGCTTAGCCTGCTACCACCTTAACATCTCTCTGTAACAGATACAGATCTAGACACAACAGAGAAGGCAGCACATCTATTACCGTAATCATTCCAGCCAGCTTGCTGACGTGTAGTTCAACCGACTTTAATGCACAAAGAAAAGGATTTGCCCAAGTTTCTTTAAAAAATCACTTGCAGAAGGAAACAAAGCAGGAGACAGCCTACCTGAGGAGGGGGGAAGCGTTGCTGGGAGTATGCAGACTGCTGCTGCTGCGGCTGTGACTGAGGGTATGAAGATGACTGCTGAGAAAGAGCCGAGGAAGCTGTCTGCTGAGTTTGTTGCTGCTGCTGGTAGGGCGACTGTGACTGCTGCTGTGAGTAGGGAGGCTGACTCTGTTGATGTTGCTGGGCTGTGGACTGCTGTTGAGGATATGGAGTTGGGGACTGCTGATGGGGCGGCTGGGACTGCTGCTGAGAATACGCAGGCTGCGATGTCTGAAGTTGCGGAGGTTGAGACTGAGGCTGTTGCTGCTGCTGATAAGAAGGCTGAGAGTGAGGGGTCTGGGATGGAGGCTGCTGAGAATATGGAGGCTGCTGCTGTTGGGGATGAGGGCTTTGCTGGTTGTAATATGGAGTCTGGCTTTGCTGCCCATATGCACTGGGACCCTGCTGTCCGTAAGGAGGAATCTACAGAAGAGGAGGACAGAATTATACCAGTTATGAAAGTATTTTTACATACACACACAAAGTAAGATTATGCCCAAGAAGAAAAAATTCAGAGACCTGTGCAGAGCAGTTAACTGGGAACGTACTGGAAATGCCACTACCTAGATACTTCCCAGACAACAGCAAAAGTCACTTGTGTATGACATTATTCTTGGCAGTAACAAAATTTTAATAGGCACCGTAACTAAGTTTTTAGGGATCCCTATCTGACCACCTTTCAACGACAGTAACATTGAAAGGAAAGACTGCTTGCTTAAAAAAAAAAAAAAAAAAAAAAAAAAGGCAGCCTTTTGAATCCTGCAAACAGTCCAGCAGGAGCCACTTGGATCATGTAATGACCAAAACTGACCTGAAGTAATTTCTTCTGTAAAGAACAGCTGTGTCTTTAACAGAACACAGCGGAAAGAATATCTTACTCCCCTCGCTATTTATTTTTCCCTTGTTTGATTCACTGCTCTGCTGCTGCCTCTCTTAGAAGCAAGGATTCCACAGGTCCTTGTACATCGATCACACCTGGATCCAGGTGTGGTGCAACACATCGCCTAAAGAAATGCCATTTTACCTAAGCAACTGATTCCAACCTGATTGCAGGTCGTTCCTTCAGAAGACACAGTATTTTGTTGCTCTTCTGCCTGCCCCTGCTGTAAACAGAGACTACAGAAGCTTGGGTGCTCTACCTGCTGTGCATATGAGATGCTGCCCATTGTACTTTGCGTCCTGCTTTGCATTCCCATGGGATATCTCTGGGGAGTCTGTGGCCCATAGGGCTGTCCTGGATAGCCATGTCCTTGCTGTGGCCCCGCCTGAGGTCCCTGTTGTTGTGTGTACGGGTTGTTTCCTCCATACGGCTGAGGTCTCATCTTCCCCATCTGATCCATTGGGCTTGAAGGCTGCAAAGCAAGTTGCAACACACGATGTACATCCAGCTACATATAGGAATCGTTCACAACTTCCCAAAAACCCCAGAAGAAAACTTCAACAGGTTGGCACAGAGAAGCAGAAGCTCATCTGTCTCTTCTCAGGTGCTAAACCCCACAGTTACATTCTGAATTACAGCAGGATTCCTGCTGCCCTTTCAAACCTACAGCCGTTTCACAAAGAACAAACGCAATGAGAAGAAGTCATTTTATGCTGACATATCTCCCGTGGCCAGAGGACAGGAAAGAAGGGTGGAAGGATCATTAAGAAAGATGAATTATCAGTGTAAGTGGCTTTTCCCCATAGTAGGTAGTAGTTTAATGTCCAGATATTCCACAACAAGGTAAATTTAGGCTGAAAATTTAAATATTCACAAGAAACACTGCTTCTTTCACATATAACAAGGTCTCCCAAAACACTACAGGCTGTTAATTTACACTTACGCATTTCAATTAATCCATATTGATGTAGTAATACTGGGCAGTGCTACTGACATTCACAGCGTTCAAGACTACAGTTAAAAAAAAAAAAGCAAAAATGGAACATGTGCTTTGTGTCTGCTGCCTTTTGTAGAATAAAGGTTTCTAAATCAAATTTATTGGGATGCATGAAAAAAAAATTTGGCAGCCTTGAAAGTCAGGTCCCTGAGTTTTAGAGCAGACATGACGAGACGAGTGAATAAATGCAACTTTCCTAGGACTTCCTAATCTGTACTACCCCTGCCTGGAGCGAAGACATAAGAACAGTCAATCAAATTTCCTGCAAATACTATAAACCTCAAAACACAGTCTTTCTACCTAGGCAGTACTATTCCCACACTAAAGCAAGGACTGTTTTGGCGTAGTGACCTCTAAATGAATCCCAGGCGCAGTCTTTAACCTCCATCACTCGGACTGAATAAGAATTGTTCACTGATCTCCTGATGACCTAACTAATACCAATTAGATGTTTTCCACCAGATCACCATGACAATGGACTCTCTATTACACCATTCCTTCCTGCAACTAGCCCTAGGGTGGTATTTGTATAGATCCACCCTCTCTTGCTGAGATCAGGTGCTTGAGGAGTGGCACTACAGGCCTGCACAAGCAAATATCGCACAAAGCCAGCTCCTGCTGGAAAATTGAAAGAATCCCAGTGACCAGAACAGTATTTCAGTTATGTTTGCAGAATCCACCCTCCTAGGAAAAAAAGTTCGTGCAGTATGCTACACTTCAGAAAATCCTACCCCAACAGCCAGCACAGCTTGAAGTCCCAACACACAGACCCTGAAAACATTTGTTTGACCAGCTGTCTGCTACGTCTTGCCTGCCAGGCAAGCCACACAGCACCGAGCCCACGCCAAACAGAAGTAAGTAGGGGCGCAACGGGGAGTTAATGGTACTCTTGCGGGGCAACAGGATGGGCCATGGGAGGGAACGTAATGGAGATGGCAGGAAAAGCACCCCATTTTTGGTAAGGGGGGGCTACCCACTCAACTGAAATGGGGCTCCCTTAGACAAATTTGCATCAATATGGCATAAATCAATTAAGAACCAGGTCCAAGTCCCCTCCTCCACTCCAGTTCAGCCCTGGACACCCCTGCAAATACGGTGCTTGCCATCCTATGAAAGCTGTTCACAAACGACCATGTGCATGGCACCAGTACGATTCTCTCTATCGAGGCAGATTTTAGATGCCCTGCCACGCTCAGTTGTATTGGAAGTTTCCGTTTTCGTCCATACTGATACTAAAACAGTTCTGAAAAAGTTACGTTTCATGTTTTATGTTCAAGTTATCACAGATGTGTCTGCTGAGGAGTAACATGGACAGAGGCTGCAGGACCTCAGAGGAGGAAGCCCAGAGAAGCCCTAGATCCCTGCACTCCCAAATGGCTGTACCCTGCAGACCATGCCATGCACCCACACTGGGTTTTGTACCATGCTCTGAAAAGGAGCTTCCATTCTGGGGGGTCAGGAAAAAAAAAGGTATTTGATGTGTGTAGTCTGAATCCTCAGAGCTACAGTGACTTACCTCCTGAATGGCAGCACCCATGTGGAGCTTTCATACACCCTAACCCATGCAAATTGAGTTTACATCTTTCAAGCAATTGTCCCTAACGCTTCCTGAGTCTCGCCTTGTGGGTATCACCTTAGATTACCGACATCTTTTCCCTCCCCACATTATCTTCTTTGGTATGTAAAAACAGTGCCACCAGGAGTGCTTCCCAGCGCCTAGCTTTTGACAAGTCAAACCTCTCTTTCACCACCCCCCAAATACACACCTCCTTTCTTCTACCTGATCAAATGCAACTTTGGGGTTACTGACTAAACATTTCAGCATCTTTTCCATTTGTTACTTGCTTCCTCCTGGTTGTTACCTCACCTTCATAGCCTGCTAGCAAGGGCAGCTTCTCAAATACACTCCTGTTCGGGGATTTTTTAATTTTTTTTTTTTTTTAAATACACACACACCACATGCTGCCTCCTCTGCACAGATTTTCTTGTCTGTGGTCACCCACAAAGCTAACCATATCTTCAGGAAGGATAGAAACAAGGTGAAGATCCACTTTTCCATGACTCCTACAGGAAGCATGACGACTTAAAAAACTCCAAGAAACATTTGGAACTGTTTATGCAGCCATAAAAAAAAAAAAAAACCAAACACAGAGAAAAGAAAAAACCCAAAACACAAAACCCAAACATATTTCCAGGATGTGACCAAGTCGTCACCTTGATTGCTCAGCGTAGGAGTACACAACGTGCTTCCAAACTGCGCTGCTTTGAACTGCCACTCTTCCACAAGGCCCTAGCGCACACAGGATGCTAAAAACAAATATGAAGAGCATCACTCTGAATTACAGCCTTATAGATAAAATTCTATAAACAGAAGAAATGTAAACGCCAATTAATCTCTAATGAAGGAACTATTTCATACACACACTCCTGACTCGTTGCAAACCAACAGGCTAATTCGTGCTCCCTGGGGCTGCCGTGTACATCTCAAATGCTGCAACGCATTGTTTCTTCCTTCAAAATCTCCCATTAAAGACACACATCTCTTTCGCTGACAGGGCTTTAACTGCTCTCGTCTTAGCAGTGTTGCTCTGGCTTAAAGAGCCTACCACCAGGAAGTCTACTTGAATCTGCTATCTCAATCCTTTTAGGTAATTTAACTGCACGTGCCTCAAGAAAAGAACAGTCAAAGTTGAAACGCAGTGAAGTGCAGATCGATCCAAGAGCTCGTGCGAAGACTTTAGGGGGAGCGGAGGTGCTGCACAGCTCCTTTGTACACCCATGTTACATGAAATGGGTAAGCCAAGAGGAAGCAACGCCTGTTCGCTTGCAAGAACACTTCAGGATAAATAAGGAAATACCAAACTCAGACTGCAAAAGGCTGGAGATTCTTCTCTGGACTGATACATGGGAAATCCTTTCAATAGGAAACCACAGGAGTAGATTACTGTGATTACACTTCAAAAGCAAAGGCCTTGCCACAGAGAGACATAATTGAGAGAAAGTGTTGCTCCTTGATCACTGAAGTCCAGACCCCCTGCTTACACCTCCTTGCATCCATAGAAATCGCTTCTATTCTCCCCTCAATCTCAGTACTTCTGCTGTTTCATAACACTGTTAA
Organism: Gymnogyps californianus; assembly: GCF_018139145.2. NCBI lineage: Eukaryota > Metazoa > Chordata > Aves > Accipitriformes > Cathartidae > Gymnogyps > Gymnogyps californianus. The sequence goes on from NC_059492.1 coordinate 3,949,901, forward strand.
GTACCAAAACTTGGCAAAACATAGTCCTGTCCCCAGTCAAGCTTTCAAAAGCAAAGTTGTTTGGTGCGGTGTGTAATGAAAGCGACCGTAAGCCAGTGCTCCAGAGAAACTGCTGAGCTTTCGAGAAAATTTAAGATATTTCTAGACTGAGAGCTTGTAACAGCAAGCCCAAAGCGAGCTCAAATTGCCGAGTTCAAAAGCTCTCCAAATCAGTACGTGTAACATAAAGGATGTCAGACCCCTAAAATGAAACGGCACTGTGAAAACCAGCTATTCTTCAAAAACAACGCTGGAGTTTTCCTAAAAAAAGCTTCTAAGCAGATGAGAGGATTCCACAAACAATTCTTCTCAGATTTTGTCCGGTAGAAGAGAAATTTGGCCTCCTGAAAGAACAGTTTGGTTAAATTGGAGGGGACTTGCTTAATGGTCCCAGCAGGAAAACGAGTAAAGGGAAGAGGCAAATCCCACTTTGGAAGCAAGAGCCAAACCCTCCACAGCTGTATAGAAAAATGTAATTCTGACTTTCACGATTACCTTATTACGTATTTGTATTTTATTATGCCAGAAGAAGAAAAGGAAGGAGAGTCATTTACTGAACTCTCCAGTTTCAAATCAGCATCGTTCAATTATTGGCAAACGTGGGTATTGGCAAACGTGGGTATTGGCCACAACTGGCTTCCTCAGCTGCCCAAAAAAAATAGAAAGGCCAAAAAAATAATAAAAAAGCCCCACGCTCTCACCTTGGATTTGAAATCTTTTCCTGACCAGATCTGTTGTCCATTTTTTGTGATAAAAAATAATAAAAAGCATTACTGGCTGTTTAACCGAGAGAAGCCCTAATTGATTCCCACAGTAATTAACCTGCATTTTACCTCGGAGAGTGGTAGTTAAGGAAGTCGGCACTGCTATTTATAACTCATCTCAAATTGAGGGCAGACTGCCTAAAATCTAACACATCCCAGCTGTACTCCTGTTTGAACTGGGGCCAAGGGAATTTTTTAAAGCAATCTTGGCACTGAATGAATGACACCAACAGTATGAGCGCGCGTGTGGTTGTGTTGTGGTGACGTAGCAGTGGAGGTGGAAGGGGAAGGGGGGGCAGCACGCCGTAATCCCTCTCCCAAGCCCGCTCGCTGCGTACAGGCTCGGCCCCGGCCGGTACAACACGCCGGAGCCGCCCACCGAGAACCAAACACAGGAAACGTCTTTTCCTGTGGAACGCCTTGAAGTGAGAAGCACATGGCTAATCTGCATAAAAGCAAAGCCACACCACTCCTGCCAGGAAGGTTAGTGCTCGTAATCTCTGGCCATGGAGCTGGCTGCCTGCAAGGACTTGGACCCGCGCCTGATAACCCAGAAAGAGCCGAGAACAGATGGGCAAGGACCCCGGCAGAAACAGCACCGCGCACGTGACTCGCCACATGGCCCCGCGAGCACAAACTATTGTTTGGCCGCTGAGCGCCAGTACAAAGACAAGCCCGACCGGGCCCTGCGAATTCAGCGAGAGGAGGCAGCTGCTCCCCTACCATCGTCAGGCTGGCCGGAGGACGGGGACCACCGAACCCCAGAGGCCTGGAAGTCGCCAAGCTGAGAAGATGCTGACCAGCGCCAACGCTGGTTAACACCGTCCCGCAGGCTCAGAGAACGAACTGCTCACCTCCCCGAGGCTGAATCCGGATGGGAACTTACTGAAGTGAAGAAACTAGGTCTTGGTAGAAGAGCATGCTCTTTCCTCGTGTCTCCAAACCCTCGTTACCCAAAGGCAAGGGCAAGTAGTCTCTGCAGCCAGTGAAGTTACAAAGCAGATTGCCGTGTTGGCTATAAAAATTATATTAGTGATGGACAATGCCGGGAAAGGGGAGTCATTTTCCCTAAGAATTAGTCAACTGGGATCATGGTCATATTGGATTTAATCATTGAAACCAGGCAAGAGAATACAACCACCCATGCTCCCCCAACCTTTCTGTGCCATTTCTATCAAAACCAACAAGCTGTATGAAGCAGAGAATCAGTGACACCAGCATCAGCTTAACAGGCTGGTAACACCTACAGTGGCTCATGAAAAAGACCTGGGTTCAAAATCAGCAGCTTTCCCTGCCCGTTTTCCAGTGCCTTCCACCCCATTGAGAAACACCAACCATGCCAAGGCAGGCAGGGGAACCTCCATGTGAGAGTCATGGCAAATGGAGAATCACTCAGGAAAAATGTTTTGTCTTGATCGCAAGGCTGCCAAGACGCTTTATCAACTGAGCATGAATGTTTCAAAAAAGCAACCCTAATCAAAGTGGAGAGGCTGCACTGACCTTTGCCTTTTCTAGTACGTTCCACATCCTCTGGAGCTACCAAGAGCTCAGGCTGCCATGAGACACCAATGCTGGGTCAGGTCCTGGAGGTCCCAACATCCAACACCATCAACACGCAGCATCCACGCTGCCTCCAGGAACGAGGGCTTTGACCTCCCGCCTCTAAGCCCTCCCCCTAAACTAAACCTCTGCCATAATTTCAAGTTTAAAGGGCACTATGAGAGTTACGCGGCCCGCAGTATCAAGGCACCAGTGCCTTGATCAAGACAAACCAAATTTTCCGCATACTCACCAGTGTTAAGCTCTATTAGGTGTGATGGTACCTGCACAGAAAGCTCAGGTACTTGCGAACAAGCGTGAAACACATGGGAGGGATTACCCCAAGCTGGCACGAAGCCTCGCAGACCCACCAAAACCAGGCAGGCTGTGACGATTCACACTAACTGAAAGACTGACACAAGCAGTTACTCCCTTGCGACATCATGCAACCATGGCAACGCCATGACGTCACTGAGAAAACAGAACTAACAGGGAGGGGGCGACATGACGACATCCAACGGGCAACACAAGATGCTTCAGCCAACCCTACTTTCAGCCGGTCACTCTCATGCCTCAAGTCTGCACTTCAGACACTTTCATGCCTGTCCATATCTCCTGAAACTCCATGCACAAGTGACTCCAATTCCTCCGTAACCAGTCTAGAGAGTTCAAGCTGAGAAACGAGCACAAACTAACAACCGTCCTCATTCACGAGCAAACACAGTTCATCTTCCAGTGAGGAACACTTTCATCTGATCTATTTAAGGTGCAACTGGCTGTGCTAAGGTCAATATCCCAGCCTGAACTCGCTGCCTTTTATAGCCTTCTGAAGGGCCAGTGCACTGGGTCATACTTCATTGCCTCTCTTCCTATGGTGGTCTGCTTTTAAAGAGAGATGGAAGAGGCTGAGGGGAAATTAAAGTTAAAATAAAAAGAAAAATCCTCCTGTAGTAGATGAAGATGCCCCCAAAAGACAAAATACCTAGAAAACCCCACAGTACACACTACACTGATGTGTATCAAGTGTCTCACCAGGACAGTTTAAACGACAAGCGTGTTTTAGTGAGAATGTCATCACAGAAATATGCACTTCCTTTTTTTCTTTTCCCCTCCCTTTTTTAAACTTGAGAAATCCACCAACTTCCTTCAGTCCCTCAGCATAAGCAGGACAACACACCAAGCCTGCGCTAGTACTGCTCAGCACCCATCAGTTACTTTCCTTGCCTACCCTCCGGGGCAGTACCCATCACTTTGGGAAACAGGCACTCCAGCAATGAAGCAGGCTGGGTTGCTCTACCTCACACCCATAAGCTTGGGGTACCAAAACCTGACTTTTGGAATACAGTACAGGATTGCTTTCAGGGTTACAAACACTCACCCTTTGGAAACTTGCAGGATAAATCTATTTTTATGTAAGCTACGGAAAAATAGTCCCCCCTCCCCCCCCCGCAAATCCTAGAATCTAACTTAGATTTGAATACATAACCAAGAGGTGATGTATCATTATCATCTCACTATCAATGGCCAATCTAGATTAAATTATGGGTTGCCAAAGTGTTCAGATAACTGTCCTCTGCTCAACAGTTTCAGTTCTGCAACTAGAGGGAGCCTGGTTTTTCTTCTGACTTTTTCCAGTAGGTCAGAGTTTGACCGAAGACACTTTCTATTCCTCTAATCTTCTGCTAACACACAGACCTCAGAATAAGCTAATGATATCAATGCTACACACAAAAGGAAAACAAGACATTTTCTAAATTACTTCAGTCACCTGCTTCTAACTATTTGGAGCTCCTGTAAACTTAAAATCAGCCCTGTTAAATGTTGCTCCTTTCCTTGATCACACATTTATTATGCCAGTTCCTTTGGGGAGATTTTCTGTAAATCCAGGATACTAAGTTTTACCAGTGGAAAAAAGATGAATAAGTTTTCTCCAAGCAGCTATACTGTGAACTATATCTCCCTGGCTAAACACAATTCAGTAATTACCCTATTAACATTTCTCAGCAAGAGGCCAGTCCACACATCTCAGAGGACTTTCCTAAGTACCACTCTTCCTAATACTCTTCAAATTGATTAAAACTGACCAGAGTTTTGCTTACAGGATGTATCATTATGGATCATTTTATTCCTGAAAGAAGTCAATCAGAAGAAGGTGATCTGGTGGGGAAGTGAAATGAGAGCCCCACCTCAAACCCTCACTGGAAATAACCCGACAGGGGTACAGCATTTGTGCCCAAGTACACACAGGGTTCTGGGTTTTTTCTATTTTTTTCAAGAGGTGGAGGGCGGGAAGGTGCCAAGCCTGCCTGTGTTTTAAACAAAGTGCATTTGTTGATCTCATCTTTCCTTCCCAGCCTGACTTTAAGCCCTCCTTAACAAATTCCCCAAATCCAGCTTATTGAGGCTCTGGATTTCAGTTCCTTCAGTCAGTTGTTCTCTCTGACACATGGCCACGCTGCTTATCACACCACATTATTTAGGTATCTCTCAGGACCCTCGATACAATATTTCAACCACTATCATATCTAAAGATGACACACAACTGGTTTTCTGCCATCTTCAGGATCTGCTCAAAGGCAGATGCTTGCTCACATTAACAGGCCATTTTTCTGGACTTGTGAAAAGCTGTAGTACAAAAAGACCTGAAGCAAGGTTTACGCAGTAAACACTGAGGTGGGCTGACCTGGGAGAGGGGGAAACTCTGCTTTGTTTTTATGCGAAGTTAGCACCAGGCCGAACCTTGCCCACAGCCGGGCTCACACAGTACCCTCGTCCTCCCAAGATGCACAAGCAACACGACAGCAGGTTCCTCGTGGACACCTCTCCCATCTGCAGGGTCAGTGCACATCCTTGTGGAAACAGCACAAGGTATTCCCTACCACCTGAAAATTAGGCAACAGCCAGAGGATTCATTTCCTTCTCCCTCCTTCTCTCTTTTGGCAGCACAACACCGATGATGTGACTAAACATCCACGTCGTTTCAAAATACCATAATGCTTTTGCATGGGCTCTGAACGGCAGGGAAGAGAACAGCCCAAGCCTAGGCTGAGTCTGCCCGTGGCACGGCTCACTCTCGCTCTCGGCAGCAGGCTGGACGACACACGTTGTCCCTATCTGACAACCCAGCCCAGACCGGGTGACTTGGCTGGGCAATCGGTTCCTTCTTTATCAAACAGACACTGATGTGGAAGTAGGAGCTGACAACTACTTACGTGGTTGTTTTAACATGGCAGGAGATTCTGACAGACACTATTTACTGAATTGAATGCAGTCAAAATTAACAAAGGATTACGATTCTTTTGCAATAGCTGGAGACCAGTGAAATTTTCAGACATTTCACAGGTAGTCGGACTCAGATTATGCAGTTTGCTGTTTCGACGGGCAGTGGGATCTCTGATATCTCCAGTAATTTCAACTTAGATTTAAGGACGAAAATATAATTTCCTTCTATCCAAATAATTAGGTAACTAGCTATCCCCTCACTCTCAGACTTCAACTCACTTTAGAAGCACCAACCATTCAACCAACTCGTCCCAAGATTTCCAAAGTGCCACTGTTGACTCCTCCCAAAATCTAAGCAACACCAAGATATAAAGAAAACTGCGTCTCAGCTCCATGGGAGATGATCCCAAGGAACATGTGATAGTTGTAATGAGGTGGTGTTCCTTTTAAGATGGAAAGGAACTTCCTTCCTGAATATTAAATCAGGCTTTAAGTTTAGCCAACCTCCTACGTCTGCTCTAATGAACTGGAGGCAAGTCAACAAAAAGACAGTTAAGTGTCTCATTACAGCATTTTTGTTCCAGGCCTACTTACACACTAGAAGGAGCAAGCAAGCTCATGTTGTACCACAGAAATGGGACTGGGCCAAGAGCAAGCCATAAAAAAGGCAAGAGGAGGAAGGGCTAGGATGGAAGAGCAAAATTATACTGTCACCACTACTTAAGTGATCCAATTTCGATCAGTAAGAGAGCAGCTGTTCCAGATCGCTAGCAAAATGCAAAATATGTGCACTAAGCACCATTGAAAACCTGAAAGGGCTCCAGAAGCCCCGTAAATACATTCAGACAACTGCGACCTGTGGCAAACTTCAGTCATCCAGCTAATTCTCCGTAACCCCTGTTTCCTCTAAAACAAGCAATACTGATCTCACGGACAGATGTCTTTTGCTACTGAACACAGTGGACGTTTTCCAAAACTTTAGGCCTGAAGGAAGACCCAATACAAGAAGCTCACTAGTTTACTTTCCAGAACAAAGTTAGTTTTATCAATTCATTAAAAGCCCTTTCTGCACAGAAATCCGATGGGTCCTGGTGCACACTCAAGAGTTGATAAGGCACCTCCAGCATAGCCTCCTAGCCTTCTAAAAACAATTTCTTGCTAGCTCTTCATCCATAAAATGCAGCATTGCAGGTTTCTACCCACTTGTGTCTGTCTGAAAGCTCACTCTGTATTTGAATATCTCATCACTTTGCAAATTTGTCTCATTTTACACCAGAATAAATGGTGGCTGAACAGACTCAACTGCATAGGCAAATTCCCATGACCTCTTACCATGCCAGGTTGGTAAGGGCACACCCGAGAGACATCTCCGGATCAGGTCAGGGCTCTAAAACACGACAGGTCTCCAGCGGTCCCAACTCTCCTACTGCAAACAACACTAAGATGGAGGAGGACGCAGCCACGCTCATTGTAAGGAGCGGTACAGCTGTCGGACGCTACCTCATCTCAGCATGCAGAGCTCCATCTTGTCCAGAGCAGCTGCCTGCTTTAATAAGAGCTGCATGTCGGGGCCTGTAGTTTCTACAAGCCACGTTTCAGAATTACACAGGCCTTCCCTTGCTTCTGCAGAGTAACTGATTTTATTTAAAAGCATGTATAATGCAACATAAAGGAAGATCAAAAAAATCCAAGAAATCTGAGTTTTGGAATGAATCTGTGGAAGAGACAGGCAATCTCAGTTTAAGTTAGCACAAAACTCCATGCTCCATCACCCTCGCCTCCCAGACTTTGAATTCAAACTCACAGTTCAGTGGTGGACATCACCTCTGCCTTGCGATGGGGTAAGGTGGATCAGCCAGCTGTAATTGCCCAAAGGCACACCCTTATCCCAGCCAGGAGCGCTGGGGTAATGATCTGCTAATTACTTCAAGAGTATCTCAAACATACCTCAGTTACAGGGTAGCAGCTGACTTTCACAGCACATTTTGTATTGCACTGGCATTAGCCCTAGTGTCACCTCATTAGGAGCAACTTTGTACACCTTAAACCCTGTCTACCCCTCCTGACCCGCAGCAGTATTGTACAGGCGGGATCCAACACGATACAAGGTAACAAAGCTTTGTTTTGCTAATAGGAAGAAGAAAAGTTTTTCCCTTCTCATTACAGCGGCTGACAAATTCAGATGCTATTTTTGTGGATTTTATTGAGGCTTCTCTTATTTTAGCCTTAAAATTTAGTCTTCAAGACTCCACTTCAGTTCCATGGAACCAAAAATATTTAAAATTGCAGTAATGACAAGTTACCATCTGCATTTACCAAGGATGCACTCGGTAACTTTGTAGCAAGCAACAACCAATCTCCAGTATTTATACCCAAATGATCTATTTGCATCCAGAAAGCAGAGCTGCTGTCATCCCTGCGTTGGTAAGAGGAGAGGAGGTTGGGGGAGATGAAAAGACTACGTAGGCAAGAAACTCAGAGCTGCAGCCAAGCCAGCTCCCAGACAGCAGCGAAGACACACTACTAGAGCCTTCATCAAGCCAACGCTGTTGTGATTCAAGTTCGTTACACTTGGCAAGCCCAATGCAAATCCCAGCCCCACAGTGACACAAGGTCATTGTTATTTAAAAATAACAATTTGTAAAAAAAGCCCACCAGCCCTTGGTTATAGTGATTTTTGAAGCCTGAGTCCACTGCCCCATGCTCGCTTCTGTCCTTCGGCTTTTATTTCATCTACATCCAGAAAAATCCAGCTTTCTTTTAAAGCAAAATGAACAACGTGGGGAGTTGCTTAGCAAGTTAAAAGGAGTGCGTGCTGGCAGCTGGTGAGAAGGTACAAAAATTCATAACTCTGCCAATGCCATGGGGGGAGGAGGAACAGCCAACGCTGCAAAGTCTTCACTGGTTTCAGGAACAGGTATAACAAGAAACTGTAAGACAACTCATATGAGAAAAGGAAGATGAGACATGACTGTACCTTGACAGAATGACAACTCTGAACAGTTTATTGCCATTTACAGAGTGATCAGATTTAAAGCTAACCTTAATACATGTTCACCATTCAGTACAAGTATCACTGTTGCCTTGACACAGTGCACTTTCAACACACTCTGCATTCATCATTAAGGCCAGTAAATCTACACTCTGAAGCTCAGCAGCAAATTATACCATGATCTCCTGATACAATACGCCTAAGGAGCTATTCGCCTGAGCGTGTGGACAACAGATTTAGCACCTTGCTCCAGAGAAGGAGAAGGGAGGCAAGGGTTAAGGGCCAAAACACAGTTGAAAGCTGAGGAGCACTCAATTGCTTTGGGATATTTCATAGAACACTAATCACTTCATCTGATTTTAATTCCTGACACCAAATCAGCATATAGCTTTTCAAAGGAAATCTTGTCCTAGATTGCAGGGTAATCAATCACAATTAATGTGGAAACAAGCTTTTGCAACGCTGTCATGCCTTGTGAACCAAATGGGAAGGCCAGAGAAAGCACTTTAGAAATATCTTTAAAGTACAGGCAGGTAGGATAATTTGGGATAGGTCTGTCGGTCTCTTCTGCACATCGAAGAGTAGATAGTAGACAGCCAGGCATTTTGCTTCTCCTCCAGAGCATGAGCTGAATAAGAGTGCTTTTTATGCCATTTCTATTATGAACCCTCATCCAGGATTAGCACACTCATCACCTGAAAGTCCCTTCCCCACTAACGTGCCCTATTCCAGGGGAGCCACGTTCTGCCCACAGGCAGCTAGAAACGACATTTCCAGCAAGATGATTTTTCATAAAACCAAAGAAAACTGTTCCAGGTGTAACCCCATGTCCAGAGAGAAAGTATGATCTAGTAGTTATAGCATTAACCTTGATTTTGAGAGATACAGCTTTGAGCACCTACTCTGAAGATTTCCCATGCACCCAGTTGCAGGGTGCGGAGGCAAGGAAAGGCTTCTGAGACATGGAGAACTGCTCATACTAGCCTTGCTGGTATATCACGATAAACTGAAAGACTAGGAGATACTCTGATACTTAAATGCTTCCTATTACAATACTGTCCAATTATCCACACACAATTTAAAAAAAACAAATGTTCAAATCTGTTACACGCAGCAGCTGCCCTGAATCCTTTCCAGGGGATCCAAAGCACTACAATTACCATGAGTTCCCCACGCAACAGTAAGCAAATGAGTTTGGGTGTTGCTTTTTTTTTAATTAAAAAATAAACCCCCCACCCACACAGCTACCCCAGCCCAAAGGGCAGGACTCCAGTACTCCTTAGACCACCGACACAACACGTGCAGCCACAGCACAACAAAAAAGCAGTTTCTGGGAACACGTGATCACGCTCAGTAAACTGGCCTTGAATGGGAAGCCTCTCCTTGATTAGCCATGCCAGCTCCAAAGTCAGAGATATTTAATTTAAAGAAAAAAAAAAAATCAAGTTTTAACTAACTCCAGCACTTCCACCGTTTCAATGTATCTTCTGCACAGAGTTAAGACCTTTTCTTCAAACCATTTCACAAGGAGTATGTCTGAGGAAAGACCACCTCTAGTCTGGCACTGGTTTAATTATTTACATACAGTTAATGAATACCAGATTCTCCTCCTAAACTTGTACAGGGTGCATAGTCCTAGTCATTTGGACTTTAAATCCATCATCAGACTGTTATGAAGTACGAAACTCCAAACAAGCCTACAGGAAGAATCCCATGCAGAGAAGTACAGAGTGAGCCCGGTCAGCTCCGGGACCCTGGAAGAAGTTCAGGTGGCAAAGCAGGACAGTCCAATCCCTTCAACGCAATCCCCAGCGAGCACAGTAATCTGGAAGTAAAGGGAGACATTTTGCAATTTAACTAGCAAGTTTATCTCAAGGAAATAGGGGACAGGCAGAAAGCCACGCATTTAAAAACAGGATACCATACACTTTTGCCTCTGTTCTCCATACCTAGAGAGACTAGGACAACAATAGATACTCAATTAAGATGATTTGAGTTGGAATATTTTTCCTAATGCCCAATGCTAAGGGTAGCAAAGCACTGAAACAGACAGCTCCATCGCATTCATCGCTGTCTGCCCTGTTCTCAGGTATAGCTGATCCTGCCCTGAAGCAGGACAGCAGGCTAGATGACCTTTCGAATTCAGATCCAGACCTCTGTTCAACAAGAAAAACAGTCACCTACAAAGACAATGCAGACAACAAACCAATAGCAAGATTTTGCAGGCAGCACAGACTACACTGCGCATTCTCCTCACCAAAAAGATCAAATTCAGTGCTGCAAACCCAAAACAGAATGGCCATTTTCAGAGCAGGTACCCTCCCTCTTCTCTGCCTCATGCTTCTCAGACCGTATTCACACCGCTGAAACTACTGCTCTGGACACTAATAGTGTTAAGAAAGTACAAACCCACTGTCGACAATTTGAGCTGGCCGTGTTATGCATTGGTCTGAGCGTATCCCAAATCTCAGCCCTGGCTGGGGCAGAGCAGGTCTCCCACCACGGCGTCTGGAGGTGTAGCTGCAGCTGTAACTGTGGCCTGAGCACAGGTTTTAAAACATTCCTGTTCAGTTATTCACAGGCAGGGTGCCAGAAAGGTGCTGACATCAGAAGGGAAATGGTAATTTTCAGGGTTTCTCTTAGTCAAACCTGAATGAAATTTCACAAGTGAGTGGAGGGGGGGGAAAGTACTTGTTTAACCCAGTAATTCTCCCCGGGGGGAAATTCCAGAGTTCTCCGAACTTCAAGAATTTCTCTTTGAGAAGAGTCACAGAATCTCTCAGGATGGAAAGTCACGGCTACCTTAGGCCACCATCTGACATCAGTGACCACCGAAACGCTCTCTCCTCCCAGCCACATCCAGGATGTCACCATCACATCCCACCAAAAACATAAAAGTGTTCTTCGGTCCCCTCCGGCTCGCCACATGGCCAAACGCACCCACAGAACACAGGGCAGGCCCACAGCAGGAGCAAGCAGCGGGGGTCTGCTCCAGGCAGAGGGGATACTGGCTGCGTCAGGGTCCCCCATAGCTTCTCTAAAAACTACTCCCCATGTCTAAACTTGCAGCTTCTTGGGACAGTTCAGGCATATTAATTATCCAGGAGAAAGAGGAAATTGCTTAAGTTTAAAAAAAAGAAAAAAAGGGGGAAAAAAAGAAAAGAAAAAGTTAGTAGCAATTGAATTTGTCCTTGAAAGGCTTTCAATTACTACAGCTAACTTAAGGAAATAATGACATGCTGGTTATCGCATGAAATGCCAATAACTGTAATGAAGCAGTAGCTTTTTCAGAGTTATTTACACAAACTGATTTTTCACGGGAATTTCATAGGAATTAACACATACACTCTCTATCTCCACTCTCTCACCCTCCCATAAAGAAATTTCTTTACCGTGAGTATTTACAGAATGAACCAATCCCCTTTTTTATTTGCTCCTACCCACTTCTGTCCCTTTTTTCTCCCAAAAAACAAAAAAAGAACGTGATTAGAAATTAGATTCTAGCTACAGTTATCATTTTACTCTGAACATATAAAGCAAAAAAATTATTTGCTGAGAAATTCTGAAGTAGCTTTTATTAAGTTTACCTTTCATTATGTAGCATCCTTTACATTTCACTACAGAAAGCTCATGGCCACATTGTGTAAATACTTACTGAGCTGTCACTTAAACTCAGAAATACTCCAGAAAGAACACCATGGCAAACCTGGAAATGCTCTTCTCAATGTAGTCCAAAAAACCTCAAAAACGCGCAAGTTGCAGAACTGAACTGCTGAGTTATAACACTGGGAGTACAGGTGCACAGAAGAAGAGGAAGAAATGGGAACCCCTCCCTCATCCATATGTTAATACATATTATCATCTGATTAAGACACTACAGGAACTGGTAAAATATGTACATGAGCTCAGTCCTGAGAGAAGCAGCTCCTCCTGTTCCAGCCCTGCTTCTTTCATTCTACGAGCCTCCGAGGGCAGGCTTGGGTGCCGCTTTTTAAGCGCAGAACTCCATTAAAAGGGTCTTAACAATATATTCAGCTAAAATCATATACTAGGGAGGAAAGATGGTCTCACACTTACAGCACAGGATGAGACTCAGAAGACCTATAATTCCACTCTCCACCCTGTCCCAGCCCTGGTGCCTCACCTTGGCAAGTTCCCACATCAGCATCTCAGCTGCTTCCGCTGAAAAACAGTCATTGTAAGAACTTAAGACCTCGCATTCCTCCTCCACGTACCAGGGCAAAACAAAAGACTGCCTGAAACCTAGTTTCTACAGAATTTCAGCCTTAAGAATGACAAGCATACACTCAATATAGCAGAGATGACACTAAATTTATGACCAGAATTTTACTGGAATCGATTTATAAACACAGCGTGGTCTTCCTGAGCCCACAGAAAGTACACACGGTCTCTCTTCAGGTGACCAACTTCTCTGCTTTTCCAGCCACTAAAACGAAAAACAAAAAGGCATCAACTCCTCTCCTGTCATCCAGGAATAGGCGGACAGCAGGGACCCAGACAGAACGCGTCTCAGTTTTGGTCCAGCGTGCCAAAGAAAACTGCTTTTTTTCCTCCAATCCCACCTGTCATTCACTTCTAGCTGCAGATTTATGGTCCTGGCTAACAGACATCGAGTATAGTTTTACCACTGCACATGCATAACCTCCGGACAAATTAAAGGTTGAACTTCTTGAAATCAGTACAACAGAAAAACTTTTGCAGGACTTCTCCTCAATAACTTTTTTTCCCAGGAAAAATGTTTCCTTTCTTTTTTCCACCAGAACAAAAGGGGAGAGATTATTTTGCATCCTTGCTGATGGTTTAAGAACCCTTCCAGAAGAAAAAGCAAATAGCCGTAACAGTAATGCTAAATATTGACAAGCTTATCTTTTTCATTCTCTCCCCCCCCCCCCAATTACGCCTGCCTGCCTTCAGTTTCTGCTTTGCTACTGCTGCTACTTGAGAGTTTCCAACATTCTTGGCAGGAATTGGGCAATGGCATGCTGATGAGCTTTTCCCCAGAGCAATCCATCACACAGGAGTTGCAATTCAAAAAAGAAATCAAACTGACTAGACAAAGAATTTCAAATACGCAGAGTAAAAACTGGAAAGGGCATCTTTCTCCTCTAATATTTTAATTACCGAGATCACAGATTCAGATTCAGAGGGTAAAAACTGGATTTCCAAGTTGGTGGTGTTCCTTTGAAAAGAGTAGGAAAAAAATGGTGGAAAAGTCACCTATGAGGTAACAGATAAAATGAACAGCTGCACTATTTAGCCTAATTTTAGACTCCGAAGGAAAGCTGCCGGGTTTTCTAATATGGTCTTCATGTGAGACCCTTAATAGGGTCTCGTGTAATACTTCTGTAACGTAGTATTCATTGACCACTGTTCTCAAATAAGACTACAGAAAAAAACAAAGTATTATGAACATATCAAGCTTACGAAAACAGTAAGACACAGATATATAACAGAACGCTTGATTCTCATGCTTCCCCCAACCCCAGTTTCTAGAATTATTTAAGAACAGGGAAGAGGTTCTGCCTATCTGTTGAGCAGTCGCTTCAGGAAACAGAAGTTGTAGCAGGTAAAAGGAATTAAACTGAACAGACAGTTTTAGGAAACCAGTAACTATTCTAGCCAAAAAAAAAAAAAGGCCCGAAAGTCAAACATACAACCTTCCAGAAATCACATTTCTGTCTTGCAACCAACAACTTGATTACAAGAGACACCAGATGTAGAAACCCTCCCCTAGCCCAGATAATAAATAAGGATTGACAGACCATTTCATTTATACTTCATAAAAGGCAGGTAGGCAAGCCTTGCTAACCCCATTTCACCAGGGAAAAAAATACTACAGAACAATCGTGTCGTTTGTCCCAGGTTTCCCAGTAAACTGGTGGTGATAAGGGCAGGGGAAAAAAGCTCCAGCTTAGAGTCAGAACTGAGGTTTACTGTCCCGTATCCTACGCATATCCTGCCTGGAAACATTGGTCACCTCAAAACCGAGCATCAAGGAGATGGTATTTCAGAAAACAAAGAGATTTTAAGAGAATCAGGGAACCCCTAGTTTACTTCAGACTAGCGCAGGCTATTTGAAAAGGCAAGCCAGCAAAACCTTCAGCATCCACACCAGAACTAACTAGAACTTAACAACAAAACTAAACTAGCACAATTTTCCTACTTTTTCTAAAACAGACAAGGCCTAAAATCACTCAGAGGCAAACCCTACCCCAGAAAAAGAAGATGTACCACTCTCCTTTTTCTTGGAAAGATCTAGTGCGTACTACACCTCGCGAGCAATTCAAGGGCTCCTAACATTACAACAATGCTAAGCAAGGAAAAGCCCCGTGACACAAGGCAACAGGAGCCAGGTCTCAATTTCTGATTCCAAGATATCGCAGCTCATTGGCAGCACAGAGCCATTTGGTGCCAATTTAGTTTAAAAAACATATTTCCAACAACATTTTTCATGCCTCACTTGCTACTAAAGTTGAGATCTAAGTCAACAAAAAATAGCTATTGTATGGCAACAGGCCCGACAGCATTTTTTTAATTAACATACAATTTTTAAACTGCCTTCACTGAACTTATAATAGAGGCCTAGAGATGTCAGTGCACCTATGGGGAGGTTATCCAAGACGTCAATGTTTAATGCGATCCAAAGACATCTCCCGTTACAGGAGACATTGTTTGTTGTAGCAAAAGCGTGCACCACAAGAAATGCCCATCTATTAAAGGGAGGGAAGTCCTTTCTCTTAAGTAGTTTTCTTTAAGTCCCAAGACACTGGGAAAGTCAGTGTATTATTAAGAACTGCTACACGCTCTGAGGGAAGGGGGGTGGAAACAAATACATGGTAGAGCTGGAAAAATTGAAAACTAAGATCCCTGGCCTGGTTTCTTAGAAGACATTCCCACAGAAAACCACAGATTTCTCATCCCACACACTGTAAAACAGCCATTCTGATCTCTTGATCCTACTCCACATTTCCCAGCTATAAAGGTCATCAGAAGAAAATGCAAAGTCCTCTATCGCAGTCCCGACAAACGCAGAGCACGCCTGCCTTCACAGGGGCACCCACTCGGCACCACCTTCCTGGGACCGGCCAGCAAGCAAAGGTGTCCGTGAGGGCTACAGACTGGAGTCCACCTCTACGCAAGTGACTACACTCTCATTTTATTACAGGAAATATTCCACCCAAACAACTTTCACGCCAGGAATCACTTCGCCTTTCTTGATGAGCAATATGATGAAACTCTCCTTATGGCATCATTCACAAATTCTAAAAAGTATCAAGAAGTAAAGGCACTTCTCTTTTCTGCATCATCCTGCTTCACGTTCCCAAAACCTCAGGTTTACTATCCCAAGGATACCCGAGGGGAGGAACCCCACACTCTTCCCACATCGTCTTCTCCAAGCCTGCACCAAGAGATGCTTCTCTTTCTAGTGTTTGGTCAGATGAATTACATTCTCCTCTCGCTCTCCCAGAGTTTCTCAGAAGTTAGGTGGTAAGTACCCACTCTGTTCATCACTGTACAAGACAAAGAAAAGACACAAAGCTTTAAATTCTCCCAATCTAGGGAATTTAACAGAATACACAGCGAAACGAGGCTGTAATTTAGGACTGGAGTATTATTAATCAACCATTTCTTGTGGGCAGCACAGATGACATGTGGAAGCTTTCTTCATCATGCTAGATAAGTCTGTTCTTTTCTTCTTCCAGCAGAAAAAAAAAAAAGGAATTGTCAGTTTGAGTCCAATAATCCTTGGCACAAAAAGGATTTGGCGGGGGTTGTTTGGTTTTCGGGATGGGGGGGGTGTTGGTTTACTTTTTATATACACTATTTGTACTACCTAAAGTTCAACTAATTCTCAGAACAACTATTCATTAATAATTCCAGTTGATGGGACTAGTTACTCGGATATTATTAATACACGATATATCAGCAGCTTGTGGAATCAAGTTAAACTCATTTTCCAAGACAAAATAAGCTTCTTTTACAAATTCATATCAGAATACTGACAGAAGTACACTTTTGTCAGATATGTGCTGTAGTAAAATACCTGCTTGGAAAGTTCAATCTGACACCGCATTTTAGCACACATTTTATCTAAATTGAAATTTTTCAGGATACAAAAAGTACCTTCAAGTAAACACCCTCGCGTCCATGACATTTGTCCGAACGTATTGCAGGTATACATGAACGTATTCCTGCGGAGCTGAAATCTTCACTGAGGATAATCGAATGCTCGCTACCAGTTACCATTGGACAGTTTGATGACCACAGCAGAGGTAAGATCCACTCTCTTAGAGAGCACTATTTCAATCTGACAGAAAAGACAATTAAGTAATTCAAGACGCTGAAGGAGACATTGCCTTCGGTAATCAAGGAACAAAAATTAAGCAGTTTTCAGATCGACACAAGAGAAGTACTGAGCAAGAAGGGAAACTCTGGAGGCTGCATGTCACACTGCGTGCCATCAAATGTCTCCGACCCAGGGCCTGAAGTTAGAGCAAAGTACACAGAATGAAAAGGGAAGTCTGTCCGTCCTGCACGAGGCCACGACAGGCCTTGGAGATGCATGTCTAAACACAGAAAGTAACCTGGTTTTAATCAAGGTTTCCAGATATTAGATACCAGCACCTCTTTTCTCTGTATCTAAAATGTCTGATGCGTACACTGTACTGCTTTCTCCTCTGCACGTTTTCTGGCCATCCATAGTTCCAGCAAACAGGTAATTGTTCTACACACACAACAATAAACATAATTCTCAGGCTCGTTTTTCCTATTTTCACTCCTCCAAAAAGCAAGGAGTTCTGACACTGTTGAGCCTGACCACTACAGACATTCAGATGCTGATTGTAAGTCCCTTTATTTATGGGGGGAAGGAGACACATCAGCGGTTACTCAAAGTAACTCAAAATGTGCCCTAAGACACACAGCCAGAGGCTCAGGCCTGTCCTATATTAAAGCTCTATTGAACGTAAATTGATAATTCACCATTTTTGGTGCTTCAGACACAAGTTTGGTCTTGATTGTTTTGTTGTTTGGGTTTTTTTCTTGTTAAGGCTGTAACATACCCCAGAAACCCCCACATTCTCCATCTAATAAAGAATCCAAACAGCCCCAGTTTTGAAAAGGGCCAAAATTAGCCAGGAACAAACGCATCCTCAGATCCGTCAAAGAAATCATTTGTACCAAAGGGAAAGTCACATAACCAAAATAAACAGCAAGCCCATTGTGCAGAGCAGCCCTGCCACTGTTCCAACAACACAGACTCTATTCCAGGCTGCATAAAACATCACAAGCAAAATAAACCCAAGGTACAAACAAAATGCCATCGCCTCCTCTTTTGTTTCAGGCACAATGCAACAAGGGCAGGCTGTCTGGGGCTCCGCTCCTGCCGATGCGGGGCTGCCACCCAACCGCCTCAAGGTCACGGCCGGTTCCGGCGAGGGGGGACGAGGAGGCAGGGAGCGAAGCGGCAGGGCTGCCGTGGGTCCGGGGCTGGCAGAAAAGCCGAGTGTAAAAGTTTATGAGCTCATCAGGATTGTTGTACCATTACATCAGAGGCAATTATAAATGGCCAAGAGCAGGAGATGGGGAGCCAATCAGATCACAGATAGGATGTCAACCTAAGACCAACTGTCTCCTGGCTTTGACAGAAGGATTTTACCTCCATAATTCAAATCCCAAACCAAAGAGATCTGCACTTACTGCTCCCATCGCCGAGCTGTTTACCAGCGCTCCCTGCCACAGGCCCCGGCCGACGGCCCCACGGGCCGCCCGACGGGGAAGATGGCCCCGACCGGCCCGGCCGAACCGCGGCGGCCCGGGCGGACCTCGCCGGTCCCCGCCGAGGGGTGCGGACCCCCCGGGGCGGGAGCCGGCGGGGCCGCCGAGGGGAGCCGGGCGGCGGGGCAGGGGCGGCGGCGCGGATGGCGGCGGCGCTGCCGGGGCCACGCGTTGGCCCGGGCGGGCCCGCCCGCAGCCCTGGCCCCCCGCGCCCGGCCTCGCCTGCCCCTCGCCGCCCTCCGCCGGGGGCGGCCGACCTGCTTCCCCCGCCGGAGCCCCCGGAGCGGGCCGGGGCCGCGGGGAGGACGGCGGCCGCTCGCCGGGAGCCTCGCACAAAGGCTGGGGAGGGAGGAAGAGAAGGCGGCGAGGCAGCCATTTTAGAGCGAGCGAGCAGGCACAGACAATGGCAGCTCCCCGGCAGCGCCGGCCCGGCGGGGGGAACCCGCGGGAGAGGCGCCGTCCCCCCGCCCCGGGCCCCTCGCCCCCCGCCGCCCCCGGCCCGGCCCGGTCCCGTCCCGGTCCGGTCCCGTCCCCCGTCCCCCCCCCGGCGCGCCGCCCGCCCCACGCGGCCCCGCCGTTACCTGCTGGCTCCTGCCGAGGGACTGTCCCCCGCCGCCGCCGCCGCTGCTCCCGGGGCTCATGGGCGCGTGGTGGCTCCTCGGCGGGGCCCCGCCGGACGCCGCGGCCCAGCCCTGGCTGTTGCCCCCGCCGTACTGCGAGACCATCTCCGCTGCGGCCGGGCCCTTGGCGGCGGCTCCCCCGTCCTGCGGCCCGCCGCTATAGTCGCCCCCGGGGTACCCCTGGTAGCCGCGGGCGGAGCTGGGGGAGGTGAGGAGCTGGTTGAGGGTGGGGGTGGCCGTGGGCTGCGGGGTGGCGCCCCCTCCTCCTGCGCCGCCGGCGGCCGAGGGCCCCATGACCCCGAAGCGCTGCTGCTGGAAGGCGGCGGCGGCGGCGGCGGGGGACTTGGCGCCGGCGGCCGCCGGAGCGGAGCTCTGCGCGCTGCCCCGGGGGGAGCTCAGGGCGTAGGCCTGGGGGGGAGGCGGGTAGGAGCCGGCGCTGCGCCCGGCCCCGGCCGCATAGTAGGAGTTGTACTGGTGGTTGGGGAAGCCGTGCTCGGCGCCGCCGTGCGAGTTCTGGGGAGGGGGCGGCCCCGCGGGGGCTCCCGCCGGCCCCGGGTAGGACTGCTCCAGGCCCCCGCTCTGCAGCGCTGCCATGCCAGGGCTTTGTTGTCCGCCATGTTGGTGGAAGGCAGCGGCGGCGGCCGCAGCGGCGGCGGCGGCGGCAGCAGCCTGGGCGCCCCGGCCGTAGGGCTGCCCGAAGCCGTAGGCTGGCGGGGGCAAGGCGGCCGGGTGGGAAGGGGGAGGCTGCTGCGGCGGCTGCTGCTGCTGCGGCGCCCCCACCCCGTCGCTGCTGCCGCCGCCACCGGGCGGCTCCGGGAGGTTATTGTTCAGGGTGGCGGCGGCAGCGGCGGGCCTGGGGCCCGGGTTCCCGTTCGAGCTCTTCAGGTCGGACTCGGCCCCTGCGCCCCCTCCGTTGCTCTCGGCCCCGTCCTGCAGCTCCTTCCCCGTGGGGCCCTCGCTCTCCGCCTGCTTCTCGCCGCCGCCGCCGCCGCGCTCCGCCGCCGCCTCACCCCCCGCCTCCTCCGGGGGACAATCCCGCTGCTGCGCCTCCGCTTTCTTCAGCTCGGATGGAGCCGGGGCGCCCAGGCTGCTGGCGGCGGCGGGGGCGACCTGAGCAGCCATGATCCCCCCCCTCCCCACCCAGCCACCCCCCCCCGGACCGGTCCCCCCCGAGCTGCTCCCTGCCTGGCCGGCCGGCGTGAGGCCTCGCTGCTCTGCTGCTCCCCGCTCAGGCGGCGGCGGGCTCTTCAGGGCAGCGGGGGCTCATTCCCCCCCGGCCTGGTTGGCGAGGCGGGGAGGGCTCCGCTGGGCTGGGCTTCCCGGGGCCTGGCCCCGCTGTACCTCCTCGGTTGCAGCCGGCGGAGAAAGGGGAGGAGGAGGGAGTGGGGGGGAAGGAGGAGGAGGGGGGGGGGGGGGGGGACCCGGGACGGGGCTCCCGGTGCGGGAGAGGCGGGAGGGAGGGAGGGGGGACACGGCGGGCGGGCGGGCGCCGTCCCCGGAGCCGGGCCGAGCGGCGGCGGGGCCGGGCTGGGCGAGCCGCGCGGCAGCTCCCGACTCTGGTCCGCCGAGTGGGGCTCACTCCGACACGAGGCTCAGCACTGCCATTTTACCCAGCGCCGCGGCCGCCTGCCAAACCCGGAGCGGAACGGAGCGCGGCCCGGACGGGAGCCTCCCCCCCGTCACAAAGGAGGAGCGGGCCGGCCCCGGCCGCTGGCGGCTCGGCGCGGCGGAGGCTGCCGCACGCAAAACCCGCAGCGGATCCGCGGAGCTGAGCCCGGCCGCCGAGCCCCGCGCCGCGCCGGGCCGGGCCGGGCCGGGAGGGCGGACGGGCAGGGCGGGGAGGGGGGGCAGCGGCCCGGGGCTGGGAACCCGAGCGAACGGCGGGGGAGCTGGCGGCGCTGGGGCAGGGGGGCGGCAGCGGCCCGACCCCTTACCTTGCCGGGGCACTTCCGAGGGCAGCGAAGCGACGTCCTCCAGCGGGAGTTCCCCGGGGAGAGCGGCGAGGGCGCAGGGCCGCGTTGCCGGCCGCCGGCTCTGGGGTTTCGGCGGGGAGATGGCCCGTGGGTTAACGAAGCGCCTCTTCTTTGTCCCTAGAAATTCCATTTAGAATTAGCCTTTTGCAAACTGTTAGCGGTTGTCATTTCCTCTCCGCTGGTTGTGTCCCTCTGGAAAAGGCGTTGGCGGCACGCCAGAACCATAACTGCACACACGGACATCCAAGAAAGTCCGGTTCCCGCTCCTGCCAAAGCGAGGGCAGTGGGCACTGAACCAGGAACTCCCTCGGGGCGGCTGGATGGGGAGAACCAAAATCACCTGAACGTGTCTAGACACAACACGTTGAGCAACGGGACAGGATGCTCTGGCAATTGCAAAGGGTAACGCGGTGCTGAAGCTCCCCAACTGTCAAGGGGTGAACTGAGAATTAGGCCGTGCTCTTCTGCAACTGTTTCAGACCCAGATTCCCACCTCCTCCATCCCTGCGGCCTTTCCCAGAGCAGGAAGAGGGAGGAGAGAAACGTACCTGGAACTCCGTCCCGGACACGGCCTGGCCTATGCCAGCAGGTTCTGTAGATGCGTATTTTGCTTCAAAGGGTATGGGTCTGCAGGAGAGCATGCAAGATAGAAAAAGATGAGTTATTCGGATCATAAACACCAAGCTCTCAGAAATTAGGGGACAGTTGCCTAGTAAAAATGGCGGTCATGGTACGGTTTAGATCTGGGTCCCATGTACTGAATCTGGGCAGCTGTCTCCTCTGGAATATGGAAATATCTGGAAAAGTGAAGTTTGAGTCAATACAACTTTAAGGAGAGAGAAAAGAGCAGAAAACAATGGGTGAGAGTCCAAAGACACTTCTGAGGTCTGAGGCTGCCATTTTAGAACATCACCTCAAACAAAAAACGGGCAGAAGTAACTCCGATTACCAGCTGTACAGTGAAAAAAGCACAGGGCTCAGCCTGAGTCTAACAACCAACAGGAACCACCACGAGAAATCCCATTTTAACAACGCTGATGACAGTGGGGAAACTTGAGTCCAGAGCAAGAGGCAAGGCAATGCGTAGAAGGACTGAATCACTGCCAGCGCTGTATGCCTGTTACGGATGAATTGAAGATTTCAGTGTCTCCTGCTGTCAACTCAACCCTCACACTCATTATAAAACTTATAATATAAAATATTTATCATCTAGAATGCAGGTGGTGGAACAAAGGGGTTTATTCCAAAGCTGGAAAGTGGGAGGGGAGGCGGGACAGGGCAATAAATAGCAAAATTCTAAATGTATTCTAGAGCAATAAACTGCCCTGCAGGCTCCCGAACAAAGACAGCTTGGCTATTTTACAGTCTTTACAGTTGACTGTGCAACGCGGAGCAGATTCCATCTCAGCAAATTGGTCAGTCGGTCTTTCTCCACAGCTGTAAATAAACTACTAGAAAGAAAAGGGTAATAAATGATGACATCGGTATTGTGATAGTACTCAAAGGCCTTCATGAAGGTTGGAGCCCCAGTGCGGTGCTAGAATCTCACACGGGAGGCTCTGTGGCTTTACTGGTATCTGTGTGGACCACAGAGCAGCAAAACCACCAAGATACTCTTCTTCAGAAGAGTTTGAAAACTGTGGAACACGCTAGAACAAAAAGTTGATCTACATGTTCTCTTCAGAGGAGCCTCTGTTATGTGATCAAACCCCAGGTTCTAGAAAGACAAAGAAGCAGAGGGAGAAACTCCTTCAACACATCAGGCTAGATTTTCACAAGTGAGGCCCAGTGGCTTTATTAATGTCTATGGTGGGCTATAGTGCACCACAGCACCAAAACACTCTTCTTCAGATCTTTCATTTATGCTAAACTTAAAAAAAAAAACCCAAACTCGAGAGAATTCTGCCATTTAATCCCAGAACTGTCTCAAGCAACCATCTCCCCAACTCCAAAGCTACAGTCTACTTCAGGAAGCAAAGCCCCGCCATCTAACTGAGCACCACCAAAAGTTTAACGAGTACAGTTCAGGAGCTTAGGTTGCAGCTCAGGTGCATCCAGATAAAGACCCCATGCTTGCAACCTCTCTACATGTGTCAGTCTTTTGAAATCTTCTTCAACGAGCGCTATGGCAGACTATGAAACCTGGTGTTGATTGTAATGTGAAAAGCAGACTGGATTCCCCAGCCACCCACACAATGAGCAGACACTCACTTTACCAAATGTTTGTGAAAGCTGAAGCAGATTTTGTAATATGCCTCATCAATGAGGCCCTGGCACTTCACTAAATACTAAGGCATTCGATGAAATTCCAACTATGGGGTTTGGGAAGCAGATGACAGTACGGTTCTTAACAACATTTCCACCTAATAGCTGAAAATTCTCCCGCCAGTCATGCCATCCCGTGTTGTAACTACCATCTTTCCAGCCCCGGAGAACTGGACGAGACTTTTCATTGCAACGCATCGACACTCTTCTCTCAGCCTGAGCGATCCCTGCTAAGTAGCATGCAGCAGTCCTCTCTTCCCCATCTCCCTAAGTGCTGAGCACGCTTTCCTCCACAACAGGCTCAGCCCCTGGCTGCTCAGATAGGCTGGGGAACCAGCTCGGCGCTCTCACATGGCACTGCAGGCCACCACCACTGGGCTGGCTCCTCCTGAGTGGAAGTCTCCTTCATGAAGGTGGCCATGCCATTTAACCCGACACTAAGGCAGTTTAGGAAACCTGGTCTAGATTAGAGTACTAGAAACAGGAGTAGTGTCTCCCCCCCTGGAAAAAAAAAAGGGAGAAAAAAAAAAAGGGCTCTGCCAACTGTGTGATGGCAAATATGGACTGAATCGTTGACATGGAAACCGGACTAAAGTCAGCGGCGCTCCCTCACGCTCACACACACACAAGTTATCATTATCCCCAGCCTTTCAACTTGCTACAAACGTGGACTGGATTATTACTTCAGGAATTGGGTAGAGTTTCTATAATAAAGTATTAACTAGCGCAACTAAGCTAGAATGAAACGAGCTGAGAAGCGATGAATATAGCTGGGTGAAGAAGGATGCTCTTCCATTTTACTGAAAGGCACAGTATGCTGAGATATGCAGACTGGACCCAAGAACAAGAGACCCATCTATTATAATTCATGGAGCACGCTGCAAAATACGGAACGGAGTAAGGAAAGGTTATCGACTGTGCCTCAGCTTATCTGAGAGTAGTTTTGCTAACGAAAATTACATTTCCTGTAAATATGTTTATATTTGCCCTATCCATGCCTTCCAGTATTTTAGCCACTGTCATATCTAGGTTAAGTGCTCTCGTTGCAGCTTCACAACCACTAAGATTAATATTATTCGAATTATTTGTTTGCTGCGAGTGACTAATGTGCTGGGCATTGTGCGAGACAATGCTTATTTATCCTCTTAAAAAAATGTCAAGATACTGTATAATCTCCCTCTCCAGCGCTGACACAATGGCACAGGGGCAGGCGCCGAGAGAGAGCTCTACGCTGCCAACCGAAGTGGAGTTTCCAGCAGAAGGGGAACTCTTGTCAGTTTGCTGAAGGCAGCAGCACAGCTCAAAGGCAGGAGCGGATTGCCCGCGGGATTTTGCCGCTGCCCACCGAGCGAGCACCAAAGGTTACAAAGGGAAGGGACCGAGCCCCTGCCTCAGCCGCCCTGCTAGAGCCCGCTGTTAACATTTGACAGGGAGCCGCAAAACTTTGCCTGCGGATGAAGAGGGGCGAGCGGACTCGGCCCGACCCAAGGAAATGCACGATTGTGGCGAGGAGGAGTAAAAAGCGAAGCGGAGTTTGCGGAGAGGAAGGGGCGCGGAGCGCAGCCCGCCGCGCATCCTGCGCGACGCCCCGCGGAGAAGGCAGCGGAGGGGCTGGGGGCAGCCGGGGCTGGTGTCACGCGAGTTCGCTGCCCCACGGCCGCTTCCCCACGTCCTCCGCCATCTCCCACCTAAACCAGCCCCGGCGTGGTAAAAGCGGAACAGGAGCGAGTTTTGGGGCACGTGTGTGCGGATTCGGGGCTAACCGAGGAGAGGAGCTCTCAGCCGTCAATGAAAAAAAGGGCTGGAGCTGGAGTTTAATAATTCCAGAGAGAATTGAGAGATGTTCGGAAAGGGGACAACTCGGGGAGGAAAACAATAATAAAGTGCAGGGAAAGAGCAAACCGCATTTATTTTATACACGCGTGTGTGCACACCGGGCTGCACAGCCACCCTCAGACACCAGCTCTCTGGTGCGGAGCGCTCGGAGAAGGAAGAGTAAATCTACTTAAAAAAAAAAAAAAAGGGGGCACACAAAAAAAAAAACCACCCACCCAAACCCAAAACGCGGACCGGAGTTTCTAAAAACCCCTGCACTGGATCAGGAGCCAACCGTCTAATTTCCGACTGAATCCCACCAGATTTGGGACCTGTCGGGTGGGCTCGCAGAGCAACCGCGTTACACTGCAAACCCCACTCGGAAGAGTTAAAAAAAAAAAAAAAGGCTGTTAAAGCTGCGAAAAGAGAAAGACCTCAACTCTGGGCCTGGATTTTCCCACTGAAGCAAAACTATTATTCTGTTTCAAGTACTTGGGAACCGGCAATGCCGTGCAGGGAGGTGAAATCAGCAGCGGCTTCGCCCGCATACAGAAAGCTACCGGCTCCCAGCGAGCTGTCCCTCTATGTTTCTCCCACCCTCAGCTGCTCTTTTCAGTGGAGTGTAAGCAAAAACATTCACTCTCGTGAAATTCTGCCCTCCTAAAGTGTATTTTTTGAGAAGTTTGAGTTCAGGCGGCACGGCTGGGGCAGGGGGGGGTTGCTGCGGGAGAGGCAGGCGCTGCGAAAGAAGGTTTTTTCCCCCCTTTTCATAAAGCTCTTGCACTGCCATTTTACCGAGGCAGGGAGGGAGCGAGCGAGGGAGGGAGAGCAGAGCAGAGCAGAGCAGAGCAGAGCGACAGACAGCGCTTGCAAGGAAGTTTCTCACGGCAACTGCGGGCTGGATCTGGAACGGAGCCTTTTGTTCCCGGCAAGTTCAGCAGGAGAGAGAGAGTTGGAGTCTGCTGAAGAGAAAAACCAGCGGAGAAATAAAATGGAGGGAAGTAGGAAGAGAGGAGAGACAGATCGTGCTGAGCTGAGATTAACTGCCAAAGCAGCGAGCTCGGGTTTTCTCTTGCAGCACGGCATTTATTTAGAAAGTTGGTGTGGTAGCCTCAGGCAGAAATCCCTTGTTAAGTGCATGGGAATGAGTGGGAGACCCAAGGACGAGCATTGCTGTGCAGGAAGTGGAATTTTCCGAGGGGTTCACATCCTTCGGTGCTCTTTTTGCCAAGATTTTATCTCCTTGCTCGCTGAAGGGTGCCTCCTAGAGACATCAGGGAAAAGGCCTTAAAGATGAGGCGTGCTCTCGGTCTGTTTAAACTAAATAATTAAAGGTAGGGGACACCTTCCCTTAGAAATTACAGCGAGGTCTGAAGACCAGATGCAACTTTGGGTACTCCCCTGCCTCCCCTCCGTTTCCCTTTCTCCCCAGTGAGTGTTGAAACACCGTGCATTATAACCATGATCTCTGAATGGGGTGAAAAGTCAACTAAAAAAAAGCCCCCCACCCTTCGCGATTTAATGCTTACGCACATATCCAATACATCCTATATTCACATAAATGATTGTTTTTGCCTCCTGGTACACACTGCTAATTCTTCACTCCAAAACCACACATGCTCCTTGTATGTATACAGACGCAGAATGCCAAACGCTATAAACTTGGCTGAATTAACCCTCAAGTCGCTGATAAACGTCGATCACTTAAACAGTCACCCACGGAAGGTGGACTAGAACTTTAATCCCCTCACGATTTGTACACTTGGTGGTGGATTCAAAAAGCCAGAGCCTCCTGATGACGAGAGCTAGCTTTTCGCACAAGTTTGTTTTTTAGCGTGGTGTCCTGAAAATACCGCTTGATTAAAAATGTTAATCACCTTCTGCGTTCCCAGCAGAGGCAGGAGAGAAGCGCCTTCGCCCTCTGCAAGGGAGTGCGCGGCGTGGCTGTGACAGCAGCTCAACGAGACACCACGTGGGAAATCCGAGTTCAGGATTTAAACGTGCTTTTCCACTCCAGCCATGAGGTACTGAGAGCCTTGGGGGGGGGAATTTAAAAAAAAAACCCCTTTTCGTGCTGCTCAGAAGCGACCTCTGTGGCTGCTCGGGGAGTGAAGTTCAACAGCCCTGAGCTGCGAGCGCAGGGCAGATGCGGCACGGCACCGCCGGCTTCGGGGTCGGGGAAATCAAACGGGGGGGGGGGGGGGAAAGGGAAGGGGGGGGACACACGACACCCACCAGGGAAGGGCAACTGGCTGAAAAGCGTTATTCTGCGCTTTGTAATGAGGAGTCACACCCCAGCCATCGGAACTCGCTCTGAAGCGGCTGTTTTAACGTGTGGCTAAACACAATGATACTCCGCAGGGTGCACAATTACAGAGTCATGTGCGCGATCTCCAGGTGCTGGAGACATCTAGCGCCAGATTTTCAAAGGCGCCCGGTGCCCGACACGCTGAGCTCTCCAAAAATCCCAGGACCGGCGGGGGGCTGCCAGGAGGAACCCCCGGGGAGCGGCTCCCGGCCCGACCCGGCCCGGGGTGCGAGCCCTGAACCACCGGGCTTCACCGACCTGATCGGCGGCTTCGGTCTGCCCCGGTCCGATACGGGATCGTGAAATAGGGGCGGGATGGCTCGGGGAGGGGGGGAGAGCATCAGCAGTCACGGCTGAGTCGCCACGATTTCATCTTCATGACTTTCTGCTGGAGTATTTCATAAAATCGCCTCGCCATCGGGGACCTCTAAAAGGCCTGTAAAAGTTTAATAGGGAAATGTCATAAGGCATCACGCAGGAATGTCCGTTCATCACATTTTTTATGGTGGCATTAACTTTTACGTATTTGTGAGTAATTAACAGCGCGGCTGTTAAAAGAAGATTGGAAGACAGCCCCGCCCCCCCCCCCCCCCCCCTCTCCTTTTCTAAAACGGTGCAAATCCGGTTTACCTCTGACATGACACCCACCAGGACAGAGGTGAGGTAAAAAGTACCAACACCGCGGTTTGTCCATGTATGCAGGAAAACATATTAAAACCTACATATTAATGAACATGCCAATTAAAATAAACATTATTTTGCTATGGTTATTTTTGGTTGTTCCCCCCCCAACTTTGTTTTACTAAAGCAGGGAAACATATACAGAAACCTTGCCTGCAGTAGATGCTTTTTTTTTTTTTTTCTTTTTTTTTTTTTAAACGGAGCCCAGATGCTGGTCAGGATTAAGGTTACACCGAACACATTCTACATTGCCATTTTCCAAACAGAATGAAGCAGATGGAAAAGATGGAAGAGGATAAGGCAGGAACGGAGCACCACTGAAAACTGCAAGCCCTGCACTAACGCTGTAGAGGAGTGAGCTCGGATGCCAGGAGAGACAGAAAGAAACCAGGCGTATCGACTCTGCATATTGCATTCCTCACATTTAAAATAAGTACTTTTAATTAAACAGCTGTCAGAATTTGTGCTTTAAGCCTTATATTTAAAATGGGAAAAGAAAATTCAGCTGCAACTGCTCACTGTAGTCTCCTTAGGGCTCAGTCCTAGGAGATGCAAAAGCCACTGGCCTCAGGCCATCGGAGTACTTAAGTATATGCGTAATTTTAAACATCAGCAGTCCCGGTGATTTTAAGCATATACTCCCTTAAAGTTAACCATGTACTCAGCACTTTGCAGGATCCGCCCAGAACACTCATACCAGCTCCTAGCTCAAGAAAATGAGTATCTGTACATCTGAGAAAACAAAGAAAATCTTCTTTTGAAATGGGCTAAAGATTTTTTGATTTCTAAAAGACACCAGTTCCTCAGTACCGGGAACTCAGATCAAACTGAAATAAAATCTCTAGGGGAAGTTAGTTGAATCCATGCTTATCTGTAAAACACCACCATTTGGCAAATTCATTCTAGTATTTTAGGTTAAATTCTACAATAGCTCAGTTTACTCAGCACTGTGACTCAATCATGTGATATGCTTTGAAAATCTCTTGCAAAAATTGATTTTAAGAGATTTTGTTGATATTATATAGGCGCGCACACAATGCAGAGAAAGAACACACAAACTATTAAATATTCATGCTATGGGGAGAACACTTAGTAATGTCCCTTCATTTCAGATGTACAAAGGCAGGCACAAATAACTGGCAGAAAATTTAATAAAACAAAACAATTGCAATATTCCACATAAACAAGGTGCTGACCAGCTTTGAAACATTTGATCATGAAAGGGCCAGACAGAAATTCTACTTACCTACCTTTCAACAGTCACCCATAAATGTGTATTTCAAAATCTTAATTCTGTAATCTAACCCACATGGGGAGCTTTAGGACTTCACACGCACACAGAGGTCTGCGTGCAGGGATGTGCCTGATTTTCTGCTTTTAAGGCCTCCATCCTGTAATCTTGCTCAAATGTACATGGCCTAAAAGTAAGGTTCTTAACTTCACAAGTATGTACCTCAGTGAAATTTACTTGCATTAGAAACAAAAATTTAAGCACATTCAGACCTGCTTCGCTGGAACTTTTAGAATTCAGTACTGGAACTGTGAAACAAGGTCATTTTTATCTAACAGCTATCTATGACTTTAAAGAGGCCCACAATCAAACCTTAGCAATATTACTTCTTTATAAAGGCTGATACTATCATCACATGCACTTTCAGTAAAACAAAGGCATTGGTCAGAACTCTTTACTTTCTCTGTAAAACAGAATCCTGAGCTCCAGACATACTGAAGAATCATAAAAAAGACAGTTTCCAAATACTTATAAAAATATTGACTATATCTGGCAAAAAAACCCAAAAACAACAAAAAAAAACCCCAAATCCAAACATTTAATGGTTGTTACTTACATTCCTATCTTTATAATTAGGTACATGAGCAAAATGTGCTCAGAAAGATTCATATTCATTATACGTATTGGTAAGGAGTGTAACTACATACATTATGAAACAAAGTATTTAAAGATATTATTTCTTCCTACCTTCAGGAAACATAGTTAATGACCTAGGTTTTCCAGTGGCATGGCTTCATGTAATCACTGAGAGCACTGCAGCCTTTCCTATGTAATCCTGACCCTCCAGATTCACTACCTTCCTATTGTATTGTTTTACTTATTTTGTCTATTCTTAGACTGTATTTTCTTAAGGACTACCTTATCTGTAGAGTAGCCAGTACACTTTACTTTCTGTTTAAACACAGGAATGATAGCAGTAAATAATGCTGAAGCGGCACGAGGAACGTAACTTCTGAATGTCAGTGATCAGTGTTGCCACGGGCTGTGATGATCCACTGGTAGTTATCAACAGTTACACAGGATAATGGTGTCCTGGATTCAGCTATCACTGGTTAAGAAGCTTCTCGTTATTTTTTTTTTTTTAAAGGACTTTGCAATACTTCAAAATTCATGACTTTTTCCTGTATCAATAGCTGTGACACAGCATCGTTCTTTAAAAATACCAAAAAACTCCCCACCAACAAACAAACCCCAAACAAAACATGAAGCACTACAGTTGAGTTGTGATGCAAATGAGTGAATTTTTTTCTACTACCTCTAGGGGTACAAAAATAATCTAAAATTGACATCCCACTATGGGGAGAAAGGAAAAAAAACAACACGAAAATCAAGCCAAAGACTTGGAAAGTAATGTCCAGACAACTAGAGACTAATTAGCCTGACCTCAGTGAGATGTAAAACTTAAGTTATTTTTCTCCTGGAGGGGAAAAAGGTGTAGAGGAAAATAAACAGATAAAATGCAACATAGGTTTAACAAAGGCAATCATGCCAGACAAATCTGATGTCTCTCTTTGATAAGAAAGCAGATTTTTCTCGGTAAAGGAAAACACAGTTGATCTCACCCACCTAAAATTCAGTAAAGCATTTGATCTGGTGCCACATGCAAAAATACAAGTTAAACTGGAAAATATGAAGATCAGTGCAAGAAAAGTTTTGTGGGTAAAAAATGGCTAAAAAACCCATGCTGAATTGTGTTGAAATGGGAACTTCTGGGTTAGAGAGCGAGTGCTTTAAAAGCTCCTCCAGCATTGGTCTCAGAACTGGTGCTATTTATTGCTTTTAAGTGACATGAGCACAAGGAATTGAAAAAAGAGTGTTAATATAGCTAGTTACTGACAAAATCAAAAAGTATCAATACAGAAGACTGGAATATCCTAAATGAAGAACTGGATGAGGTTCTGGAACAGCACAGGAATCCTGAGGAATGGACTGGTGGAATGCAGTAATAAGATTAATGCAAATCACAAGGCTGTTCACACAGGGACTAAAAGCCAAAATTCTTGTAAACTGGGAATTCATCACAGTTAATAGAGAAGGATGAAGACTCAGAAGCATTATTTAGTCACAGAAATGACTAAACATCACAAAAATGAAGATGACAAATGTGATCTAAAGAGCAGGTAAGGCATATCCAGATGTTATGGCAACAGCTCCTTGCAGAATTTTGGCTACAGTTTATATTCAAGAATGATACGTGAAAACTAAAATAGTCATAGAAAAGGCTTCCTAAGGTGGTTATAAGAGCAAAGAATCTATCATGAGAAAAGACTAATGTTTTATTTCAGCTAACTCCAACAAAAGAAAGGCTGAGATAGGATAGGGTTAGTTTGTATACATAGATTATGGCTTGAACACAGGTATTTAAACTAAAGGGTTATATGTTGGCACCAAATATATATAAAGGCCTGAGTACATTTAAGATGATAGCTAGACTAGAATGTCTTATTATCAGAAAAATTAGATTTTAAAAAGTCCTTCTAGTGGGGCTATGAGGCTGAAAGGGACTAACTGTTTTTATGCTGGAGCTTGATGTCCTTACGGACAAAATGAGATATGATTGCCTCAAAAGCCTGGCATGAGGCAGCTAAGGGAGGCTCCTCAAACCCAGTGTTAGGAAAGTCCAAGGAGAGGGGATAACCAGTACCAGCAGCCCCCTTTGAAAGCTCACCTGCAACCTCGTGGATGATTAATGAAGAAGATACTTACAATTAGTTTACTAGGGCAAGTTGGAAATCTGTTTATTGTCACTGTGGAACATACAGATACAGTGGAGAACTTTGATAGCTTTGCCATTAATTTCCCCGCTTTGCCTCAGAGGAAATTAGAGGAAAATCTCTTTGCAATAGTGAAGATACATATATGGTGGTTAAAAAGTATTCAGATACTATAGTGAAAAGCATAACGAAAATCCGTTACAATTAGTAGTTCTGTATTTACTGCAGCACTTGAATTATACGCAATAAATAAAATATGTACGCAAACATCAAATAACAAGGATAAAAGAAAAATCTGAAAAAAACATTCATTGAATGAGACAAGAGTTTGAGAAGGCAGGCTGTATGATTTGATTTCTAATTAGAGACTGCATCACGGTGCAAAGAACTGGATTAAGATGGGCAAAAGTGTAAGAACCGTACACAGGAAAACTGAACACACTGCTCAGTTCCCTGTCGAATTCATCCGGGTCACAAGAGCGTAAAGAAGCATGAAATACAGAGAGTGAATAATATGTAGGCTGACCCGGCCCTGGAGTACGCACAAGCTCAGCAAATTCTCTGTGTCAGACAGTGCTTGGAGAACTAAGCAGTGATCCTTGTTGTAGTCAAGGCTACCCACACTGTCACCTCAGCAGTGCAACGGTCCCCTCGTTCTGCAGGGAACTGTTTAAAGAACAAGCTTTTCTAAGGGTAAAGCGTTCCAAAAAGCCGAAGTATTGCACCTCCCCAGAAGACCATAAAAGGCTCACACTGCATTTCTAGTTTTTGCTAACGGCTTTTCATTTCCATCATAAATAACATCACCAGGAATATGTATCACCTACTTCTTTCCATCTAAGGTCTCTTAATCTCTCCAGACAAAACATACCTGCTTTAGCAATACTTTTCTTCAGCAAACCAACCATGGCTGCCCTTCTTGGGCTCTTCTATTCTTAACTGTTTGACCACTGGAGATGCTTTTCATGATTTCAAATGCATGGCGTTCCATGCTGTCAAAGACTCCTTCCTTGTCTCTGCCACCTCTTTGTGTTTCTATAAACAGTAACAGGCAGGGACATGGAGCCAAAAAGCATCTTCAGTTTTCAGGGGTTTTCCCCCCCCCCCTTTTTTTTTTTTTCCCTTTTTTCAATGTTCTGACCAGGTAACTGCATGAAAGATCAAGAGGACACCTCACATCCATAAATTGTATCTTCATGTCACCAGTGTTTTGGACAAAACCAGAATCCCATAACTTTTCAGTTGTTGTTTTCTTCTTTCTTCAAATGACTTTCAGATCCAACTTTGGTTTATCTCAACTCTAGCAACTATGTCTATTATTTTTTAAAAGGGACATTAACAAAGTTATTCTGCTCATCTTGTGAATAGCAGGAGAGTGAAAAAGTTTAGCAAGAAAATTATAATCTAAGACTCACGTACTATAACTATGTTCTTTTCCATTTGCAAGCAAACATTCCTATTCCAGCTCATATTAGAACTTTTATGAAATTAATGCTTTCTGAGTAATAATAAGACAAAACATATTATAATTTCCATCCAATATTGAAAATTATCTCACAATTCCTCTTCCATTGGCAGGCTGACCCACTTGGAGTTCACAAGAAGAGTGCATTTGGAAAACCACCTCAGATCTTTTTCTCCCCCTTGTTTTCACACATGACATTTTC
Source organism: Gymnogyps californianus (assembly GCF_018139145.2). Taxonomy (NCBI): domain Eukaryota; kingdom Metazoa; phylum Chordata; class Aves; order Accipitriformes; family Cathartidae; genus Gymnogyps; species Gymnogyps californianus. The sequence continues at coordinate 3,983,589 of NC_059492.1, forward strand.
AGTGGGGTTTTTTTGTAGCCAAGGATCAAGACATGAGCATGCACAAGGAGGGGAGTAACTGGCTGGGCAGCAGCACTGCACTAAAGAAGCCAGTGGCTATAATGGATCACAAACTGAATTTGAGTCAACGCAATAAAGGTAATATATCACAGAAATATTTAATAAGGCTGCTTTACGTAGGACACCCATGACAATTATCTTGCTCAACTCAGTGTTGGTGAAATCTCAGCTGGAATACTGTATCCATTTTCAGGTACCACATAAAAAAATAAAACCAGATATAAGCCAACTAGAAAGAGCACAAAGAGAGCAACAAGAATGCTGGGAGGCTGAGGAAATCTAACCCCCAAGAACAAATTGAAATACTGGATTTGCTTAAATAAAAAAAAAAAAAAAAGAAAAAGAAAAAGGAGAGAGATCATGAGAATTGAGAGGGGACAAAATACCCAATAGTCTATTTTGTTACAGTAAAGGTCAGCAATCAAATGTTCATGTCCACTGAAAGTAGAATAGGTAATAGACTTAACTCACAGTCAGATTTGGTAAAGTAACAAAAGTGACATTTAAACAATGAAAACACTAGTATGGGAAGTTGTAGAATGCCCTGCATTTCAGATTTTTTTAAGGACAGGATACACAAACATGTGTATGGGATACAGATAAGCATCTCTCTCTTGTCTCAGAGTCAGGATGGGATCTAAGGACCTCCTGATGTCTCTATGACAGCTATATTTATTATTATAGCAAATACAGGAAGAAAAATACTGGTGAGAAAGGAAAATTTCAATTAGAAAAGTGGACTTTTAGATGAAGCACACACCATTCTGGGCCGCTGTCTCAGGCTACCATTTCAGTAAGTTACTTGAAGGACTTTCTCGCAACTGCCAGCTCCAGAAGAGATGAGGGAGTGCGTTAAGTGCATCACTTATGCAAATACATATGCACTCTGAGTGTAAAGTTTACAAGGCATTTCAGATTAAATGTTTCTTGTTTTATTAATTTTATTTTGCTAAGTCAAACTACTTTGATACACTTTTGTTGAAGATCTTCACTGAGCTCCACCTCAGCCCACAGTAGCATGATATCACCTACAGTAATTGTTAATAAAGTCAAACACTGTTTCTTTGATTAATTTGCTCCATTACCTCTTGTTCATAAAATCATAGAGCACTTTTTCTTTATAAAATGGCTATTTTGCAGAGGCTTTTTCACTGGATGTCCATAACATTGAAAGTGTCTTTCCATCCCTTGCTACTACCCACCTTTCAGTATCTTTCCCTGCCTCTTGCAGATGTTGTACAAATCAGGGCAAGCTCAAGTTTCTAATGAGTTTGTTCTGAAGAAGTTTTGTAATACCATTCTACATCCATTCAATGGTAAATCACCTACACTGATGAGCAAGGCCGTGTACAACCATTAAGAATTTGTTCTCTGCGTTCATAAATTCTTTCTCCTGGCTCGACAGACCGTGTCTATTCCTTGAACCCCCATAACCCTTACTTGATTCATGGACTATACCTGGGAAAAACTCTAGGTAATTTCTTATGCATTGCCAAGCTTTATGACACAGAAGATCAGCACCTTCTCCAGATATACACATAAAAAAAATCCCATGACAATATCCCTGACATAAAACTGGCTAGTTTTCAGTTGGAAGTAATGAGAAATGCGGCTCTTCCACGGATGGCAACGGGCTTCCGCATGTTAAGGAAAGTCTTTGTTTTGTATTCTGCCTCTGCAGCTGAGATCTGCACAGGTTTCTAGGAATGCAATTTTGTCATCCTGATGTTTGGCTGCCGCTACTGGCCATCCCAGTTCTGCACCAGTACCCTGTGCTATCAGTCACTGCTAGCTGACTACACCCAGAAACAGTACACCATTGAGTAAACTGCTCCAGATAAATCCTGTACAGAAGTAGCAGGTTGATTACATCTTACTGTTTCTCTTTGTGCAGTTGTTCCGTTATCAAAGTAGCAAAAGCTCTATGAAGCCACAGAACTAAATCTTTCCACCTGTGCAGCCTCACAGGAATATGCATTGTAATGGATTTACCAGTTTCTTCTTCATGCAACCTTGCAGCATTTTGAAAAAGAAGTTGCATAGGCAAAAATCAATGGATGCCAAGAGAAAAGGAATAGTAATTTGTCAGGTTGACCCACAGAATTCCTAAATTCCTGAGAATTCCCTGTCAGCACGCTGTGAAGAAAAACCACACAGCTGAGTTGCAGAACACCACTCCATGAGATAACTGCCCAGAATATTTTGAGAGGTAAATTAATACAAGAAAGAACCGTGCACTCGATTAACAGTGAAAATACCTTAAATCAGCATAACAAAGTGGGGTGAGTGTACTTGTGCTCAGTATAGTTAAATAGCTGTAATTAGATCAAACAAACTAGATTGATGTATCATCCCTTTGCAGACATGGCCTCAGAAGGTAGGTCAGGAGCTAAGTTCAGTAAAACAGTTTTAGTACTGTAGCTTTTATCTAACAAGGCACAGCCACACACTCACTCAAAAGTAAATACTACTAAGTAGAATTGCTGAATTCCAAAGAAAAAGAGTTTATAGAGAGGACGGCATTCTTTAATAATAACCTGAACTTTTGTCAGGAATAAGACTCTCCTAGTTGATTTGATAAATACCTTTTGGATAAACAATGTACAAAACTTTGGTTACAAATTCATTTGTGTCAAGGCATTTGAAGGTCTTCATTGAGTTGTTCCCTCATCAGTTAAGGCGTCTACACAGAAAGGGTGAATTCTAATTTGCTTTGTTCTTTCAGAACCTTTTAATTTAATGTTAAAAAAATAACGTAGAACAATGTTGCATGCAATATGGTTACTAAATTTCAGAGATGAGCAAAACATAAGGTAGCAGATGGTATGAAGAGGATATATGTGAAGAAATGTAAATAGTAGGGAACCTTACAAAATCAAAAACGTAAGGCAGAACTGAAAGCGCATGCAAGACCCCTGGGAGAGCTGAGGAGACGAAGCAACAACTGAGCTGAAAGATATCAGACTTTCCTTACTCAGAAATGACAAAACACCAACAGGAAGCTCTAATCTAGTAGAAAGAAAGACCCATCATAACTAGGGGAGTCGAGATGGTTGTGAAGGGTCCTTAAAGTCGATATATAAGGAGTGGAGGAAACAAGGACAGAGTTTGCAGGTGCCAACAAATACATTCATCAAACACTCTTTGAATCAAAAAGAACTCCCTCAGCCCCCAACTATTTCAGAATTGTAATCAATAAGTAATGAAGACATTCTAAAAGAGCTAATAGTAGAAAATAAACTTGCATTGAATAAAGACAAGATGAATTGTTTAAATTAGGCAGAAGACCAAACAAAGAGCAGCTTGGTAACTAATCAGAAGAGTTCTAATCATCAGCAACAGCCGCAGCGTTACTATGGGGTTAGGAAGAGATGTAGCCTGCGCATTAGCATCATTTGGTACGGAACCTGCACTCCAAGTCATATGAATTACTGTGGCTGCACAGATTGCTGTCTGGTAGCCCTGTCGTCTATGATATAGCCCGATAAATTAGCGAGTAGATGATGACGTATCTGCGTACCATAGCAGAGGCTGGGTGAAGACCAAGAAGGTCTTTCTAATCTTTTGATAAAAAAAGTTATCAATAACAGACCAATACTGTTAAATGGAAGCCACCAAATACTAGTTTAATGTAGAGGATATTTAAGGGTGAAGGGAGGCACACTTGAGAAGTGGGGCTTAGTTGATGACTGCAATTCAGTTGAAGGACTAGTTGGAAAACAGTAACTATTCTAAACATTTATATTTCAAATAGTTATTAGAAATTAAGAAATAAAGCAGTTGCTTCCTTTTTTCTTGCAGGATTTGTTCTAGCCAGTGACAGGCCTGTGAAATACCTCAATAATTTATGAAGTTGTTAGAATTAATCCCAATGAATATTCTACCAAATATGGGAGGCAGGGGGAAGGAGAAACGAGTGACCCGGTGTTACCAAAGCACCTAGCACCTACATTCAGAAGTTGAAGAGCATTTTCTTTCTTTGTTTGCACCAAAAATATTGCCATCTTAAAGATGCCTTTACAGGTCTCCATCTCCAACAGAAAAGCCAGAAACTGCAATGAGAGGGATACTGAAATGTAGATGGCAAGGGTGCAGAGTTTGGTTGACAAGTTTCAGGAATTGCAAAGAGGAACGGCTGGGCCACAGATTTTCTTAACATGTCTGTTTACTAATCACCAAAGTTTAAACTCGGTAAATAAAACCTGGGAAGCTGAAGAGCTGCTGATTTCTGAAGCGGCCCTTCCATGCAGCTGCAGAGAATACCGCATCAGTGTCAGGAAGTAACATACCTTGTTCTGTGAACCGAGAGAGTGCACTGAGAAGACACCAAACTGCCCAACAACCTGTCTGCAGCCAGTGAAAAATACCATTGCATTTCTGAGCATCAGAAAAAGCATAACACAGAGAAAATGGCAGCACTATATGCAAAAGACAGCATTAAAGAAATACGGGACAACTACCTAAATACACTGCATGATTGCTGAGCCCATGGAAGTCACCCTCGTGGTGCTCCCTCCATCATGAAGATGCATTTGGTGACAAGTGGCTCTCTCTCTGTCTCATGCCAAGCACATTTCCATAGCAGAACACCACAAAGGTCATTGAGTCTAAATCACAACTATTCTCATTTTGTATCTTCTTCTGCCCCAAGTTCAATTTGTCTAGGTGATTTATGAGGTGAATTCTGGCTATGCAAGGCTTCTCTCCTTCTGAATGGAGGAACAATTCAGATAAGAAACAACTCTCTTCTGAGTTAATAGAGGAAACTGGACTTAACCACATTTACTAAGGTATTTATTATACATCTAGGCCAGATGAAGCTTAGCACATTTAATACATATAAAACTGCAGATAGCTGCTAGGAAGAGCAGAAAACAAACAAAACAGATTCACAAGTTTCTTAATAATTTAAATTAAGCCACTAAAGTAACAGAAAAGCAAGAGTTGCTGGCAATAGCAACAGATATCTATCAATTCCAGCTTGCTGCTTACAGCGACACACACGAATTGAGAAGTAGTTGGCTCTACGTTCCCTTAGATACCCTCAGGCAGAGGACTGCTAAATTGTAATCAATGTGAATACATAATCCCCAACAGGCACTGCATTACTTTTGTGGCTGTTGATTTCATAAATTGTCTTGAGGTTCTTTGTCATGAAAGACATTGTATATAATTACTGAAAAAAGAAGACTGCAACTTACGGGCCTGCTCTTGTGAAAGACGCATGTTCTTTGACGACTCAGCAGTTCACGGGGGATCATCAGCACTTTGTAGATGGGAACCTAATGCTAAGAGATAATTTGCAAGAAATACATCTCTATGGTATAACTTCAACTTATCAGTTCGGAAAGACCATGCGCAGAATTCTTAAAACGCAATGAAATCACAGAATTAAAAATTTTAAGCGTAAAAACCATTATTAAGTCATCCAAGTCCATTTACAATTATTGATGGTAAATCCATCTACTCCAGATGGGAAGAGGTCACTCTCTTCTTTTTCCAGGGCAAGTCTATGAATAATTTGAGTGATTAAAGCTCAAAGCAGGTGTGAAAATGAAAAAGACCAGGAAAGCACATGGGAAAGAAACCACTCTTACATGAGAATACTTAGCTTTCATTCTGGAATTAAAAAAGCCTCCCTCCATTCCCCCCAGTTCATACAGCCGCAAAATACAGATAGGCTTGTACATTTTTTCCAAAAGAGTTGTCACTTTTAAAGGCACATTGAAATCTTCTTTTTACTTTTTAGGTCTTACTTCTTCCATCGGAGATGACCTAAATTTTGAGCTGAAGCATTCACAGGATCCTTGCTTGGAATATAAAACAACAGCAAAAACATCAAGCTGCAAAAGAGGCAAAATAATAGGAGGGAAAATTACAGTGAAGACCTCCCTGAATAACAGGAGGTCACAAACACTGCAGAAATAGATGCTGAAGTAGTACTATCCAGAGACAGTGGACACAAAGTGATTGCATTTACAGAAACCTAGCAGAAGACAGGTGGGCAGGATGTGAATCTAAGCAAACGGCCACAGTTCTGGGAATACCCAACAGTTCTCAAAATTTCCCCTCAAATATATCGCTGTATTCTTTGTACAAAAAATGTCAGAGACACCAAAATCCAAGAGTCTCCTGTTACAAAAAAATAAAACTTGAAAGCTTACTAGGAAAGTACTCAAATGGAATTAAACAGCTACAGAAATGGGTAGAGGCTATATTTCATATGCTAAAGGGAAAAATGTATGGAAAACACATACACGACCAGGTAATCAGTAGTATAGACTACTGAACATTCATGCAGCTCATTATTAAAAAAAAAAACCAAAAAACCTACTTGCAGATCCATTTATTTTGTTTTATTTTATCATCTTAAACAGTCAACAGAAACTAAGATTATAATCTGTGCCTTTTTAAAATTCCATTCAACAGATGTTCATAAACAGACTTGAGCCAAATTTCAGTTCCCCAAAAGGATATTCAGCCAGAGAACTTTTACAAATGGATGATAAAGTCCCGCTTTTTCCCTTGTAATGATTGCTTTTCTGAGACATCAAATCCTCTCTTAGCCTCATTACAAGTTCCCACCAGCATAAAACGTATTTTTCATTTCCATTTCCTATAGTATTGTTTTCTAAAAATGGCATTGACGTTCCCAGCACAAGACAACTCTCCTTCACTCCTTTTTTATGTCATCTCCTCAATACGGCATGAAGTGATTGTCTCAGTGACAAGGCTCTGTTCTTTTAAAAAGATGAAAAAAATCCAACTGGTACTAATAAATATTTACTTAATGTAAGGAAAAAGGAATTCAACAATTAAGTATGAAAATTACAGGGAAAAAAAAGGTGTTTGGAAAGGCAAAGCCATAAGAAGTTCAGTCCTTTTTATGAGAATGACTGCTCAATAGCTCCTTTTGGGACACAGTGAGATGACTTCTTTAAAAGTATGGTCTAGAAATACCCCCAAATCACAGAAATTATAAGTCACTTGAGGATTTAAGATGCAAAACAAAATTAAGAAATATCAGGACACATAATGAAAATGGTGGAATGAAAACAGTGTTGCACTTACTTGTCTGTGTTAAAAGGGGAAGGGGGGGCTGAAGTGAAAGGTTTTATTTTTACTTAATTACTCTCAGTGTTCACTGGGGACTCCTTCCAAAGCGTATGTTATATTTGGACCTAAATGCAAGCAGGATTCAGCCTTGATCTTACTCCTTATGACAATACGTTTCTTAAATTAGAAGTCCCACAACTAGAATGTTGACACCACCGCTAATGTTCCTCCAGCACCTGAAAGTCTCTTACGTGTTATCAATCTATTAATCCGGGAAGCAGCATAGGAAAAAAAAAGGAGATTGTTTAAAATAGAAAAACAATCCAGAAAATAATACTTTGTAACCTTGTAGCATCTTTCATCCAAGGATTTCAACGTACTTTGAAATATGAAGCCTGAAAACACTTTAAAAAAACCAAAACCCACCCAACTTTAAGGTATTTTGAAAATGATAATACATTAATTGAGTGAGCATCCACCTGTGATGCAATTACAAGAGTGTCCTACTGCAGCATTTCACACATATTCAATCCACCTTCTGGTTACAGCTTCCAAGTTTGTGGTATGTAGAAGGAACAGCAGAGCTGGTTAAAGATTTTCTCTTGCTTCACATACTCTGCAAGCTTCTCATTAACTCATACATGACTTTAATCAGTGCTGAAGCACACACTTCTTTCAGCATGCATCAGGACCGGTCTGGAAAAAAACCCTCACTCAAAATATTACTATAACCATGAATTAGTAAAGAAAAAGGCAACCTTTTTCTAAAGTGACTGCTGATTTTCATATATAAAGGGTTAAACCGACCTTCACTGATTCAGAAGAGGTAATAAAATAGAACTTTAAGGACAAAAATGGAGCACTTCAAGAGATTATTATGAAGAGCTACATTCAAGATGATAGAAGACAAAACCTTATTCTTAAAGCACAGATCCTCCTAAAACAAGAGATCACACGTTTTAAAAAGCACACGACCAACCCCTTATAATGAATAAGCAAAACGAGGGGAATCAGTTTTTTTTCTCGCAGGGCTGTGGAGCTCAGAGGAAAGGGGGCATTCAGTCGATGTGCTAGCAGAGCCAGATGCATGCTTTGCACTTATGCAGGGCTGTGGAGCTGGTATTGGTTGGTAGGAGGGGAGAAAACAGAGTAAGCCTGAGAAAAACCCATCAGAGCTCCTGTCCTCCCCTTTCAGCGTTAATGGGAGGGATACAAGTCTATGGGAGCTGCAGTGGGGGATGGGGCTGGCAGAGGGGGTGGGGAGAAGCAGAGCAAGGCCTTACAATCATCAGCAGCTCTTGTTCTCCTCTCCTTTCAGCGTTAACAGGAGGATGTGAAGCTCATGTAGCTGGGAATGGGATGGGGGAAGCAGAGCAGGATCATAGTTTAGCTTTTGTCCTCTCTCCACAGGGTTAATAGGAGGACACGAAGCCTGTGTAACTGGGATAGGGGGAGGGGATGGGGGGTTAAGGCCTTAGATCACAGTTTTTTGCCCTGCTCTCCCTGCAGGGTTAACGGGAGGATGTGAAGCTCTCGTCTAAGGGCAGCGTTAGGACTTGTGGGGTCCTGTGCGAAGCCAAACATCCGGGGGGGGGGGTAACCTGGGGCAAACTTCCCTAAACGTGGCGGTACGTTTTGGCGACTCAGAGGTCTGCTAATCCAGAAAAATGAGCCAAGAAGTTGCCCGTGGGGTGACGGTGGCCATCGGTGGGGTGGGGTGAGCCCAGCTCCTTATCGGTAGGGCGCAGGAAGACCGGCCTCCCCGGCTTGACGGCGAGGGCCGGAGGGAGGGCCCAGGTGTGCTGACAGAAACGCGGGCCCTCAGAAAGGGGGTGGAAAACCGAACACGGGTGGTGTGGGCGGCGGGAAGGGGCAGCCCCGGGGCCCGTGTGGAAACTGCTCCGAGGGCGCTCACCTGCCAGGAGGACACCGCGTCCGTGTGAGGCGGAGGGGGGGGCTGAGGCACGACCCCAGACCCTCACCCTGAACGAGGGGAAAGTTTCCCCGAACTTTGCCGCTCGCCCTGGCGAGGGAAGCCGTGAGGCAGCGGGCTACCGGCCGCCCCCTCAGCCAAACCCCCCTGCGCGAGCCCCCCCCGCGCGGGAGGGGGAGGGGGCGCTGTTCCCGGCTCCGCGCCGCGTTTTCCCGCTCACCCCCCCCTCCCTCGCGCAGAGCTCCCCGTGCCTCCTCACTCCTCCGCGCCTCCGGACTCCTCCGCCGGAGCCGGCGCTTTTTCACCTCCCCTCCCCCTCTCCGCTTCCTCCTGACTTATCCCGGCCAAGGCCGCGGGGTGCGGGCAGGGGAGAGGAAGACTTCTCTCCCCGTTTCTGTAACGGTATCCCGCTAAGGGAGAGCGGGACGGAGCCTTTTGCCGGATGCGGGAGGACAGGCGGTTGGGACTACTTGGCGTTCCTGCCACGGTCTCGGCGGAAGGAGCTCGCTGTGCGACAGGCTGCGCGGTGCTGCGGCTCTTCTCAGCGCTTCCTGGAAACTCCCGCTTAGGAGCGGGGGGGGGAGGCGGGAGAGAAAGAGTCCCAGGCCGGGAGCCGGGGGGGGGAAACGGGACACGACGGACACGGCACAGCCCCCTCCTCTCCGCAGCACCGGGGACACGCACACGCAGGCCGGACAGCCCCCGAGCCCGCTGACACCCCTCAAAGCGATCCCCCCACACCCCCTCTTCCTGTGCAGATGGAGCACAGAGAAGTGAGGGATAAACTCCCTCGTAACCGGGGGGGGGGGAGGCGGACACCCCTTTATCTCCTTCATAACGCGGGGAGCGCCCCTCAGTACCCCCGAAGGAGAGGGATGGGGAGCGGGAGAACGTGGCGGGGTGGCTGGGGGAGGAAGAGCCCTTCATCCCGGCCTTGGCAGAGAGGGGGCACGGGGAGAGGCAGCTTGGCTGGAGCGGGGGGGGGGGGCAAGGGGCAAAGCTGCCCCTCCAAAGCTGCCCCTTTTCCCCCCGCGTTTCCTTGGGATAGGGGAGGCAATGCCCCCTTCCCCGGGTGGCTCTCGGCCCCTCCGTGCCCCCCCCGTGGGCCGAGAGGGCTGGCGGCAGGCAGCAGCGGCGGGGAGTTAATGCGAGAGCGGCTGGGGGGGGGGGGGGGGGGAGGGGAGGCCGAGTTTGTAAATGGAAACACTGGTACATAAGCATTTAGCACAATCGGGCTGGAAAGCTCCAACTGCAAAGGGCTGAGAACAAAAAAAAAAAAAAAAAAAAAAGAGGAAAAAAAGTAAAAACCCTCCCTTTGCTGCCCTCTGCCTGCCGCTGCGCTCGGCGAGGCGTGCGGTGCGGCGGCAAGGGCGGGCGCTCAACTCGGCCTCAGCCGCCTGTGGAAGGGAGGGCTGGTACCTGCTGAGCCCCCCCCGGGACCTGCCTGCCCCCCCCTTGCACCCGGGTCCTCCTCCTGCGCAGAGCTCCTTGCTTTAGATAGCAGGAAGACAACTTGCAGGTCTTTTCCTGGGTGAAGAAATTGAGGAGAGGGGGGGCCCAGCACTCACACCTGTGTTGCTTTTCTTGCTCTGAATACAATAGGTTATCCTTTTTCCGGGGTGTGGATGCACTCCTCCTCCCCTCACTTCCAAACAACAGGCTTCCTTAAGGGGCTAAAACTCATTCCCGTTAGACTCGGTTAAAGGATACCTGCAAGTTGAGTGGGCTTTGGGGTCTACACTTTAGTACTTGCATTATTTAGCGAGACAAGAGTAAAAATGCATAGTGTATGCAAGCCACAAAAAAAAAAAAAAAAGAGGTGGAAAAAACAGGAGGGGAAAGCAAGTCCGCTGATAAATGCCCGTGATGATACACAAACAAGGACACACAGCATCAGTAAATACCGTATGGTTCATTAGATACGGGCTTTAGTGATTCTGCCTAACAGTTGAAGATCTCAGTTCCCCTGCCTTTTCTAGCTTGTTGCCTTTTACAGGCTCCTCTCTCCAGCTCTGCCAGTTCCCAGAGTTTACCACCCTTCAAACGTGGAGTCCTTGATCCTCTCTGGTGTTGCAATGCAACTCTCTGACACAAAAAAACCCTCCCCTTCCTCCGCTGAATCCATGAGTTTTGGGGATGCTGAGACTATTCGGGAAAAGCAGGCAACATGTAATGAAATTACGTGGAAGAGAAAGATCCATTATAGCAAGTAGATACCTGTAAATCCTGTTAGTGACCAAGCATTTCCATAGAAATTTCCTGGTTCTAGATGCCCAGCACCTTTCATACGCTTCTATTTCCTTATCACCGTTCCTAAATCGGTAGGTGGCTTCATTTACAAACCTAAAATCCAAATGTAAATCGAGGGTGAAGGTTGTCCTCGGTCTCCTGATCTCTTTGAAGCTGTTGTATCGTTCATTGGTTTTAGCTCTAAATTACGTAGTTCAGGGTCTACTGGAAAGAGCAGCGTCCAGCTCTTGGGGACAAAGAAAGAAACATCTATCGGCTTTACACTCCTCCAGCACCCGTCAATTAAAGATGATCTGTGCTCTGTTTGAGGCCTTGGCTCCCTTTTAATATCTTTTAGTTAGTTGCTCTCTCTGCTGCACTTTTATTATTTTGGTCTTCGTACTCCAATCAGTACAGAACGTCTTGTAAATATATGTATTTATTCCGTCAGTCTTGCGCTGCTTCCCTTCTACCATCAAAATATTAAAACACAAAAGCTCACTGATTACTCATCAGCAGATCTGCGAATTTACACACAGACAGCTTTCTTTGGAGCAAGTCAGCAAATTAAAAACAACTCCTTCAAAAAACTTTGGCTGAGAATGGATTGTTTCCAGATCCGTTTTTTTCCTCAATAAAAAAGGCAGGTCCTGGGGAAAGCTAATAAACAGCCGCTATTGAAAAGCCGATAGCGCACCACATTCTGATGCTAGTTGTTTTGGAGTAATTGCAAGCTTGTGTTTAGATAGCAGGAGACAGGAAAATGTCACTTTGTCTACATGTCCCATAAGAATAAATCATCCTGGATACTTCAAGGGGATAAAGTGTCTACCAACAAAGAGCTGATTCAATAGTCTGGACTGAAAAGCTTTACGTTGCCTGGTAGATAGTTTAAATTATCATGGGAGGATTATCAAAAGCCTAAAAAAAATCCCAACACATTACAATGAAAAAATCAAATTCTTCTTGTCCAACTGCAGGAAATGCGAGCGTTGGAGAGAAAAAGAAAAAAAGCCCACAGCTCCCCGATTTCGTGAACTCTTAATTGAGGAAAAGTGGTTTATCCCTAAATGTCCTTTTAGTGTGCTCTAGTCTGAGTAAGTTATTGTTTGTCCTCTTGTTTTTATGGCAACCACTCCAGTATTGACCACTTTAATATTAACCACTTGAGCTCTTTCAGTGATTCCTGAGAACTGTGTGACTGATAACGTGCCTCCCGCACCCGCAGCCCAACCCAGCAATCCTCAGCACGACTGTGTAAGATGTAAAGGTACACCTTGAAAAGTTTCAGGTTCTGTGATTAAGTACAAATCAATTATTCTGGCTGAATTTTGTTCAATTAATGACGTTAATTGCCTGGCCAGCAGACAATTTAGAATTTGAAACCGTTTCATAACTGATACAGAAAGATTCTGCAGTTGGAAGTGATTTAACAGTATTGTTGATAATAGATCCAATACAAATCCCTCTCCTGCTGTTTTGTTAGCTCCCCAGCCCCGGGTAGAAGGGCAGTCCTGCTTGGTTAGGGGGGAAAAAAAAAGATAATCTGGTTGAGAATTGTGCTTTATTTTAAATAATTACCAGATCCGGTGTAGTATTTACACCTGTATTTTTAAAGTTCCAGCTGACAACGTTTTTTATTTTTAAAGTTATTCAAGTGCGCAGAGATCACTCTGAATCTGGACTAGCAGAATCTAGTAAAAAAGGTGTTAGTTTTATATAGCTGCTGTTCTGGCGCTAAGCGCATATTAAACAGGGAAGGCTGTGGTTATCAGACCGGAGTACTTGATACTCGGTACTCCCACACGGTACGTCTGAAGTGATATTACTGAAATACACTGCAAGAGATGCTGCTCTTCATCTTTCGAGCCTCCTGCTAGGCCTCTGGTGGAGGATGAGGGAAGTTTACAGGAGCTTCCCAAATGGGAAAGGGAAAAAAAAAAAAGTCAGTTAAATGATGTATTTGTGAATCAGCAGCTGAAGAAACATTGTCATGTGAAGGGAATCCCACTGTTCATGAAAGAAATGTTTCCATGCCTGCATGCTTCAGTGAAAGCCCGTGCAACGCTGCAGCCCAGTCACAGCTCTGAAACCGTGCAAACCCACACCATTTCCGTGCCCCAAGCGCAGGCAGCAGAAACACAAGGGAGCAGAGAGAGGATGGCATCGTTTGTTCGAACGAGCTACTGTCGAGGGTGCCCGTGTTCGCCTTCCCCACCTTCTCACCGGAGACTACGCTGCAGGTCACAGGAACTATAGCCATGAGGATGAAGAGAGGCGGAGATTACCGAGCCAAAGCAAACACGTTAGAGAAGTCAGGCAAGTACTTTTGGAGGAGGAAATTTCAAGCACGCTTTTCAACCCGTCGCACGACCTGTTTGGGATCTGGCAAGGCTGTGTTAGTCCTAAGGCCAAAGAAGTAAAATGAAAGTAGAAGATACAGGTGTCTCCTCTCTGTGGCTGCCAAGGAGAGGTGGTGAGAAGATAGCACAAGACACAACAAAAATTGCCAGGACAGCATGCTCATTTTTCAGAAAACACCCATTAGTCGAATTGTTTTCTTTGCTCAAATTTGACAAATCGGTTCAAGCCCACACACACCCTGCAGGATACGTTGCACTCCAGTATCTAGCCTCTCTCACTTCCCAAACAGCTCTGTCACCCTACTAGTGATCATCTATTGAAGGCACCTCATTGCAAGCTGTAGTCCCTCGAGACAAAATAATTCAAAATATTTATACCTTTTTTTAAATGAATGGAAGATGCTCTTATGTGTGAGCTGAAGACACAGTAAACATCAACAGAAGTGGCTAAACTTGTTTTACATTTTCTGGTGATGTCGAGCTGCCCTCTTACAAATCTTTTTGCTGTTCTTCTGGCCTCAACAGATTTAGAATGGTATTTCAGAGACCACTGATTATACCATTCAGCAGCGGGAAAGAGAAAGAAGCTGTGGATGGAGTTAAGAAGAGAGATAAAAGCAGTCTGTGCCCCAAACCCAAAATTTTCACGAGGCACATGGGCTGGTTGTGTGAACTAGATGCAGACAGCGACAGGGATGTTATGCTGCAATCCTACAACTCTAATTCTAGCACATTTAAGGCCGTATCTGATGATGCGTTTCTGTATTTTTTGAGTATGTAATTATCTAGCACAGTACGTGCGGGTTATGGAGTAAACCCAGTTGGGAGTGGTGCACTGAGAAGGGGAGGAAAGGTCTGCATGTGGGTGGGTGGGTTTGTCTGTGTTGGTGATTGCAACAATCGGTGAGTGCAGTGCGGAGAAAAGTCTTACCTGGGAAGAAACTGAGATAAAATCACGGCTTCGTGCTGCGAGCAGTTATTGCCTCCCTGTAGACTACGAGGATCCAGAGCACCTGCTCAGACGTAGTCCCAAGCAGGTTGCAGGCGAGGAAATAAAAGTTTCAGGCTTCTCAGAGTTAAGGAGTTAAAGAAATCTAAATGTCCTTGCTGTAAATGCAAGGTAAATTATTCATTCTCTCTCTCTCCCTCCCCCTTCCCTCCCTCTAGTTCAGTTTTTCTTTTCATGCTTTAATCGTTTTGACACCAAGCTGTACAAAAGTAATTTAAAATTAACATGACTGACACTTGGTAGATAGCAGGACCTAGTGCCGGGCTCCACCTTCTACTCGGGACTGCGGAGAGGGGCTCTGGATTGGCTGCAGGTCCCGAGGCAGCTGATGGGGACCAAGGAAAAACAGGGCAAACAATTAATTTGCTAATTTAGTTTTCTGTTTAATTTGAAACCAGAAAATTGTGAGGCACTCATCAGCCCACGAGCAAGGCTGAGTGGTCTTAGGGCAGTGCTGCACTCTTGACAGCAAAGAGGGGACACATTTGATTAGCCAGCAAAGCAGTTTCTTCTGCCGGTACCGATGGCGTTTGATAGGCTTGATAGAGTGTTTTAGCATTGAAGTTCTGCAGCATTGAGTTTTGTGTCACCTTTCCGCAATCCGGTGCATTCTGCGCGTGTGATAACAGCCTCTTTCACTGGGAAAGAGGTAACGCGCACGCGTGCGTTGCACAACAGCTGTGAAAAGTTGCCACCTTAAGCGCAGAACACGCCATAGCCCGTCATTAACCTCGTACCTCCAAACGATGCCTCGGTCAACTGGAATTCTTACAGGGATAACTCCTGCGCACGATAAACGATGGCGAGGCGTAACAAGCCTGTGTCAGGACTAATGTCCTTTGATGGAGAAAGAAATGCTCTAATTTGATTTCCTCCCTTCAGCTGTGAAGGAGAGTGTGTAATTTCAGATCTGCGTGGAGTGGGCCCATTTTTGATTTAGTAAATTGAATTGTACCTATTGATTTCACGCGTCCAATTCAGGATTTCACTAGCGGCTCATCAGAGCAAAAAGGTGCACGTTTACTGGGACTGAGAAACCACCACAGCCCTAGATTTCGCCTCATGCATTTGCAAGGATTTGCTGTTGTGCGTGCGAGTGGGTGTGCGAGAAGTTGTGAACACATTCAATCAATTGGTTCGTTACCAGCAGAGGGAGCGTGGGTCCGGGCTGGGTTCAGCAGGCTAAAAATGGGACTGTCTCCTAAGGAAGCGCCACAGCACAGCTCTCTAAAAGACAGACTGTTGCAGCATCAGCATGATTTGTTTCCTAAATCCAAATGAACCCAGAGATAGGATCTCATTTGCAAATCTGGGACCTTGCTTGGCCTCCCTAATTCACAGATTTCTTCTTCCCCTTCTAAATGATGCTCCCTGTAAGTCAAAGTCACTAGATGGTACTGTTGCTGTTTAATATTGATGCCTCTGTGGGCCAGCTATTTGGGAAACTCGCATTTCTGCTGAGAGCTGAAGAAGGGCCGTGTAATCTGTCAGGGAGATGCAAGCGAGGAGCCAGGGAGAAGAAGTAGGTCAGATCTGGTTCCTGGGATTCGGCTGTCGGAGGGGGAGCGGAGGGATGGCAAAGATTTCATCTGAGCTGCTTTGCTTCCAGGTCTGCTGCCCGAAGCGGGGACGGGGTCAGGCCCTCGTGTAAACCCAGTGAAACCCAGGTCTTGGTCAGCCTCGCTCGTGGTTAAACGCTGCTGGGGGTGGCTGGAGCTCATGAGGAAGGACGAGCCCTCTGCAGCTGCGGTCGGTGGAAGTCGTGTTGCTTACTGACCTCGGTGCACGAGGAGTCAGCCTCCCGGCAGGAGGAAACACCGGCTCGGGCAGCAAATCTCAACCTTTACAGCACACGAAAAGCCAACCCGAGGTGAGCGACTGGTTGCACAAATTCCTTAACCACTCAGAAATACCCCCAAGCTTTCAAATGACATCATTGCCCGGGTCCCATCCCCATTACGAGGTCACCAACCTCTCCATCACGGATGGTAACAAACAGATTATTGTGCTCGGCTCCGCAAACAAGCCCCAGCCCTCCCAACTGCAAGAGAGACTCTCTTCCCTGGTCAGGCAGCCCACAGAGAGCTGCCGAGCTGCCTGCCCTGCCTTCACTTGGGTTTCTATTAGAGGGGAAAGTCAGGCCAATTAAATCAGGCAGCATTGAATCTCTAATTGACATAAATGAGACAGACAGACAGCTGGGAAGACTGGGGGGGAGGGAAAGGGGAGCAGGTGCCCTGGATGAGAAAGAGATGGAAATCCAACCTAATAGTACTGCAGCTTTTCTTAGTCTGTATGTTTGTATTAGCTAGCAACATCTTGAAAAGTGTCTGAGCTCCTGCTGGAGATGAATTGGTGAAATAAATACAAGTTACAACCATTGTGTAGTCGATTAGGATCTTCCCCAAAACCTCCAAACAAACCCAAAGCAAAAAAAAAAAACCCCTCAAAAAGACTTTTTAATTTGTGTAAATAAAAAAAGCTGGTTTTTCCCCATGCAGCTTGAACATAAGGCCTCACAGCTGAACAATTACAAAATAATTTTAAATCATATTTGTTTAATTTTCCACATCTGAGCATCGCTTGACTAGGTATTTCCCCCTCTCTTTTTACCAGGCAGTGCTCTTTTTCCTTGAACAGACCCTTCAAATATTAATTTATACAGAAATAAGTTATTTAAATTTATATGTTTCAGAAGAATGAGGCGTAAAGGGGAGGAACTTACCGAAGTCCCATACACCAGCGCTGCGGATGGAACCAGAATTACCAGCCCTTCGGCGGGCGTCTCCCCGGGCAGAGCGTGCTGCCTCACCCAGGGAGTTGCCCTTCTGGAAACACAAACTCTTGGCCATTTATCTCAAAACACGCTTCTCGTGCCGTACCGGTGAGCAGAAGGAAGCTTGCGGGGTACAAAAGCAAGGGTGAAAAAGCAGACCCGAGTGGATGCAGGTAACAAGGGAGGGCCCACATTCAGTTTTGCTCTGCTGGTAAATCCTCCAGTAGCACAAAAAGCAACCACTCTTGCAAACCAGAACGAAAACAACCTGTATCTTAGTTTTAAAACAATGAAGATTTGCACATTGGGGTGCAAGAATGCTGGAAATGTTTTTCACTTACATTCCCAGAAACTTTTGAAGTCTCTTCTCGAGTATTTCAACACATTTTCCTTCACCGTTTTCCCGGCTGGGATCATTTTTGCCAGTACAGACAATTCTTCTTGGTATCCATGGGAATTGCCTCCATAATTAGACGTGCACCCAGTGCACAGATCAGAGCGTTCAAACCCAGCAGCTGGAACTAGGAGGCGGGCCTGATTAAATCTGCTCTGCCACAAGGAGAAAGGCCAGCTTTAATGAAACATCAGAAGAGCTCCCTACCCCTTCTTTAAACAGAGCAGGAACAGGGACTCCTGTTTTACTTCGTGAGTCGCTGCTCATCATGCGCTCACAACTCACTGAACAGAGAGCGAGTGTAGCAGCAAGCGATCCGAGGCCTTGAAATTGGGGATCTGTCTCATTAAAAAGGGTCTAATTGCCAGCAATGGCATTTATTAAAGGGGGCTCACAATATGCCTTCAGAATTACAGTAAAGACTGGAAACGTCAGCAGTTGCAGACCTCGGTTTTCTCCTCGATAGTTTAGGATAACCGCTCCTCAAGCCAGTGAGATCAGGGTCAGCTCGTACGTGTCTCATAGAGGAACAACTTCTCATCTGGGTTTCCTGCCCTGACCAGAAGCGATCATTTACGTGCATCCACGAAAACAGTGCACAGTCAGCCAACAACTTCTTTTTTTCATGGAAAGTAAAGGATTTCTATTACTCTGCTACACTGTACAGAAAAGGGAGCTGGTGAAAGAGGCAGATGGGTGGCTAGAAATTATTAATCCGATACAAGCTTTTTTACCTTTAGTTGCTGCTTCCACTTGGTGTCACAAACCCCACAACTGCTGGGGGCTTCCCCGACACCGAGCTGACCGAGGAAGGCAGGCGGTGGGCATGCTGATGGCACAGCAGAAAAATCACGCCGTAAGCCTGCATTTCTCTACCTTTTTTAAAAAATATTGCTGGGAGTTGGGGGGGAGAAGACATGTTAAAATTACAAGTAGTTTGGTGGGTGGGAAAAAAAGTGACTTTTAAGAAATAATGATTTTCCTACTGCTTAACGGCAGCAGGGGACTGGGGATCAAACACGGCTCTAGTCTAGACATAGCTGCAATCCCCGCCTGCCTTAGAAGTTCGTACAGCACAGGCTGAGGAGAATTTAGCATATCGTTTCCCTAATATGATTAAAATGCAGCTCCCTGTCCTGGGGTACTGACAAATCCTCAAATCTACAGGCATTCAAAACCACGTTATCGTTTCCACTGCTGAAGAAGTAATTCGCTTTGCAGATGTGGCGGCAGAGACGAGCGATGCTCACAGATCCCAGCTAACGGAGGTTTCTTTAACTGAAGTTTGAACTCGGCCCTTCTTGTAATTCTGTAATTTGAATACCATTTTCACAAACCTTGCAAGATGCAGATGAATGAGAGATTCCTGGCTTTGAGTCAAATGCTGCAGTAATTAAATGTTTATAAAACATTTCAAGCATGTGAAGTGCTATTCTCATAGACAAGAAACCGATAGACTATGGCAGATTGGAGCTGGATTTTGAGGCACACCAGCAAACACAGCTCATTTCTCCCACTACATCTCTCTTTTAGAGTTGCTAACAGAGGATTATGGAGAACATTACCAGGTTCCTTTTATTATAACCAGAATAAGTCAAACCAGAATTGCTTTCCTTTGTATGAGCATGTGTGATTCAAAAGTTTCTCCCTCTGTAATACATATCCAAGTAGAGGGCCAGCTTGCTGTTTATCTCGTGAAGAAACTACGCGTAGGAAACGAGAAATTGCTGCTACTTCTGATCTCTCACATAAAACTGAAGAGGTTCCACCTGTTACAGGTTTCTAACACCATCTGCTGTTTAAAAATAAGACAGCATTTGAGCTAAGCAGCACACGAGAGTTTGGACTTGTTTGATAAACCAGAAGTGACACCAGCTAATCTAGAAGGTTTCTGTAATTGGCACATTTCGCTTTTGTTCTTTCAAGCCCTGAACATATTTCGACTTGGTCTTAATTCTGAAGTGAATTATTTCTTTGCTAGAAGACCCAGAAACCCAACGAGCAGCAGCTGAAAGCCAGGTCCACACCACAAAACTTAAATCTTCATCCACAGTCACGGGACCCCATCTTTTCAGTATCGAAGCAGATTTTGAAGCAGCGTAATTCCACTCCAAAGCCTGGCCCAAAGAACCTACGTAAAAACTTTTTCTTAGGAGAGAGCCGTAGCCTCCACAGGGTACGAGGAACCCAAAGAAAATAATTCTATTAAAAATAAAAAGATTTACCTTTTGCTGTCTCACACTGCTGCCTGCATGACAGAATAAATACTCTAACCAGGAATTCTTTCACTGCTTCATACTCTAACCAAGGATTCTTTCACTGCTTCCTAATTGAAAGTGATACAAATTTTTGTCCCAGGAAAAACAACAGAGCCCTGGAGTTCATTACACATCTAAATTGATGGACTCACCACCAATGCTCTTAGTTTTTGTTGCATGTGTTAAGAAGCAAGGAGGTATTCTCAATAACAACACTTTTTCTAACAAAAAAAAAGAAGAGTTTTCTCCAAATGGGTCCCTACGGAGCCCAGCCATTCTCCTCGAGACAATGCAGTAGTTTTATCACCGCAGGTTTAAACAAAAATCGCCCAAAATCTTGAAGTCTAATACCAAACGGAGGATGCAGCTACGCGATCCTTCTCTAGTCATATCACGTCAGCCCATTTACAGCATCACCCTCCATATTTAACATTTATAACCCCCTCCACATACATCATTTAAAGAGTCAGTGGCTCCTTTTGTAAGCGATCGGCTTCTTACCCCAGCACTTTACATGCGCTTCTCGACAAAAGAGACCTTTTACATGTCAATTTATTTTCAGACAAGCATATCTGAAAGGGAGTTTCTCTTCAGAGTAGAATTAGTATTAATGGCAGGTGTTCCAGTGTAACACAAAAGGAGGAAGGCAGCAAGTTAGCTGAGCTTAAGTAGTAAGACAGCTTGATGTTTTAATAACCAGAGGCAAGAAAATGGAGTGGCAGCGGACCTCCAGCTTTCATAGCATGAATGAAGGTTTTTATTCAGAGCCCTCTATGTACTTGCAAAGGAAGACCTTGAAATATTTTAAATGTTTCCTTTGTGTTAAAAGAGGGATTAAATTGTTGAATATTACATGAAAGCGCAGCATCCGCCCCACAGACTGTCCAACACACTTGCAGTCACCGAGTACTTCCGAAGCCTCCCACGTTCTTGGGAAGGCGGCAGCGGCTGCCGCGAGGAGGTGGTGGCACCCGGGAGGCCACCGGCTGCACAACTCACTGTCCACATATGGCAAAAGGTGCAGGAACAAGAATTACGTGAAGTAACTGGAAGGTGGGGATTTGAAGAGGGTATTTGCATTAGTTGGATGGAAAGTTAAAAAGCTGATTGGTTGCTCAGGGAAGTTTCACTAAGGAAAAAAAAAAAAAAGAGATGATTGCTGAGAAAGTTACCGGCCTTCAGGTTTAAAGACAGCCTAAATAGTCATGGTGGGAATATTTATCAGGCCAAAATACATTTATTTATGCTCCATTTAATTTGATGGAGGTCAGTACCACATCATTAAGAGGAAGGCACGACTACTTTACACAGCGGGAAGAAGGAAAACAGCCTCTCAGCTTGGTCAACCTCTTTTACAACAGAAAAGTTGCCCCACAATACGGAAGTTTAGCCTTTCTTATACAGAAGCTGTATTATACAAAGAGAGCGGCTCAATATTATTTTCAGGCTCCTTGTCTATGGATTAACACGCTATTTCTGCACAGGTTAATTCCAGGTAGACTCAGCTATTCAAGGCTGGATTCCGGGATTTCTGCTCCCTTGAGCTTTCATATAGACACACAGGACAAAATCTTACAGGTCAGGTCGGCTATGAAGCACCTGAAATAACACAAGCGGTTTTCCTTGTCAAGATTTTGTTATGTATGAAAGTTAAATACGTTTTTGTCCCTTTTGAAATCAAGACGAAGGTAAGCTGTGTATCCTCTTTGTCCCAAGTTAAAGCTGAATGACCTCAAGCTCTTTCGAGAGCAGATCATTTGGTCTTCTCTAAGGCACCTACTGGCTCCCCCCAACAGGCCTTAGAGACCCGGCCTGACCCAGGCCCAACTTTCACCTGAAATAATGCAATTTCAGTGAAGATGACAGCAGTTGGTCCCAACTGTATTTCGGCAAAGGTTTAATACTGTCAGGACAAAACCAGGAAGGGAACGAGGGGGCTCACCTGACCCGTTACAAACACCTACAGTTCTCATGCACAGAAAGATCAACAAGTCCGTTTTTATTGAGCACTGGAATTAAAAAAGTAACAGCACTTGGTTGATTTGGAACTAAAAATCAAGACTTATTTTTAGTTATGGAAAGATCACTCAAAACAACTTGCTTAAAAGCACCCCAGAAAGCAAGGTGTAGCCCTTCTTGTTCACTCTGTTCTCCAAAGTGATGGAGGTCCCAGAAGCTACAGCTGCACCAAACACAAAGTTCCTCCGATTGAAGACCCCGGTGAGGCGGAGGGCTTTCATGCTCCGGGTATCAGGGCTTGATGCTCCAGGTATCGTCTCACGGCCAGGCAGAGTCTGCAGCAACCGTGGGCCGCTCTCCCTGTGCCCGCAGAGCTCTGCACCTGGTTGTCCTACGCATCTTTGAGCTGTCGCCAGTTGGGCTCACACCAGCACCATTACAGGGAGGATTAAGCAGAGGGTGTAATGTTTTTCCTGACTGATATTTGAAAACATTTACACCAACAAGCCAGCTGCCATGCAAGCGGGGCGAACATTTGGTTTAAGACCCATCCTGACGGTCCATGCTGTTGAGAGGTTCACAGTGAGCGGCGATCACCACCAACACGTCCAACCCCATCCAGCGTTTCAGAGCCCACCCTTGAACTGCAACGGAGAAAATACTCTGAAAAACCGTCGAGGCGTCTGCTTCAATCCCAACAGCGCCCAAAGGGACTGACCCCAGCTCCAGAAAAAAGCTGGTTATAATTATTGTATTTGTTTCAGGTACCTAAAATTTGCACGCCTTTTCACTGGCCCGAGAGTTACTGTGCAGTTGTGGGAAACATAAGGCAGGTTCGCTGGCACCAACACAACAGTTGTGCCAGAGGAGAAAGCAAGTATTTTTAAGGTAGGCATTTTGCGTGGTGGAGCGTCCCCCTCCCCGGCTATCGGCAAAACATCAAATCCAGCTCTGCTGGGGGTCGGCGGCAAACCCAGTGAGAAGATCCAGTGTGCACTGGCGCTGGCCTCCTCCTCGCAGCGGCACTGGGCATTAGGGCAGTGCTTGGAATAAATATAGAAAAAAATTGCGACTATTTCAGCTTCTCACTGGCTGCTCCAGGGATTAAAACAGGACCTGCCTGGATGAGGGTAGAGGAGGAGAGAGCTGTACATCTCAAGAGAAAATTTTTTTATGGAATTCTCCATTTTAGAGTCGACTGGGACTAAGCAAAAGGGAAAAGCAAAAAAGAAAGCTTCCCCTCTCGTTATACGATCAGCCAAAAGGAGCAGAAATTCACATGAGAACCTTTGCTGGCTTCAGTCGCATCCTTGAGCACGTGAGCGTTTGCAGTCCCCGTAGCTCTCCTGCTCCTCCCGAGAAACAGCCACCACCGAACCAGGGAGCTCCAGCAATTCCCTGCAAGTCAGAATGGGTCGGGAATTTATTTCTAGCACAGTTTGCCTCCAGGTGTTGGTTTCTATTAGCACTGAAATGTCCTGAGAGTAAGAAGTTCCCCTCCGCAGCCCGCGTCCTGCCACCTTTCCTGTTGATTACTGCCTTATTCCGTAACTGGTTCTAGTCACTTCCCACTGCGAAGTGAGGTATTGTACCTGAGAGAAGGTGGCATAATATGCAGCCCTACTACAGTACTGCTGGTTTTCCCATCGCAGGGCCAGATGAAAAAGCTTTGCAGATCTCCCAAAGGGCGGGCAAGAAACATTATCCCCGTACGACGTGGGGAAACGACCGGGGTCGCTTATTCTGCGGCTAAAAGTCAGTCGGTAAAATAATGTCAACTGAATGACACGTTTATTGTACAATTCAGAAAGAAACCCTGAGTTACCAGATATAGAACGAATTTAATTAAAAAAGGATGGTTTGTTTCATAGGTTCCTGCTGAAGGAAAGGAAAACCAAAAATGCAGCAGCCAGAGCCAGCCCAAAGCCTCAGCTTTGCCGAGGAGAAGGTTCCTTTGTCGTCCCCACCTGCGCGGGTGACAAACTCCCCAGGGAGTGACGGGGAGAACGTGAAGATGGGAGGGCAGAGGGAAGGACTGAGCCAAACCTAGCAGGTATTCTGGACAGCCGAGCATCTAAGGGGGCGTTTGGAAAACTCGTAGTTTATTTTGTTCAGAGAACTGCCGTCTGGGCTGGGGGAGCGCAGGAGAGAGGAAGAAACGGAGTCTGAAAAATCAACCTTCCACTCTGAACACGCACGCACAAAAAGTGAAGTGGAGGGGAGGGAAGTCCTTTACAAACACGAGCGCTGCTGGTTAGGAGTCTGCGAGGTTGACTTTGGGAAGGGCATCCAAAGGTTCACGGGAGGAAGAACCCTAAAGCCTAAACCCCGAACATTATGCAGTCTTCCAGCTGCAATGGCGTTGGAGAGGATCAGTTCCAAGAAATGATGTAGCTACAACAAATATCTGGCCCTACACAGGAGCAGGTGAATCAGAGCTGCTTTTTTAGTGCCACTTGACATTAGTTATACATTCTAGTTCTCATATACACAGATGGATGTATTTAAAAATTGACAATTTACACTTCAAAAAAGTTGTACAGTGAAGTTCTCTGAGCAAAGATTAGTCCACGCAAGGAGGAGCCAGTCTGTCAGGAACAGGAAGGCACTTGGCCTTTTGAGAACAAATCCTCAAGGGAGCTCCTGTGCAGGCATTGACCGCCCGATCTCCTGTCCCCCGGCTTCAGTAGATGTGCAAAGTCTGGGCTGTGCCTGCACCACGCCGTGCAGCGGCAGACCATCCCAGCTTCACAGTGTGGTGGAAGGGAGTTTCTTCACCCGCCTCTGTGCCAGAATGGAGGATTCGATGGGCTTCAGCTGGGGGCTCGGCTTGGAGCTGTTCAGTGCAGAGTACGTGGCGGCCATCGCCCCCTTGGAGAGAAGGCACGAGAAGTCATTCAGATGTAGAAGAGGTATTTCAGGCTCACGGCTTTACAAGGTGAGGGAGCAGAGTAACCAGACCCACACACAAAGCCAGGAGCATCTTTCTTTTTTTCTTTAAATCTCCCTCCTGTACTGACCTGCTGTTAAAGAACCTCCCTGGGTTTTCCTGCCAAAAACCAGCTTGGTTTGTGTTGCCTCTCCTGGCCCACAGCTCTCCAGCCTTCCACCCTGCTTTGCCCGCACCACCGTCACCCCACCTGGACTGCTGCTTTCCAAAGAGCCCAAGGTACACGAGGAACCAGCTGAAGGCCCAGCCCAGACTTTGTACCTTTACAAGCTGAACGTCCTGGTGATTCAGCTGGCTCTGGGGTAAGCTGTCTTTCTGGGTTATCCAGGGATGCTGCAGGACCTGCTTGGCTGTTAGACGCTGGTGAGGATCTACGTGAAGCATCTTTGATACCAGATCCTAAGGGCATCGTTTCGAAAGTTAAGACTTTAGAAGATTTCATACTTTAAATGCAAAAATACCACCTGTCCGCCCCCAAATTGGGATTTAAATTCAGAGGCCAAGTTTAAAGTCCCCAGACATCAATCTCCTTTTGTATAATCTATGTTTTTGGTAGGCCTGGGAGTGTAACACAGCAGCAAAGCCAGCATGGGTCAAGCACGAGGTTGGTGTTCCATGCAAATATTCACAGCCTGAGCTAAAGCAAAGCGGGGAGAGGCACGCTGCTGAGCTGCTATGGGGGAGATATGCATGGGGTAGAAGCCACACTGCTGGTTTTCTCCTCTCTCTTCTGCCCTCCCTCCCCAACCTGCTTTAAACTTCCCGGACAGCAACTGGCCGTGCTTGACCTCAACCCTTTAATTTAACGCAAACGAATATCAAACCGTACCTTGGCCATGTCAGAAATAGTGTCCCAATTGCCTCCACTGACAGAGAACTTCCCCCCACCTATCCGGGTCAGGATCTCTTCTGGAGTGTCACTGGGACCATTTGCAAACGGAGTGCAGCTGAGGAGAGAAGAGAGAGCATTTGATTTACTGTCCTGTGACCCAGCCAGGGTCCAGGACCCTCCAGGTAGCAGCGACCAACGAGGAGAGGTCCAACTGCTACCGCAGAGCACGTCCGAGAGCAAGGTGGTCACCGCGCCGTTGCCTTCCAGCGAGACAGAGGCGCTTACCCTGCGAGCATCGTATACAGGAGAACTCCCAGGCTCCAGATGTCACAGCCCTCGTCGTAGCCTTGGCGTTTTAGTACCTGAACAGAATAAGCAAAGGAAAAAAAAAAGCCTGTTTGGTTCTTGTCGTTGTGCTCACTTCAGCTTGTGAAGAGCGGCTTGACGCCTGCGTGCAGTCCGTATGCAAAGCTTCTAGAGCCCTACTGAACAGCAAAGTCTTGGAGTAAAGATCAGGATTCAGATTTTGGCATCACAGAACAGAGGAACCCCTCAGGCACATCAAAACGACAAGCGAGACAAAAGCCATGTTCCAGTGCGGTGACACTGCATGCATGCTCCATGGCATGCTGGCTCTTTTTTCTTTCTTCTGCACCAAGATAGCTGAGTGGAAAATCGTCCCACCTCTTTTAACAGGTTAGTTAATCAGGAAGAGAAGCAGCCTAGAAAATCACCGGGATTTTAAAGTCTCACTACCCTAAGCAGAGCCCCCCATCAGGGCCGTACAAGCTGGAGGACTGCACTGTAACTGCGCTTGAGATCCCCTATTTGTTCATTACTACGAGTGGTATTTCTGTAATTACCTCTTCCAGGACAGAGTATGCCAGAGCAGGCTGGAGTTAGGAACGGGGCAGACCTACCTGTGCCGCGTGAGAGCACAGGCTAGGGGAGGGACGCGAGAGCTACCGAAGGGTCTCGGGTCAGTAAGGCGCTTACCTCGGGTGCCACAAAGTTTGCCGTATAACAAGGAGTCATGAGAAGGCCGTTCTCAGCCCTCAGCTGCTTGGCAAAGCCAAAGTCACAAATGCGAATGCTTTCGGGGTTTCCTGACTCATCCACGTAGAGAATATTGCTGGGTTTCAAGTCCCTGTGAACGACCTGTGGAGGAAAGAAAGTGCCGCTCTCATAGCCCAGGAGGACGAAAGGTCTGAAGCTGCATCAGGACACTCAACCCCTGCTCTGGCCCCACATCTGGCTTGCCAAGACAGCAACACCAGCAAGAAATAATAGTCCTGACAGGCACAGTTACTCCCCGGAGGAAAGGGAGCGTAGCGCAATGCCAGACAGCTTCCCAGGAAAACAGATGTAACCATACTCACCCCTTGGGAATGCAGATACTCCACCGTTTTACAGATCGTGTGCAGGACTGAACTGGCTTCCCTCTCCGAGAAAAATTTCTGTCTGAGGATTTTATCCAGCAGCTCCCCTCCCCTCATCAGCTCAGTCACCAGATACACGTACTTCCCATCATCGTACACCTACCAAAGCAAATACGGAGGGGATTAACCAACAAGTGCTTCCAGAGCTTCCCTTTTGTACTTCTACCACCGAGAAGCAGACAGAAGTCAGCAATGCAGAGGTGGCTCTGGGGCTGCTTCCCCACCCCAGAGCGATACATTGAGCGGGGCCACTGGGCTGCCCGTGCTGGAGCCGCGTTGTGCCCCCCATGGACCAGTCTGCGCTTCCTAAACCAAAATACGGGAGAAGTCATTCAAGTCACACTCACATCTTTCAAGGTGATGATGTTTGGATGCTGCCCATATCGCAGGAGGATTTCTATTTCCTCAGAAGGGTCTCGCTTGCTCTTGTCAATAACCTGCAAGAGTACGGACAAGCATGAGCCACAACAGGGTGGGAAAGGGGCCAGGACAAAGCAAACAAGCTGAGTGTTTGGAGCCCTGCAGAGATCCTGCACCACAGCCGCTCCCTGTCCCTGCCCTCTTTAGCAATAAGCTCTAGAAATCCCCTAGTTGCTTCATCAGTTCTGTGTCCCCAGATCCCAAAGTTTTATGTCTGGCTTATTTGTTAAGAGCTGACATAGCTGCAGCAAACTTTGCAAAGAAAGGTGAGATACTGCCCTCCCTCTGAGAGAGAACACTGCTTCCCTGCTACTCCTAGATAAGAAAGCTTGTGCAGTTACATGCACAGCAGCACAGAAATTGTCCGTTTGCGCCCTACGCAAGCAGGGAAAGCAACTTCATTCCTGGATGTTATTTTGGTCATCATGGGGATGAACAGAAATCTAAAGGGGAGTTCCGTTCAGATGGTAAATCTCAGACCTTGACTGCGTATTCCATGTTGGTTGCTTTATGAATGCAGCGTTTACACACTGAGTAAGAGCCAACGCCGATTGCCTCCTTCACCACGTAGCCGTCGTTGAACTGGATGTTCTTGCCGTGCAGCTGCTGCAAGAGGAGAGCGGAGAGCAGATGAGCTGGGAGAGTTCAGGGAAGGGTTTGTGCAACGTGATGAGTTAACTGCAACACAGAGCGAGCTGACAGACTGCTGTCTGCTACATCCCACAGCTTCTCCTCGCGGCTGGGGAGAGGGAGGAGAAGAGAACAAGGCAGATATAGGTCAGTGGGCTAACGCTATCTGCATCTAGCATGGTGCATGTCGGTGGCACCTTTCAACCCACGGGCATTTACACAGACCTCCCGCTAGCACAGGTCCACCTGGGGAGAGGAAAGCAAACAGACTCACATTACCCTGACGACCTTTGCACATGACAGTCAATAGAAATGAAAGAACAACAGGACGCAAGAATTCAAAACAGAACGACACTGCCTCAGGCTTCCCGTTAGCTCTGCTCCAGACGGTACAGAGGTCCTGCAGAGCCACGCTGGAGTATCACCGCAGCTTCAAACAGTTGTTCCTCTGTCCCCGCTTTTTACCTGTACCACCGAATGTAGAGGCGACTGGACAGGTTTCACCTTGCCATCCTCCATCAATCCGGTCGCCACAAAACTGAAGCCTCGGAAGAGCTGATGGGCGCCCGCACTAGGGGGGATGCCTGGGGAATCTGCAACAGGAGTTGAGAGACAACTTGAAGAGGGCTAGCGCTGCCGAAGCAGAAGCCTTCCCCTCGCTCCCCAGGAGCTACGGCTCCTCTTGAGGTTATCTGAGACTAGAGCCACACCACGCAGCACCGAGCTTACCCCTAACACCCCACAAACCTGTGGCTGGGCCACCTCCTCAGTGCTGCAACCACCTGGAGCTAGCAGCAGGCGAACTTGGCCCTGCTCGCACCGGCAAACCAGTATTAAGCCGTACAGTATCATTTCACACAGGAAACTTTGGCTTTGCGTGAATTCATACAAACCTTTTGGCGTACGTGACGTGAATTCTGTGTCAAAATAAAAGGTGTCATCTGGCTGGCCTACTGCAGGCTTGAAGGGTGGTTTGATTTCCCTGCGGTATAGCTTCTGCAAAACAAAGACAGCTCGAAAGTGCTCCGACAGGCCAGCGCTCTCGTACGCGCTCAGAAGGGTGCAAAGGCTTGCTAGGAACGAGAGGCCAAGAAGAGATTTTGCGAAACTAGAAACAGCTCTGTGGCTTAGCATTTAACTGCAGCTCAGCAGTCTGAGGGAAGACTTCTTGGCCGGTGGGGTGCTTTTGAGTCAGTCTGTGGAGATATACTACAAGTTCTACCATATATTAAATCAAGAAAAAAAAGTGTTCTATATGCAACTTGGCCCCACTCCAAAAGCAGTATCTGTAAAGTATTTACCTCGCCAGGCTCTTCCACCTCCTCCTAACTCCCATTAGGGCTTTGCTGACACATATCTCCCCAGGGACAGCCAGAGGAGATGCCCTAGGAGGACATTCATAGCCCAGCGCTCCCACAAGTAGCCTTTTAAAATTGCTTCTTGAAGCAAAAATTTGAAATAAGCTTTACTAGCATTGCTGGAGGTTCAGTCTAGCAGCTTGCTGGGTGCCTCGAAAGCATGAGAAGACCGATCTTCAAAATCCCTTACCAAGTAAGGGAAAACAGGGAAGAAATAAAATTATGTGGTAAAGTAGGGAGTTGGCCAGAAGCAATTGGGAAATGCTGGTTCAGTTATCGCCCTGCTTCTCTGTACAAAACAAGGTATTTCCTTGCCAGAAATGCTTCCCCGATTCCTTCCCACTTTGTGCAAGACAATCCGTGTTGTGCCAAACCCCAATTAAAACCTGCACCTTACTGCTGAGAGATGAGTAAATTCAAACCAAGGTGAGAACATAGGCAACTCAGGTATGAAACAGTTATTCACATGACAAACAGAATTTTAGTTTCGGGAAGGATTATTGGAAGAGATGGAAACAGGGACTGGTAGCTCTCCCATAGCTGGTCAGTCTGCCAGCGTCACGACCGTGCTGTTACTGCAGTCAGCAGAACTCTGTTACTGGTGCTGAGTGGTGTAAAAGTTTGCTCTTATATTTCTGATACTCACATTCCAGTCAATGGTGGAGTAGAAAGGATGGCGCTTGATCTCTTCTGCCCCGTCTGGTCCAGAACCTGAAAGATGCACCCGTGGAACGCGTTGCATTAAATCAGGACCACCGACAAAGCGAAGGCTACTACCGTGTGTGCAACACAGCCAGGTATTACGGGGAACCTGGCTGTAACGAAATGAGCCCATTAACCGAGCACAAGCGTGAACATGCTGCTGACCCACGAGGATGAGAGAGGCCCCGATACAGCATCAGGTGTACTCAGAAACCAAAAAAATGTCTTACCTAATCGGTTGGCTGGATTCCTTTTGAAAAGGGCTCGCAGGAGGCTCTGTGCTTCAGAGCTCAGGAACTGCGGCATGCCCAGCTTTGCTCTGGAGAGGAAGTTATGCAATCAGTTGCAGGTTTAAAGAAGTCAACCCACAAGCCGACTGCAGCACCTCCACCCCCGAAAGTACAATCATCTGTTTGGCATTTACACTGCACCCTTCAAACTACCTGTTGATACAAAACAGCTTGCCAAATAATGCCATTAAGTTGCGAGAATCCCCAGATTGCAACACGCTCAGAGAAAGAGCAGAAGCTCGCCTCCAATACATACATGAAAGAGAAACTCCTCTTACTTGAGGATGAGGGTCATCGTCTCCTTACGATCCTTCCCCTGGAAGGGCAGCGAGCCGGTGAGCATTTCAAACTGGGAGGGAAAGAGAAGAAGGGGAGGTCACGTCTGAGCAAGTCTGAGGGCTGCACAGATCCCACTGCACCTTCATCTGGGAGCTCGCCAAAGCTAGCGAAAAGCTTGCAAGGGATCAAAAGCCTAGCTCTAGAAAAGATCGCAGACATCGTATTTTCTCAGAAGGAGCTTGGTCCACAAGGTTTGCAGTGGGAACGCGTTCAAGCCAGCGCCTGCTCCTGCAGAAGCCCTCGGATTCAGCAACCGCCAGACGGTGGCACCAGATCTGCACAGACACCGACATCCCGGCGCTGGGGCGGACACGGACACCCCCACGCACCCCACGCTGCACACCCCAGCACTCACTGGGACAACGGCCTCAGGAGCTCTGCCTCCCCCGAGAAACACGCGTTGCTGGCTGGATGCCTGGAGAGCCTGTTACAGAGCCCTTTCGGGGAGCTTGGAGAAGAGCCCCAGGTCAGCACATCTGCTAGACGTGCAGAATCATGTAAGGGCGTTTCAGAGCTACCGCTGGAGCAGCTGCTGGGCCGGGTCCCCAAACACGCTAGCTGGGTACATACCATTAACACCCCGTACGACCACCAGTCAGCACTGTGCGAGTGGCCCTGGCGATTCACAACTTCTGGTGCCATATATTCCACTGTCCCACAGAAGGAATAGGCTTTCTTCTCGTGGTCTATCGCCTCCTTACTCAAGCCAAAATCTACATAAGAGAAGAAACTGTCAGCATGCGCCCATGTGCTCTGAGCAATCACACAGAGCAGAGAGGCCTAAGAGAAGCTCCGTGTTTCAAGAACCAGCGTTGCTGGAGCACAAGGCTTTTGGGGAGTCCCTTACCTGTGAGTTTGATGTGCCCTTCTTCATCCAAGAGGATGCTGCAGCATGAATGAAAAAACCAAGTTGTTACTGTCTGCAATCAGGGCTGGTGAGAACAAGCGCACACAGCAGAGGCTGCTCTGAGTTGCTCCCAGAATCCAGAGGAAAGTTATCTGTCCCTTCCCCCAGTGCTTTAAGCTCCATCACCAAGACATGAGCGGGACCAAGAGCAGCTCCCTTCTCTCTACGCCCTCAACTTCACATTGAACGAATGACCCACACAGGTTACACCACCTTTGATCCCCCCACGCCCCAGGTAAGAATAACCAAGCCATGCAGCTGGTATGCGTCCCTGCAGAGGCCCAGCCTGGTGCCTTTTCCCTCCGAAGGCTCTCAATTGCTTAAAGCTGGAGCCCGGAGACTGCCAAGGATTACTGCTCAGACATGTGGTGCACACATGCTGCCTCCACAGCGCTCCTGGCCGTAACTGCTGATCTGAGGAGCAGGAGCCTTGTCGATTGGCACTGCCGCCTTCCATCTGGCTGGCCTCGGGGCATCGTTCAGCTTCGCCTTGGTGGAAGAAGGCTGGGCCGTTTGCTGACTACAGGTTTGGGACCGAACTGAAGGGCTCGGTTCCCTGCCTCAGCTGTGCCGCACGTACTTCTCTGGTTTGAGATCCCTGTATATGATTCCCAGGCTGTGCAAATGGTCGAGCCCCAGAGCCAGCTCTGCTAGGTAGAACTTCACATCCTCCTCGGTGAACATGACCTGCAGGAAGGGAGAGGAAGCGGACAGGCGCTGGGGTTAGGACGCCAGCAGCGGGACCACCTCTGCTGCACCCATGCAAGCTTTCACATCCATGGTGCTCCCTCCTGCCCTTTCATACCTAAGTTTCCCAGGCTTTGCCCACCATCCTAAAGTATCAATTAAGCAGCAACACCAAAAAAACAAACCAGGTTGCTAAGCAGCAGACAGGTTTTTAAAAAACTCTTTGTTTACGTTCACCAGGTTATGTTCCCAGTTGTCTTCCCCTGGCACAACTTCTCGTTACCCCTTCCACTCCCTGCCCTCACCCCGTCCCAGCGAGGCGACACAAGCAGCCAACACCGCAACAGAACGCGGTTCTCGCCTGTTTTCATTTTTAACGTGATGCTTAGCAGAGGTGAGACCTGCCTCCTGCGCTGCTGCTTTTCTGCCAGAGGACAGGGTTCCCGACACATCCTCTCCTGTTGCCAGCTCTGGGCTAGCAGCAGGTTGGAGGTTGTTTCCACCCCTCTCAAAGACTTCGCAAGGGTCAATCGCTTCTCCAGGCAATTAAGCACAGATGAACTGAGAGCCTCAGCAACCCACCAAGATGCCAGAGCATACCCACCTCTTTAGAAAGCCGAGTGAAAAGGTCACCTCCTCTGAGGAAATCCAAGATGAGATACAGCTTCCCCTCCGTCTGGAATGCTGAAACACAAGCCAGGGCAGGAATCAGACCCCTCTGCTGAGGGACGGCTCCGTGGTGCTACATTAATCACTTAAATCCCAATGGCTCCAGTTGTGCAGATGCCCTGCATGGTTACTAGCTTAAACACAGGTAGAGCTAATTATTTGGGGTAAATAAGATAGCCTGTCCGTGATGTTGAAATGGGAGCTCACCAGCAGCGCTCCGGCACTGCAGAAAATCCTCATTTTATGGGGGTTTGGTTCCCTTTCAGCCAGTGATGCCCTACTGAAAGGGCTGTTTTCCCGAGAGAGGCACTGGTCACTTTACAGGGAAAGAAGCTGTCCTCCCCTTCCTCAGAGTCAGAGCATTAATCCTGCCAAACTCTGGCTTGACTAGTTAACTCTGCTTTCTCAATTTCTCCTGATTTAATGTTTTAATCCCAAGGATTTGATGTTTAAACCTCTTCTCCCGGTCTATGCTCTGTTCCCCATTCAATAGCTAGAGCAGGCATGGGACCAAAGACCTTTCCAAGAAAGGATTTGTGTTAAGGGGATTGTGAAGGCTCCAGAGCAGCACAGCCATTGAGGGATACAGACTGACCCAGGCCTCTTCTCCATTTCAGGTGTCTCCAGAAGCCTGTTAAGGACCATGAGAGGCTCCCAGCATCCTCCAAGCAGCCTGCTGCTGGATGCCTCATGCTCATCTACCTGCTCATGGCAGGCGTGCCTGTAGTAGCATCTTTCTTTATTGTGCTTAAAAGCAGTCAGTGTCTGTTTGAGCCGGCAGCCCCTCTCCCAGTGTCCCAACTAGCTCCACACTCACCGTAGTGGAGTTTCACCACAAAGGGATGGTTTACATCAGCCAGGATGTCCCTTTCTATCTTTGTCCTTACTCGATCACGCACTGTGGGAAGAGAGAGGAACAGCTCAGACACAGAAAAAGGCACACAGTACCCTGGCGTCAGCCTTGTCCCCAGCCTTAAGCCCGTTAGTACCAGGCAGCTTGAACCAGATCTTTTCCCACCTCTGTCACTGCAACAACGGTCTTATATAGATGGAGAGAAAAGGAGGCTGTTTGGCTGAGATAAAGATACTTCTCTTTCACCCAGATCACCCTGGGGCCAGCAGTGACTGCTGTGACATTTCCCCAGTGCTCTTTAAGACATGGCAGATAAGAGCATCGCAGTAAGAGTCTCCTACCTTTCAATGTCGCCTTCTTGAGCACTTTCATGGCATAGAGGTGGTTGCTGTCTGGCGGTGTTATTTTTCTCACCAAGAAAACCTGAGGCAGAAGAATACCACATTCGCCAAGCATTAAACATTAGCAGTAGGAGTTGGATGCCTCCCAAAGTGGCAAACCTCACAGTAACCCTAAGAAGCAGCTGGCCGCAGGACTGCTAAGATGTACCTCAAGCTCTCCACGTGAAACCCCATGAGGTTTTCAGGAAAGTGCTGTGTGTACACTGCTCTCACCCCCTATCTCCAGCCATTACAGCACCCGTGCTTTTATACTGCACTTTCCTCCTCTCCAGCCTTCCACACCTCTTGCTCACTCCTGCAGCTCCCCTGGGGCTGTGGCTGATGCCTGGGAGCTGTGACTTGATGCACTGATGCTTCAATGTACCACAAAGCCTCCTGGTGACTTGCTGGTTTGACAGCCAGATCAACTCCTTATTATTCAGGTCCTGCATCCTCTTGGGATTTTTACCTCCTTCCCTTCCCTGATGTCCCATTCTACCTGCTTTTAGGCGGCTTCAGAGAGACACCACCTTTCTTTTGCATAAAGCCACTGCTGCATTTGCCCAGGCAAGAGCACACAGTCCTGTACAAGCCCCCACTGTTAGCGCTGGTAACTGATGGACATAAAGTTGATTTAATGTGTGAGCAGATGGTCTGTAAGAGACCTGGACGATTTACACATTGAAATAGATAAGAGTTACAGGCTACTTCCTTCCCCCTTCACAGAAGGGAAACTGGACTGTAAACAGGGGCCAAAACCAGTCCTGGGCACACAGCATCATTTCTGAGAAGAGAGGAACATGCTCAAGTCCTCCAAGTCCTCAATTCAGCTGACAGCTTGGCAGCCAGCTAGAGAGCTGCAGGAGGTCCTTCTGCCCTGCGTGACACCTGCGTTCACGAGCAGGATACTATTCCTTTCCTCCTGATCATCTGAAAAAAGAATTACAGGGGAGCTTTGGACATACAGGCTGGCCCTTATGAGAAGGCATCGCTACAGTTGCCTTTCAAGTTAGAAGCAACCATTTGCTAAGTGGGCTCATCAGTCAGATTCTCACGATCTGGTGGGAAACAGGAAAGTGTTTTCGTTGGGGACAGTCCCTTTTGTCATCAAAATCATTTATCTGGCATGACAGATAGGAAGAAGTGAACTCACCTTGCCAAAAGAGCCCTGTCCCAGCACCTTCAGGAGCTCAAACTGCGAAGGATCGGCTTTCTCGGAGCCTTCCTTCACATGGTGCGTGATGTTGATTTCTTTCACAACACCTTCACCCTGAAAAGAAGGGACACGGTTGATTGGGAATATACTCCTGAACAAGGGAAAGCAAGCCTTATCGGATTAAGGAAGAAGGATTGTAGCTACAGACTCACAGGAACCACATCTGAGAGAACCATAAAAGTTGGTGCTTGTCACAGGTATCTCCTCGCTTCAACATCTGGAATAAATAAGTCATCGGTAGGCTTGCACCAGGCAGCCTCGTTAAATATCCTGCACTCTCCCCATAGGCTCCGCTGCTCACACCACAGGTGCTGCATTTCTTTGAACTGCGTTTCAGAAGAGTGTTTGAAAAGCACCTTCCTTTTTAAGGCACTGGTAGCAAAAACAGGAGTGTTTATGCCACTGAAAATCCCACAACACAAAAATACAGCACTGTTGTCAAAACACGGCCAGGGCTGGCAAAAATCAGACATGTTGGAGCCCATCTGCTCAGCAATCTGAGCAACTCTGCAACATAAGTCTTAGTGCATCTTCAGCACATACAGATGATGCTTTAACAGACTCGAGCCTTCAAGAAGATTGAGGGGAAGCCAAGGTCTCTGGCACATGCTTTGTTTAAAACACATTCTTTTATTTAAAAAAAATAAAGAAGAAAAAGAGATTTAATCAGCAGTATCTAGAATAAACTCACCAACGAAGCTAGGCCAGCT
This sequence comes from Gymnogyps californianus, assembly GCF_018139145.2. Classification (NCBI taxonomy): domain Eukaryota; kingdom Metazoa; phylum Chordata; class Aves; order Accipitriformes; family Cathartidae; genus Gymnogyps; species Gymnogyps californianus. Next base: position 4,020,008 of record NC_059492.1, read on the forward strand.
CACAAGAGCACAGACCCTGAGGTGATGCTGAAACACCTCCTTTCCCCAGCAAACCTCGTCCAGACCTCTGGTGCGTAAAGCCCAGAGTTCAGCTCAACAGAAACACCTTGTGCTGCTTTCTATTTGCATCCCAAATATAAAGAGACTTTTTATACTACTAGTCTTCCAGCTGTGCCTCTCCCTCTACTTCTCTTCATCGTACCTAGCCAGCGTATCTGTACTTAGGTTTCCTCTGAGCTTGACCTGTTCCAGCCCCTCTCCCAACTGACCGCAGGGAGAGCCCACAGGGCAGGCTGGACTCAACTTCCCACTTCTACAGACAGGAATCTTACTCAGGCCAGAAATCCCTTGTAGCTGCACATCTTGTAAGGGCAAGTCCAGGCTTCTTAGCACTTCAGTCCCATGTTATCCAGTGTTAGACGTGGTCTGGTTGCTATCTGGACCCGAAGGCCAGCAATTATGTTCCAAAGGGCATTAAACTCGGTGGCTCTCTGACCCTAGGGCAGATGTGGCCATCAGAGGCTGCCAGAAAGCTGGAACTACTATTTAGTGTTTCCCCTTGCAGAGTTGGGGGAAAAAAAGTTACGCTTTGTTTTCTAAAACTATTCAGATATGTGGTCTGGAACCCACCTAATCAAAGCAGCTTTTAAAAACAACAGGAACCGAGTTTCAGGCTCTGCCTCTCCTCTGCACCCCAGCCCACTCCTCACCCCCCCAGCACCTTTCTCAGGGAGGGTGGCCTTGCCAAGCGCCCGCGGATGTGGTTGCCTACCCGCACTGAGCACCCTTCCCTTCCCGCTCTCACGCTTGGCTTTTCTCTAGATTAGGAAGCGGCTTTGCTTCCATGTTGGTAGCTTTGCTCTCTCAAGGTCCTGCATTATTCAGACACTAAGACCTAACAGAGAAGCCCACGCTCTCAGCGGTGCAGCACGTACAGCCCGAGCACGGGGAGAGGGCAGGGGGACAGGAGCTCCCCCCGCGTTACCCTGCCTTTTGCTGCTCTCAGCGATCACAGACAAGAAAGATCTTAGAATCCCTGTAACAACAAGTTTTCATGTTCCGTATGATCTCCCAGCTTAAAGTAGCCACCTTACACTTCTGGTTTCGTTTGGAGGCTTAGTCCATGGCAGACAGCTTTTGGTTAAGAACAGCTTCCCATTTCTAGCCAAGAGCCTGAGCGGGAGTCAGCCAAGAGGTCTCCTCCTGCTAGTCCTTCCACGTTGTTCAGCTCTCCAGGGAGTGACCCCACAGCAGGGAGAGACCCGGGGGTGGGACCAGTGGAAGTTGTAGGCTCTTTCCCTCCCCCCCTATCTTCATGAAAACACTAGAGAGAAACCAGGTCCACACAGCATCAGCACTTGTACCACCATGCATGTTTCACCCTGTAGCATCACGCACCTATGCAGTGAGGAACATTTAAAATGAACTCTCGTATCCACCTCCAAGGCACCTGGACACAGCTCACGTGAGGAGCTGCGGAGCGACGTATTTTCACAGCTGTGGGAATTCTTTGCCTTGGCCAATAGCAAGACCCAGTGTGTTTAACTGCAAGCGGTTTCAGCAGCCCAAGCTGTATCTGAAGGCAGGCAGAGATTTGCATACGCAGCCTGCCAGCCCGACCACATCAGCAAACATACATACTAGACCAAAAGTGGCATCGGCAGAGACATTGTTGACAGCTTTCCGAGAAAAGCTTTGAGATGCCATTTGGCATCTTGCTGACACAAGGGAGGTTTCCTCCCATGGACTCATCCAGTAACTTGCAATTCAACAGTTAGGACTCTGGAGACCAGCTCCTACAGCCTGTTTAGCAGCACACCAGAACAAGTCTCCAGCACAAAAGCACCTGCGTGCCACCGAGCTGCAGCACAAACAGGCTTTGCTTGCACCGCGATAAGTTTCTTCTGATGGCACCATTAAGCAAACTATCCTAGAAGGCAGAAAAAGAAAAGCAAACCAGACCGCTCCGAATATCCATCTGAAGCATCAGCCCACCTGGATGAGCAACCAGCGACACCAAGTGAAGCAAAGCGAGCTAGCGGCAGTACTGACCGGGCTGGAGAGCTGGCTGGGGGCAGGCAGCTGCAGGCTGCAGGGCTTGGCTCGATGTTTCCTCTGCAGCCAGAGCGTGAGGAACGCGCAGATGCGAGGAAGTTTAGGGTCCCTCTCCATTCTCCCATCCCGATCAACATCGCACAGCCCCAGTAACCGCCACCCCCGCGAGCTCCCGGGGAAGCAGGGCCGGCTCCCGGGGATGAGGGAGGCTCCCACGGCGCTGCATGGACGCCCCACGCTTGAGGTTGCCGGATGGAGGAGATACAGGTGGTTAAAGCCCAGCTGGCAGATGCGCAGTGGAGACAAGAGACTCGGTCGCACGGAGGCAGGTTCACGCTCCCACTCCCCAGCAACAGCGCTTGTGGTTGGGGCTTTTTTTTTTTCTTAAAAAAAAAAAAAAAATCTCACAGCTCCTTGTTCACATTTGGGTTCCCTGGTTCAGACAAGACGCTGACAGAAAACATACGTGGTCTAGTTAAAGTGGCTTCCATCTAGTGCTGCACGAATCTCATGTCAGGCTGTGAGCTTTGGGGGTATTTCCACAAAGGGGGAATATTCTGAGAAGCCACTTACTCTTTAAAAAGGAAGAGAAAAACTCATGAAACCTCACACAGAAGTCTGACACCACCTCGGAAAGCCGCACAGCTCTTTGCTCTCACACTGGCACAGGGATGATGGGTCACCCATGATGGGATTCAGGGTGCATCGATCCCATGGGCAAATCCTCTGGCATCACTAGGATTTGCCATCTAGTCCTTCGTTTGCTTTACGCTGCGCAAGAGTCCTTGCTGTGGATGCTGGAGTTATCTAAGAGCCACTCTGGGAAGTTCCATGCGTGGTATTTTTAAGGGCATTTCTGATGCAGACAGCTTTTGAACCCACTGCTGCCCGGATTTTTTGGCAGGACAGAGGAGAGGTATTTAGATCGCTTGTTTTGCCTCCTTCCCCCTCCAAGCCTGTTCTCCTTTGACCTTTCCATTGGGTCAAGACAGATGTTTTCTGCAGCAAGACCCCAGAGAGTGCAGGTAAGAAAGAAACCCCTTGAAATGAGTAAAAAGACACCCACGCACCTTTGCAATTAGAAATAACCCCGTGTCAGCGTTGATTTCTGAATTTCTCCAGAGACTGCAGAGTATGAAAACAGGATCTTGGTGTAGACCCAGAGAGACTACTTATGACTGTCTTGCCTCCTCCGCCCCCATAACGTGCTCTTTGAGAACCGATAACGAAAGAAACAGAAGACTTAATACCAGCAAGGCAGCTGGCCCCAGCTCCACGAAGGGAACCTCAGTAGCTGATGAGGTCCAAAACAAGGGAGCTGGGAGCAGGTGCCAGAGAGCAGCGTGAAACAGCACCGTGCAGCTGCTGAGCACAAGTCTCCAGGAGCCTCGGTTCATACCGACACCTCCTTCATTCTGCCACAGTCCCAGTGAAGCAGAAACTGTGTCCGCAATGTGCCGTCCAAAGATGAGCATCACCGCTTCCAAGGAAGCTTTACGTTGCTCAGTGAAGCCGTGCAGGAGATGCAGCCAGCCAGCTCTCTTGTGTGTGGGCCCGGCAAGACCTGATAAATCTCGTCCTGACCAAGACAATTTTGCATGTTGTGTTATCATCAGGCACTCAGCACGGGGACAGAAGCCTCAGAAAAGCAATCAAAAAACCCCACTGTAAGTCCACGCAACTAAAACGCTGGAGCGCCCGCCCCAGCAAGCTGACAAGATCAGAAAGCCACAGGAGACATAAATGACAGCACGGAAAGAGGTTTGGTGTGGGGAGGAAGGAGGAGGAGGATGAAGTCAAGTCCAGGATGTCACGTGAGCAAGTGAGTAATAGCTGTTTTCTGTATTAGCAGTCCTACCTAGCTGAGACGGGCTGGTAGGGGCGTGCTGCAAGAACGGGTTTGGTTTTCAGAGAGGTCCTTGCAAGCTCTGCTTACGCCCTCGCATACGTGGGACGACCCGTCATGGGACAAAGTGCGAATTAAATGCATGAGTCTCCTTGAGGTGCACATCTGCAGCAGGCTCTCTTACCTTGTCTGCTGAGTCCACGAGGTCTTTCTCTATCCAAGTGATGTCTGATTTTGCCTGCGGGACAATAAATGAGCGTCAGCACAGAGGGGCTGTGATACTCCGCTAAAGTTTTCCCAGCGAACTTGTTTAGCAAGACCAGGTGAGCTGTTTCCAGTCACTGGTGGTGTCCCACCAGACATGGCTCCTCGGGATGCGATTCAGAGCTGTGTTGGTGGCTCCAGGAGAGCAGTTGGAGCCAGCTGCTGTTAAAGGCTTTGATAAACTCTGACGGGCGGTGGAGAAGGACACGGTGCCGGCACTTGGTTACACATGTTCCCCAAGAATCAGAGCACCACCACCAAGGAGAGAGAATTAATTTCTGGCAGGTTGATTAACGTCTTGATCAGATTTTACTCTCAGCTACACCTGGACAAACTCCAAAAGCATCTGTTCTAGTAGGGGTGTCCTGGGTCTGCAGGGAAGTTTGGCACCACCATGGCAAAGAGAGGGCTTCTCTCCAGGGGCACGCTCAGCGTTTCTAAAGCAACCAGGAGGAACATATTCAAATGCCCAAACTCACCACATCCCTCGAGGGCAGGGCAGGGCAGGGCAGGGCCAGCCCAGCTGCTCTGACAGGTCCCTGAGCAGCATTAGAAATGTCAGTTTATGCTGCCGCTGGGGCCAGATGCAATTCTGTGAACCCTTACAGGGAGAGATGCAGAAGCATTTAAAGGGAGCGCAGAAAAGAACTGCTTCTCAGCTAGGATATGGCTCCTTCTCCCCCAAAAACTCAGGCTTAAGGGAAGAAGTAAGTTTTTGCAAGGTCAGTAAGTTTTTGCAAGGTCAATCCCCAAGCCTGCTGTATTTTAATGAACATACATAGATTTGCTATCACATCTAGGTACTCCTTCACCTGTTTTTTAGATAACGAGCTAAGTTTGAATAGAAAAATCACCCCCCCCCCCCAAATCAAATCAGATTTGAAACATTTCCTCTGAGAGGTTCAACTCTTTGGCTGCAGATGAGATAAAACTCATGTGACTGCAGAGAGAAGGGATCTAAGCGAGACTCGAGCTGTGACTTCTCTTGTGTCTTTTCAAGCAGTTTGTCAGCACGCGGAGCCCGCGGCGCTGGCAGGGCTCTTCGGCGCCAGCAACGTCAACCGGGTGGGCACAGCACGAGGCAGAGCGACCTGAAAGTAGGACAGGAGCTACGAAGAGGCGAGAGAAAAAAAAAGCAAGCCTTGAGGGAAGGGAGGAGCTGTGTGAAAACAGCGAGATTAGAGTTAAGAATTAACTGATTTTCAGCTCCAGAAGGACCGAATCAGATCAGAGGGGGCCCTTGCAGTCACCTCTTCCCCTTCCTCCCCTCCATCGCTCTGCCCTTGCTGCAGAAGCAGCCAAGATCTCTTTGGGTCTGGGAGAAGGTGGCTGTCCCGCTGCCACTGTGGGAAGCAGATGCCCGGGGCAGCCGGCTGACACATCTACCAAAGCCACAACTAAACCCCTTCCCGAGCGCCCAAAAGCGATCACAAAAACCTCAGCGGTCCCCCCGGGGATCACACCCACACACAGGAAAACCAGCTCCTTCATGGCTCCTTCCCTGCTCCGACCAGCGAGCAGGCACCAAACCCTGCCTTGGACAGGGATGGATTGATTTCTCTCTCACAAGCACGGATCTCTCTGCAGGTCCACCCTACCAGCACAAGACCCTGCTCCTGTGAGCTACCAGCCATCTTCTGACACCCACAGCCTCGGGGGAGGCCATTTTACACAGATTTCTGCACCACTGGGAAATGATATTTGCTGCTCCTGGAAAATAAAAGGACACCCCCGGCCACCGGCCAGGTCTGAGCCCAGGAGGTCGCTCAAGTCAGAGGAGGAGATAACTTGTTCTGAACTTCCCAATGCTGCCTTCAAGCTGCGCAGATGGCTTAGTCATCCTAGATCAGAGGCTGGGGACAGACATACGGGGTTTTTTTTTCCAACACCAAGTTCAAAATACACGTCCTCTTTCCTACTTTCCCCTTTTTTGAGGAACGATTTGACAAGCCAGAAGCCAAGAGACAGGTTTGTTTTTGCTCGCGTTTTGTCACTTTGCTGGTTGAGACAGTCACATCTAAATGCAAGGAAAAAAAAACCCTGCAAGAGCTAGAAACAGATTACGCTTTTGGCATTTCGCTTCCTATTCATCAACAACTAACCAGAAGCTGTTTTAATTTCTGTTGCTTCAACACATGCTCTGGTCCCAAAACACTCCCAAATTCTGGCAGCACCTAGGAAAGACACTTCTTAGAAAGCAGTTTTACCATCAGAAATGCCTTTTCCAAAAGAGAAATCGTTAATTAAAACTGGATAAGGTCTGACTCTCTAAGATCGGGCGATTCACCAACTTCTTGCGTCCTGCAGAAGAGACAGAGCACAGTACTGTACGCAGAGCAGATATTTTATCAGCTAGACACTTGCCTCCTGGATCCTTGGCTTGCTGCGAAAGAGGAGCCTCAGCATCTCCAAAGCTTTAGGCTGCTATTCTCCCATACTTTGCAAGCTGGCTTCTGAACTTAGAGCACTCTGCAGCACCCAGACCAGCACGAGAACCCTGAGTGTAGTAGTTACGTCACTGGGATGTATTTTGGGAGTTTTCACTGAAAGGAAACTGCGGTTTCGTATGGGGAAATTGCATTGTGTGGCGATGGCTGCACAATACCGGCAGCCAAATGAAAACACTGGATGGCTTTACGGGTGCTTAGGCATGGCTCCTTCCATCAGCAAATCTCAGCAGGCTTTTCAAGAGGATCAGCATAGTCCCCCACGTCACAGACAGGAAAACAGGCACAGAAAGAGCCATTTCAGTCACTACACGAGGCAGCAACGAGCGACTGGGAGTCTGTGTAGCTTTCTTCCCCAAAGTTACGCTGCCCCTGCTCTGAGCAGCACAAATGCTGAGTCCAGCACAAATGCTCTCCCCGTAGGATCAGCTGAATTGCAGGTCTCCAGGGAAGAGGCCAGGAGGAGGCAGCTTCTGCATCCTTCCCTGCTTTGTCCCTGCCCCATGTCAGAGTCACCGCTTGGTCATCTGCTGTATCAGGTCTTTGGGACGCTGCTGCGAGGCCCCGCGTTGAGGTTTGCACACTGACATCTTATGGGAAGGTTGCACAATCCTGCCCGCTTGCTCAGGAGTCAGCTCCTGCACCGTGACACTGCTCTGCACCCTGCTCTTATACATCCAGGGATGCCTTAATACGGAAAGAGCGGGAAGGAGATGGGAATTGGCCAAGTCAGGCAGGGCAGACACGCAGAGCGGAGCGGAAAGGTCTTCAGCCCTATGGCTCTGAATCCGTTCTCTCCCAATTTCTATGTTTGCAAGGAAAAGAGTGAGCCATGCACTTACTCCTAGTTCCCGTCAAGAGGCCATCTGCATTTCATCTATGCAAAACACATGCCTTAGATGGTTTCAAAAGTTACCCAGGTGTTTCACCAGTGTCACTGCAAGGTCCTTTGCTGTTTTTTAGAATCCCTTTAGCTGTCCCCGCTCTGTACCTTGAAATCACAGTTCCTGCCAAACTTCTTTCCAGATCCATGCAACTTTTGCAGCTGTTTGTTAAGCCGCTTCGTGCTGCCCTGGACTGCAGCATTCAAACTGCTGCCAGGCTGCAGCTGTGTCTACACAGAGCATCCCAATAGCTCTTTCCCACTCCTGGAGCCTGTTTCCCAAGGGAGATCGCTCCCTCCTCAGTGGCTGGAGGCACAGGGGATCTCAAAACAATTCTGCAGCAGAGAAACACAGAAGCTGGAGCTTACATTTAGGCAGCTACAGCTCGTGCAAGGAATTAAAGCAGCTACAGAAGGCAGGCATGCTTCAGTGTGAGACGGGACGCTGCAGTACCCTGGTTTGTGGTCTGGCCTCTCTTCTGATCAGTTTTCTGACCTGTGTGTTAACACAGGCACAAAGAACTGCATCCTCACCCCATCCTGCCTTGCCAGGGGCCTGGCTCAGCCTACCTGCCCCTTTTCTCACCTAAAAACATCGCTTTGAATTCCTTAGGCTCTTCACAAGGAAGAAGCCCATCCTGAAGCCCCTCTGCTAAACCTAGAGACCATAAACCAGTCTTGGTCAGAAGCAGAAGCCATCAGCTCTTTGCTTCGGATGCAGTTAACAGCCATGGAGGGAAAGACTGCTGCAAGAGTGCAAACCTCCACTGCTTCACTGTCTCTGCTCCCAGGAGAAGGGACCAGAACCAAACAAACAGGTAACAATCCCAATATAGGGCGATAAATCTAAAGCAAGAAGCATAAACCAAAGGAAACTGCAGTGCAGGCAGCTGCACGCCAGTAGGCAGGTGGTGGGTCTAAGGGCAAGAGACACGTGGGCTGAGCCGAAGCAAGAGCCTTCCTCCATCACACTTCCAAATGACCTTACACATCCCGGGTAAGTTTGACGCTTTTAGGGCAGAATTAAGTCACTTCTAGGCCTTATTCCATATTTTTGAAAAGCAAAAAGTTGGTGGCAGAAGTGGGTTTGCCAATTCTGTTCTTTCTGTTCCTATACCCGTGGGTCCTGGGAGGAGCGAGATGATGCTGTCTGAGCAGCGGCGGGCCAGATGCTGGCACTGAAGTACCAAGACCCGGCTGTAAACTCTGCGTGAACCTGCTGTCATTGGCACATCAGTCCTAGGAAAGACGATCCCCAAATCCAGTGGTGCCAGATACAAATGGTTCCCAGTGCACGGTTTAAAGATGCTGTAATCCCATTCTGTGTCAGCAGACAAGACTGTAGGACTAAGCTCCAGCAAGTCCCAACATCAGCTCCATAAACACAGGATGCTTGCTAGCCCTGTGGATTTAAATCAGAAGAACCAGGGACTGCCTTTGCCTCCTGCCAGGATCCAGTTACATCCCACCGAGCACTGGGAACAGCATCAGGGAGGGAAGGATCAAGGTTTCATAAACAGGAAGGCGACGGTGTGAAGAACTGCTGCCTGAAGAGGGACAGCTGCCGTCACGTCAATACGCTTCAGAAGTGGGACTGGTGCCCCCATGCTAGACCAAAGGGATGTCTCAGCAGAGGTTTCAGCTGCTGGCCAGGAAGCACTGGATGAAGAAGACCTCTGACCGGGTGCAGCCGCCGGGGCTGCAGCTCATGCAGAGCCCTCCAGCGCAGATTGCTCCTGGGTGCCAGCCTCAGGAGTGTGGGAGCTTCACGCTCCTGAACTTTTGCACGAAGTTATTTTATGCAACCTACTGCAGAGCAATAACCTCCCTGCAGAGCAGCAACTTCTGCTCTGGAGGGAGCTTGAAATAAATGGGAAGCAAGAGATGCTGCAGCTTTGCAGAGGAAGCGAGTCTGCTTTTTGCTGTTGTAAAGAGCAGAGAGGCAAAGGCTGCTCTGTCTGGGACTTTTTTTTAAAGTGGTGGTTCTCAAAAAGGGGAACAAACAAAGCAAAGAAACCTCCCCAGCCACTGCCTGCCCTCCTGCAAAGGCCTTATTTGGGCAAGGCTGACAGTTGGTCTCATTTGCAACCAAAGAACTGGCCAGAACCACGTACTTTTGTCTGCACTTCTTTGGTGGATCACGCTCAGTGCTCCCGGGAGCCCCCAGACTTGGCCCCAGCCTGAGAAATCCTGTGCGACTCTTGTCCCTGAGCAGCACCGTTCTTCCCTGAGCAGGGACACCGCACAGCCTTGCAAAGCGAAGGGCTTCAGCTTGCGGTACCTGCGTCTGAAGGGACCCAGCACGGAGGACGGGCTGGATCTGTTTAGAGAGATGGGACGGAGGGAAGGGAGCTGTGCCTCGAGGCAGAGCCATTTTGACACGAGAGGAAATGCTGCCCACAGCAACGAGATGGTCATACCAGCAGCTGCAGATTTTAACTCGCTTTGTTGCCATCCACCGACTTCCAGGAAAGCAAGGCAGGCGATGCTAACTACCCCCACAGGAAACCTGCCCTCTGAGCGACGCCTCTTGAGAAGTCTGCAACTGCTCCGGGACCTCTCAGGAGCTGGAAAATGTCACCGTGTACCTGTGCTACATGCACATCCCGCACGTGGCACAGTCACCACGTCAGCCCACCGCCACTCCTGGGGCTTTGCTGGGAGGGGAGAGCAAGAGCTAGGTCAGAGTAAGCAGGTGCTGCTACTCCGTGTTTATTCAGGAAAGGAGTTGTTTCCTGGCCTGCCACTCACTACAGCTTAGAAGAGAAGTTGAAAACAGAAGTCCAGCCAAGCAGAACATTTTGTGAGATCGTACCGATTTCATTCAATTGCCGAAGTTAAAAAAAAAAACACCTGGGAGAATTCAAGAGTTTCACTTTATCTAATTCAGCGGGCATTGCAGTATCAAGGTCGTATTCAAAGATTAAACACCAAAGCCATCTCTCTTATGCTTACACATACCACACAGGCAATTAAAGAAAAAAATAATAATTTGAAACCTCAAGCAGATTTAAAAACCTCTCTGCCCGAGAGGAGACTCTGTCCTGTTCTCCTGCACATGTTCCAATGGGTTTAATCCCAGCCCACGCTCCCTGGGCCATACAGCTCCCGCAGCCCCACAGCTGCCCTCCCTTCCAGGTATGAAACCTCGTGGGCTTTGGTTTTCCCACTCCGGCATCATCCCAAACGTCACCGATCCAGCATCACTGCAGGGCTGCCTGCTTAAAGCAAAGGTCTGACCGCCGTTTTATTGCATTTTATGACAGGGTTACTTTTGCTTAGTACGTGCATGCCCGCATCTGCAAAAGGTCAGGGAGAAAAGACATGAGACCTCTCACTTGAGCTCCTCAGCCACTTCCAGCCACACTCAGAGCAGGAAAAGCTGCAGAAGAATTCAGTGCTGGGGGTTTTATAAAAGCAGACGGCAGATGGAGGGAAGAGGTCTGCCCGTGCCCCTACGATACATCAGAGAATCAGCAACAGCTTTTGCAGGAGGAGGGAGAAACAGGACAGCATAAACGCTTGGGGTCACGGACAGAGCTTAAAAGAAGAGGGAGATTCTTAGAGCAATCCAAGAAGATCAGCAGGGAAAGGGACACCTTCGTTAGTCCTTTAAACTAAACTCACGCTGAACAAGGGCATTTGCTGTTTGACAGACAAAAGCCTTGGGAGGCAGCCAGGGCCCGGGGGAGGCAGGGCCCGCCACAGGGAGGCTTTGAAGATGGAAGTCTTGGACAAAGTCACTTCTACAAACATAGCTAAGAAGCACTGGAGACTTCGGCAACTGGGACTTCCCGATAAGTGGATAAGGATGGGGGCGGATTCCTGGCAGGAGCTTTGCTGCTAGAGGTTTGCAGGAAGGGCTTATTGAGAGGGAACAGTGCTGTGGTAGAAAAGAGGCACGTTTCACCCTACACCATCTCCAAGGACTGTTTTATGGGTCTCCGGAAAAACTAAACAAACCAAAAACGAGGGAGGGAGAAGACACCCAGGTCACACAGTCAGCCCTCTGCACAGCAAGGGTGTTGGTAACGCTGGCGTCTAGAAATTCTGTTCATCCCTACCCTCATGTACAAACTCTTACGGGGCCAAGGCAGCTGGGACAAGTGAATGACCAACTCCATCGTGGCACAGGTAACATCAGGAACCTCTCCCCATATGGCTTAAAAAAAAAGCTTTAGACTCCGAGCATCCTAGAAGCACTCTGCCATCTTCCTCGGGGCAATTCCTCTCCACTCAGAGAGGCAGCCAAATGCTCAGTGTAACATTAATTTGGTCACCCTTGGGAAGGACTTTGCTGCCACTCCAAGCAGTGCTCTTGGCTCCCCACAATGCAGGTTACAAGCAAATCCCTAAAAAGGGAAAACTCAGACCAAGACAGCACAGTTTTACCCTGTTTGGTGTTCAGATGGAGCAGTTCCACCCTTTTTTCTTTTCATGGGCCCATACTCTCACCAGCAAGTTCATCACTTCTCTTGTGTGTCAGAAAGTGACCCACATCATCTTCCATGGAGGTGGACGGAGCTGTCACAGGGAGGAAACACTGCAAAATCCTGGAGGCCACAAACAGACACCAGCATGCTCTGGCAACGAGGAGGAGAGCAGCAGTTAACAGAGCACGGGACTTCCCGGCAGAGCGTGGTGGGACAGCGGTGACAGGTACCGGTGCCTGCAGCCGTGGGACAGGCTGTGTCACCCCAAAGGGGCTGAGAGCCCAGGGCACCCTGCCAGGCTGGCTGCCCGGCCACCGCTCCCCCTTGAGCACACTCCAGCAGGTGGCACTCGGAGCATCTTTAATGTCCCAAATGTGTTTCTGTTCTGAAACAGGAGGGTGAAGAGCCAAAAGGACCCATTTCATAAACACCCGTTTCATAAACGCCTCTGTGGGAAGATTCAGCACCCCTAAAACAGGGGGGATCTAGGAACTGATTAAGGGATGTTTTCTCAAGCAAAGCCTCAGGCTGAAGAAGGGAGAAGGGAGAAGGTTGCTTCACACAGCAGAGCTCCCATGGCAAGGCAAGTCCTTCTGCTTCACAACATCCTTTTTGATCTGCTCAGTTGTTGCCCGACTCATTTGACCAGGAGCACCAAAATATCTGCTTTACACCAGAAAGCTCGAGTCCCTTGTGGGATGGAGAGAGCAGAGAGGCTCAGGCACAGGCATCCCCCTTGCACTCCCGGTCTCCTCCCTGCTCCTGGCTCTCTCCAGGGGCATTCTGGCACCAGATCCTGAAAGTTTCTTAAAAACCCCAATTAAATAAAATCTCTCCACCCTTTCCAGGCACTACAAGTCACAGCTGGCCAGGATCAGCTGACACTGAGCAGTTTGGGCTAAACATACATGCTCAGGCAAAAGATGTTCCCAAACCCCAGCGAGACTTTCCGATAACTCTCAGCAGGCTGCAGTGGAACAGGACTTTGCACCCAGTGAAATGAGATGCCGGAGAGGAAAACACCTTTAACTGCCAGGAGATAAGGAACTACTTAATTATGCAGCTTCTACAGAACAAATTAGTCTCCATTTAGAAAGTGCAAAGGATACTGCCTCCCCCTCCTGCAGCCCTACACACATTTCCCAGCAAGGAGGAAAGGTCTGCTCTCAGCAAATTCAGATCAACTCGTGCTTTGATGGTAGTAAACCCAAGAGACTCCATCCCAGGCTTTTCTAAATGAAGAATATTACTCTTAGGAACCAGCATTAAAGCACTATCCTCCATCTAGGCACGATGCAGTTTTGCTACTTTCAGTACAGAAGATGAAAACTCTTTCCAACTGAATTATAAAATATCATGCTGGTTTCACAATGAGAACCGAGACTTGTTTGCTGCCCCTGGAGTTATCGTGGGATGTGGAAACTATTCTCTATCGCAGGAACGCAGGAATTCCATACTCCTCCCACAGCACACATGCTGCTGGCGGTTTTCTTGTTGCAAGACACACGAAAAGTGGTCTCAGGACTTGGTAAAGCCTTTGCTTGGTACCTACCAGATTTTGGTATGCGCGTGCTGGGAGAACCCAGCTCTCTCCCACCCTCCAGGAAGGACACACGTGCGAGATACATTGCAAGAAAAGTGATTGTCATATTTCCACGGTGGCTCTGAACTGTAGCAGTGTTAAAAGAAAAAAAACCATGTCCAAAACACACCCTGAGCTGTGTGTCACCAACACCCTACTGAGAGCATACAGGATGAGCGCCTGATGTAGCAAAGGACAATTTTTTCATTTAACGCTTGTGAAAAATACTGATGCAGCCAGCGGCCGCCCGCTCCGCAGCTCGGCCGTGACACAGGCACACGCCTGCCCTGCGTGACTGGGGACGGGACCGTAACGTGAAGGTTACTATCCATCCCCTTCCCAAACATCACAGCACGGGAATTACAGTCACCTTAAACACAGGGAATAACATGTTTTGTCCTGTTCCCCTAAGATACGAAAAGTGCTATTTGAAGGAGCTTTTTTCCCCGGCTCTGTCCATGCGAGACCCCGGGGCTCCCCTCCCGGTGCTGCTGCACAAAAGGAGTGACCCCCCAAAGACCACCGCTGACCCCAGTCCCGGTGCTCTCCGGCTGGCCCGATGACGGTGCAGAGCCATCGCCTCCCCCTCTCCGTAAGCAGACACTGCATATTGCCCATCTGTAACCAGGCCAGCCCGAGCCGTCTGCTTAAATACACCTCTCTGATGGCGAGGAAATCAATACCGCCACATCTCAGAGTGCTTACGGGAGCACAAAAAGATTGTGTTTGCAGTCCGTTCGGTATTCCCAGAGCCACGCCAGAAGCTCTGCTGAGACCGAGGTTTCAAGTACAAATGAGGGATCAACGCCCTCATTTTCCATATCCGAAGGGGTGACATTTCCTGGCTGTGCACTCCAGGACTGGCAAGGGAAGGACCTGGATTCCACGCTGCAGTTGGGAAACCCTTTCTGCCTCAGAGCATCGTTGCAATGAGATCAGCTGGAGTTTCTGGGAGGCAATGCCTCTGCCTCCCTCACCGCGGAGGCAGCCCCAGGCACACAGCGATTAGCTTTTCCTAAGGGCGAAGTAGAAGGGCTCCAGGCAAGGCAGGATTCCTTAGCGGATAGCTGGGACTATCCCCAGCCGCCCCCAGCCCCGTGGCAGCCCCTCGCAGGCAGCACAGTGCAACTGGGGGGAAAAAAAGTTATTGCAGCTTCACCTGGAGCTACGGAAGGAATTTACTGCTCGTGTCAAAACTAGGCTTCAGCTTCCAAATAAAGCCGAGACTTGTAAAGCTGCAGGAGCTTCAGAGAGACTGCTTGCGTGTGCAGGGAGAGTCCCGGATCGGCATCTGAGCCAGCCGTGGAGCCAGTGACCCCCCAACAAACCCAGTTGCTGGGGTGGCAATGCTCCAGAGACCCAAGCCCACTCTGACCCCTTCAAAAATCAAATGTGATTAAGTTCTTCGGTTTGAGCCCTTCGGGGTCCTCTTTGGTGCCAGCCCTCTGCCGCTGTCCTGGCACGGAGGGAGCTGCCACCACCCCATCCCCTGCGGCCGGTCTCCATCTACCTTTCCCTTAATCAGAGAGAGGAGCCCGCGACTCCTCCATCCCTCCAGGGAAGCACCAGCAGAGCTCTGGCCTTGCTCACGCTTCCTCCTGGGTCCACAAAGAACTTGACTTCAGCAATCCCGTGTCCTCTGCTCCCCCAGCTCAGACAGCCGGGAGAAGCCTGGCCGAGGAGGAGCTGGCAGGAGGATCCCTCGCTTTGCTGCAGGCTCAAGAACTCCTTTAACTCTGATGGGGAGATGGATGACACAGGTTTCCTCCAGGTACAGCACACAGTAAAAGATGTTTGTTTTTTTTCTTGCCAATAAAAGAGGCTTTCTGGAGACAGAGCGTGAGGCAGTTTCTATTAACCCACGAGGGGGATGGAAATGGAAGAGAAGAAACCGGAGCAGTTTTGATGGGTCGGTGCACCATGCGTGAGGGCTGTTTGAGTGCTGCTCGCCGGCTCTGCAGACTCTGCTGCATTCCTCGTGTGCAAGTCCTGTAAACTGACCCCTCTTCAATTATTCATTAGAGTCTGCAGCTCATCAGAGACTCTGCTCCTCAAACAGGCATTTATTTGTTATTTTTTTTAAGAGCTCAGAAGCTTGCTGTTAACCATAGCCCGGCTTTGCCAAGGACAAAGCGTAAACGCTCTGGCAGGAACAAGCCAGGCAGCTGTCAGGCATTACATTAAAAACAAATCCACTTGATTACTTCAACTGACAAGACGGAGCAGCCAGTTTAAACTAAGAGCTTTACCACTGACAGGCTGAAAAAGCCAAACGTTAACTGGCAATAGCTGCAGCAGCCCAGTCCCTGCGGTGCCGAGGGGAAGGCAGCTTTCCAGGCAGCACCATGCCATGCTTGAGATGTTCTGCTCCCACCAGGTTATCCCAGGTCCTGCACAGCTCTGGGGGACCGGACTGGCCGGAGCGCTCTTGGCCGAGCGGCTGGAAGCAACAGAAGAGGGGCAGTGGGCAGAGAAGGGATTTGCTGAGGTACCTGTCTCTTCCCCCGTTCGATAGCTTTCCAGTTCTTGGAGAAAACAGCAGCAGCTGTGCAAACACGCCAGGCCTGTTTCAAAGCAGAGCATTTCACTTGTTTGTTTTAAAACCCTTCACGTTAAGAGGCTATAATTAGAGTGGTGTCCAGTACTGATGAGGATCACACCACTGGATGTGTCTTCTGTCCTGCACTCAGCCTGGAGCTGGAGTTCACGTGCAACGCTGGCAGCATGCAGCCTACGCAACCAGAGCCCTCCATCACCTGGACACTACATGGGCACGCAGGACTTGCCCTTTGGTGGCCAGCAGGTCTCGGATGACTCTTTCTTCCTCCCCCACTGTGAAGAGAAGGTGCTTCAAATCTCCCCTCTGACCACCCACTTAGTGATGCAGCTCCAGAGAAGACAGGACAACTGTCAATGGATGTTCTGCCAGTCAGCAAAGCCTACAGCAAGACGCACAGCGCAAGGTCTGGGTGAAGGAGAGAGATGTACTGTTGGAAAGCAGAGCTATGGGCAAGCACTAACGCAGTATGCCGTGACGGAGCAGCACAAAGCCTTCCTCTCTTACATCCTCCTGAAGGAGCATGAAGAATTCCCAGTTCATAACTAGAGGTCAGAGCAGGATTCCTCACCAGCAGTGAAGTCCAGCCTGCAGGAAAGCTGCTCCAGCTACATCCAGTTTGCAGGCGGGAGTGAAGAGCCGGGCTCGAGTACCTCAGCAGGTACAGGAGGAGCGTAGCAAAACCAAGAACCAGCCTTATTTCTAACAGCACTCGACTGCTATTGAACCACACAGAGGACTGGCACAGAGCTATCACAGGTAGACGGCTACAACCCTGTTTCCTCCAACTCATCCCAAAGAATGAGAATTCAGAGCTGTGACTGCAACTGTACTTTGTCATCACTAGAGCATTATAGCAGGGTGTTTCACCCAGAACAACACAAACTGATGTTAACGCTGGCGATGGAGGTATTTCTCTGGCCAGAAGTATCCATGTCCAGGGTTCCTGCCTATAGCTTCCCTTGCTGAAGGCGCTGCAGGGCAGGGCCTTTCTGCAAGCTTTACCTGGTCAGGACACGAGGATAAATCAGCAGGAGCTACACAGATCTGGGGAAGAGCCGTGTCTTCCCCTTTACGGCACTCCCACTACGGTTTGCTGCCTAACAGCAAGGCTCAGCCCGAGCAGGTGGGGCACCTCATGCCTGGTGCGTGCAGCAGAGCAAAGCCCTCGCTCCAGTCTCAAAGGTCTCTTTTATGGTGCAAAGCAGAGCTGGAAGAGGTTACTTATTCACTTCCCCAGTTTTCATTGCACACTGTGATTATCACCCAAGAACAAGCTGATCAGCACTCCCAGCCTGTGCCAGCGTCACCTCCAGAGAGAGAGTGGGCACACTCAGCACTGCAAAGCCACTCCTCTGCTCTTCATTATGAAGTGATTTCACTAATTGGGTGTTGTACTTTCATGCATAATTCCTCACACTTGCCACCTTCAGGGAGCACAAGCTCACCCCTCAGCCAAGCTGGCTGCAGAGCAGGCTGTAAAACCCCAATTATGAGAGGTTCCATTTTTCCACCGAATTCAAGCCCTCTGTTGCCATTCCCCAGCTGAACAAGGACTACTCTTCAGCCTACCTGACAATTAAAATCTAAAGAACATAGGAGAGAACGAGGCTCAGTACCTAGGGACCAATGCACAGCGCTGTCGATTAGCCGCTGGGGCAGAGCAGCTTTTGAGAGCAAGGCAAGAGACCTCCCGTTTTGCTCCTGACCCACACAGAGACGCAGCGGAGGTTAACCCAAGGCTCTCGCAGGAAATGCTTCTCTCGGTGTCAGCCCAGGCTGTGCCCAAGGAAACAGAACAGAAAGAAAGCAGACCCTGAGCGTTCTGCAATGCAGAGGATGCCGGGGCAGCAGTCCTGCTCTGCGAGCATCAGTCCTGCTCCTCTACCACCAACACGAACGTGGAAGAGGAGCTCTTCTGTTCAGCTGCCCACAGACGTTGCACTGAAACCTTGCACCAACTGCCGCTGCTGCTATCCTAAAGCCAACGCCAAATTTAAACAGGGTCAAACACCACCACCGAAGAGGAGAGGGGGGGAAAAAGCCATCCTTGTACCTATCTTTGCCAAAGGCTCCTGTGCAACGTGGCGCTGGATTAGCAATTTGGTTTTAGGGATGTGGCCAGGATTGCCTGGCAGATTGCAAACTCTTAGAGTTGGGACACACTGGGAACATCCAGGTCAGCAAGGATTCAGGCATGAGCAATCCAGGATTGTGCTCGCTGTCAGGAGAGGGTTTGGCTTGGAATTCCTTATGGCCACAGAGCTGGAATGCTGTTGGGATGGCCCTGACAGTGGACCCAGGCTCCTTTCCCTGCGATGATGCAAAGGGAAGCAGATGCTCCAGACAGCTCTCTGCCCAACCTGTACGATCTTGCAGGCATTTCCAAGATACTCAGATAAACACACCGAGGTACGATGCTTGCAGGGACTTGCGTACCACAATTGTTCTTGAAAGGTGGGAATCCACACAGGAATAAAAGCCACAAGAAGTTGTGAAATGCACCAGCTGTCCTCGGTAGGAAGCTGAGTTGGAGCTACAAAGACAGCTAGAAAGTACCGGATCACAGCCAGCCTGGCCCAAAACATCCCCTCGCTACCTCTGCAGTGACCATTTCATCGTGTTTCATGCCCAAAGACCCTCGATGTGCAACAACAGCAGGTGAGATGATGACGGAGGCATTAAACTGCATCAGTCTCGTGCTACCAGCTGCAGAGTTCCCAACTCTTTTGAGGAACTCTTGGATTTCCTCCTTCGCAAAGTGTCTTTGGTTATTGCCCAGGCAAATAATGATCGTACTTCTGGCAGCATCCTACTTACGGGGACGGGGGAGGGACGGCACTTCTGGGTGCGTGTTGAGTAATCGCCGCTGTCGCTGCTTCAGGCTATTTTTAGAAGAGATCACAGAATTAGCCGCAAAAGGATAGCAAGTACAAACCTAGAATAAAGGTGCCTCCTCCCCTCACAGCTCTCCACACACAGCTAGAACAGAAGGGCACGGGAGGGACCCTGAACAACCTTCAACTTGACAATAGCCAACCTCAGATGTTTACTGCCGCTTACTTCCCCTTCCTTAGTCCTTGTTGTAGGTAGAGCCAGTGCCAGAAGCTGCTGCTGACAACGTCTACCCCCAAAAGTGAGCAGAAAAATACACAGAGATTCAGTGCGCTGCCTGCTTCCCCCATCTGCAGCATCAGAGCTGCTTCAGAGTGCCAGAGTTTGCCCTGAAGTTGAAGGTATGTGTTTATAGGAAGGATTTCATTTGTCTGTGCTGGTACCAAACGTACCTTGTACCAACTTGGAAAACGCAACCGAGGTTATTTCAGGAGCACATAGCAGGGCTTCATGTGTTCAAAAGTTACTGAAAATGGGATTGTCAGACACCGCTCGCAGGCGTTTTGGCCACGGTGCCTCGGAAAAGTGGAAAGCAGGACACCTGCACGTAGCACAGGGCTCTTGTGGTTTCCCTGCTGTGGGATGTTGGACAACCTGCCTGCTGCTCTGCTCCAGCTCCCCAGCTGCAATGGGGACTTCGCTTCCCTGTCCCACAGAGGGACAGACACAGAGCAGCAAAGAGAACCCCAAGTGCTTTTTGGCCTCTATCTCATGATCTTTCTGTGGGGCTGCATCGACAGATGGAATCAGCCAGGGTTTGTCCCAGTGATGTCCTTCAAAGAAAAAAAATCTTCAATTATTTTTAAAGCAACATCCTTCAGCAGCTTTTACGGGAGGGCAGTTTAACCAAGTATTTGAAGATGAAAGAGCAAAGCCTCAAGTCTTAGAAGCCCAGCTGGAATCCAACCAGAAGAGACAGATTATTTTTTTTCTCCCATGCCAGAGATGCAGGTACAGTGAAGAACCGTAAAACCACTATTGTCAGGGGAGGGAAGTGCACAGTCTCATTGACCTGAGTTCATCTGACCCCCGCCAGATTTCTTGCAGGCCACTGGAAAAGTGCCAGTCCAGCAAACTGGGACAGAAATGCAGAACAGGCAGGTGAGATGCAACGGCATGCTAGAAGTCCAGCATAAGTTCCTGGCAAAGAACTGCCTGAAAAGTAGACAACTGGTTTTTTAGTTTTAAATTTCTTTTACTAAAAAGATGACAGTAACCAACTGGAAAAACAATACAATAAGCCCCCATGGCCTTTAGCACGGACGATGATTCAGAGAGAGAAACTGCTAGAGGGCACTCACTGAGGGTAAGGCGCAGGACAAACTCTTGACAACCCAGTTAGCAAGGTCTCCCAAGCCAAATCAAACAAGTTGTGTCATTCTTTACAGTTACAGCATGTATGTATCAGAAGAGGAAATCCTGGAAGGCTTATGATTTCAAGGTACTGAAATGGCTCTTCTGCCCTGCACAGCGTCTTGCAGGACAGAGAATTATGAGCACAATTAGGAAATACCCATGCTAACAACATCGGTCCTCAGTCGCGTACTTGGAGAGGGCTCACATCAGAGAAATCAAGTCCTTCAACACCACGCTGTTCACTGTGGAGCCGGAAGAGCTTTAGGTGTCTGAAGAAGGTCTAGCAGATTAAGACCCTTGCCCAAAACATGGAAGACAGCAGCTCAGTTCCCTCTACAATTCCCAACTGATGTTAATGGGGATGCAGAGGGCAACTTGACAGAAGTGGAGCTTCGCCCAGCCCCACCAAGGCAAGAGAATAAACAGATACCAGGCGCTCAGCAAGGGCAGCTGTGCCAAAACCATCAAATACTCTTGTATTTCTCATCCCGTCTGGCAAGATCACAACATAGAGAAAGGTGTAAATACGGCACTGAAACACCCCAGGGATTCTCACTTCTAGCCCTCTGCTATGGCCTCCAGTCCATCTCCTGTGTGCTGGACTGAGGTAGCCCTTTGGGAAACTTTCCAGATATGTTTGGATGACCAAAGGGACAGGAAGAAAGAGGGTTTATCTTTTCTCTTCCCCTACTCCAGTCCCTTACACTCCCACATGCACTCATCCAGATTACAAAGCAGCAGCTTACAGGATTTAAAAATAGCCGTCCTCAACCCATTCACCAAGTCAGCTCGCACCCCCCACGCAGCTCAGAGGGATGACTTTAAGACGTAACCCCAGAGCATTTTTACCTTGGATGGAGGATTCCCACCTTCTTCTGGAGCAGCCTGCCCATTCTGCAAAGGAAGAGAACCTGCCATTAGCACACGCCAGGCATGGGACCGCTCCTTACACCCCCTTACAAAGGCTGTTGGCTTTGAGAGCCCCCCATGCAGGACAAACAGGGGAGGATGCCACTTTCAGACATGGTACAAGACGGTTGAACCCTCCCCATACACTGAGGGGACACTTTCTGCCAAGGAAAAAAACCTTGTTTTTTAAAAAAAAAAAAAAAAATCTCTTCTCCAAAGACTCTCCACACTCCCGCAGCTGAAATTAGGGCTGCTTGTATACCGACCATCGCTTGTGGGGCAAACGGCACCCCTGCGCTCCTCAGGCATGGATCCCCGGGGCGGTGGGTACAGGAGTCCCACCCTTAGTAGCACGTGCTGCAGAAACCGCTCTAGAGACACAGCCCTGCGGTTGCACCATCCCACCTCCCGCACCCAGGCTGCGGCTACCCCCTCCACCGTTTCTCTGGGACTACTGGAAGAAGCGAGCAGGGGAGAGGAGGTGAAGACGGGAAAGCAGCGCTACAGCGCAGTTAACAGCCATTTTGCCGTGACGTTGCCTTTAATACGAACATTTATCAGTTATTTATTACCCTATCACAGCTGATACCGCTGCAGGAAATCTGTACCACCTGCTTGGCTCCAGGCCACCTCTGGCCTGCAAGTCCAGCTTCTGCTGCTGGAGCTGGGGACAAAGTCACAGCAGGTGACCCGAACCGCCTGGAGTAGCATCAGGCAGTCACGCTCGGCGCTGAACCAAAGACGGATCAGGTTCAGCACCCCACCGCGCCTGGAGAAGCCAGCGGGAGCAGAAGCAGGTGGGATTTACTTAGACACAGATACTCAGAGCAGGATAAGCACGTACAAAAAGTTTTCTGCAGACTGTGGAGAAAAACAAGGGCAAGAAGATTTTGCTTTGACATCTATTTGCACTACAGTCTCAGGCTCCAAAAATCACGGAATTCCTCTCTTTCTTTGAAAGAACAAGGCAAATTTATTCACTCCTCTTCAGATGTTATGGTCCAAGAGAAGAGTTGCAACGCAATTGTATTTCAGCTTCAGATTCTTCATTGAATGCCTGCGTTTTAGAGCCTTTCAGGAATCTAACAGAAACAAAGCTAGCTCCTTCCCTGAAGAAGCAAGGGGACATCAACCTCACATCTGTCTTCAGACTACACTATCCCCTTCTCGCCCGTGGGCCAAATTTAACTTACTTCCTTTTAATACAAAGCAAAACTTGCAACTGTTGATCTTGAGAGAGCTTTGGGGCCGCTGAGAAAACCTCCCTCTAATGCTGCACTCACTTTCTACAACATTCACTGGGTGCTCCCAGGTTCACATTCTTCTGCTTCCCACAGGAGATCATCACTGCTGGTTTTAAACTGCTTGGCTACCTGCTCGCGGCTGGCTCACAACAAAAGGTGTAACGCTAAAGAGCTAAATTTCAGCACCAGTTTAGTTCTCTGATACTTCAGATCCACAGACAATAGGCCAGACTCTCCATGTATCTTCATATTTAGGTCTCTCCGCTCCCACCTCAGCCCAACCTGCGCTGCCTGCAGCACCTCACGGAACAGCTTAGTCCTACCGCAACGTGGAGTACCACCACACCAGCTAGGGAGAAGACCACCTGCCTCTTGGCCTGACGCTGGCCCTGCAAAATTTGCATTTATATGGATCCACTCTGAGCTCCATAACTCACCTTAGTACCAACTTAAACGGGGCTTAAGTTCCTAAGTATTTTCAGCCAATGACTGAAAAAAGCAATAGCACTACCACGGCAAGCCAAGTTCTTCCAGAGGAACGTTGCCCTGATGTTTACACGGAGCTCTTGGTGCCATTAGCAGAAAGAATAGCTAAGAAGTGAAGTAAGATTTTGTGTTTATGTATAGCCTCCACAAAGAGCGGGGAGACACTGCGCTCAAGATAACCAGACTTGGAAACACGCTTATGTTTACTGGCTCAGCTGTCACTGATCAACAATTCGTAACTCGCTGCTAATCCAAACCATAGCTCAGGGAGGGCTGTTTATGTCTAAAACAGCTTAAGAAGTAGAATTTCCGTGCTGGACAGAGGGAAGCAGTGCCTGGCTCATGGTCTGGAGAACGGATCTACAGGGCACGTGTCAGGAGAGGGGTGAGCTGATGCATGGGACAAGCTTTTTTATTCCCCTGGGAAGAGCAGCATGTGGCAAGTGAATGCAGGGTCTGTCCAACCCTTCAGCTTCAAGGATAAGCTAAGAGACACCGGGTACTACCTCTGGGACCTGCCAGACCTTTTGAGCGCTGCGTTTCATCAGCTCCCTGCCCCGAGGAACACGTATCCTGCACACTGCTGTTGACAGAAATCCATCCTACCTGGGAAGGGATGTGGAAAGAAAGAGAACAGTGTCCATGCCAGGGAGGTTTCCTGGGCACGTAGGTCCATGGTCTTAGAGGGATGAAGCTCCTGATGAAACAGTCACTTTCTCAAGCTGACATAAGGCAGATGTGTAAGGAGAGAATTGCAGTATTTAGAGCCAAGTGCTTTCCTTCTACCCCAGAGCAAAACCAGTCTTTATTCCCTCATATGGAATTCAAGAGCCATTTGTAAGCATCTGAGATGGAAACACACTCACAGCTACAGACTCATCACCTCCTGAGATAAAATACGGCCATTCACTGCATTGTAAGTAGAGCTGGAATAGTTTGTGGGTTTCTTGGTTTGACATTTGTCTCTTTAAAATGCTTTATTTCTGCACTCCTCCTGCATACCACGCGCAGTGTGTTAGCAAGTGCATGTGTGTTTGCCTCCGTGCCAGATACCCTCTCACAGCACATTGTTCTCAGTGTTGGAAAGGAGCCTCCTGAATGTCCTACTCTGAGAGCAACCCCGAAGATCTCCCCGCAGGCAGTAACCAAGCAGTACCTGCTGCAGGAGGGAGGCACAGCTCCTTCCCTTGGGCGCCCAGGGCAGCGAGGAGCTGATGCAGACTGGTGGCAGAGCAGAGCTTGGGCTACCAAGAAGGCAGCGGCATGAGCCTCACTGGGGGCCAGCAGCCTGTCCCTGCAGCTTTCCAGCCAGCACTGCTCTGGGGCGAGCGGAAACGGGGATTACAGAGCTAATCTGATGGGCACGTGGAGCGGCAGCCTGGCAGCGAGGGCACCTCTGGGCGAATGACAGCTAAAACTGCCCAAGAGGTAACACAAAAGCCCTTCTGCACACATGCTGCTCTAATAAGTTGTCTTAGTGGCACGCAGAAAAGTATACTGGAAACCAACTGCATTCAGTTACACAACTGCCAACCTGGCTGAACTTGGGAGATATTTATCTTAGGACATCTTGCATTTCAAATCCCTTTAATTCCACATAATCCGCAGCACAGGGAACAATTTACAGAACAGGCCGGTGCTGCTCTGATCTGAAACCAGGACGAGTCGCACCCCTGGCAGGACCGTGCGAGACCGTGCCCACTCCTGCTGCCATCAAGGGCTGCGCTCTATAGTTAGTGCCATCAGCACCGGTCATCCCGGATTATCGACAGCTCTGCTTAGAAAAGCAGCCTGCTGCTATTTCTGGACCTCTAGGTTTTGACTAGTCACTTTTGAGATGCCCATACGCAACACAACAAGGGTACCAGCTACCCAGAGACGCTCTTTCACCCAACTTTGATGAGCCGTGAAGCATTCAAGCAGGAAGGAGTGGGGGAAGAAACCCTTCACCCCAGAGCTTCTGCTAGTTTGACACAAGAACAAGGCATTTATTATTATTAAGTGGAATTTATGGATCTTGCCTATTGCAGTTCAGAGAAAGGAAATGATTCTGCAAAAATAAAGATCTCCAAAAGAACTCACATAGCCCAAACAGACCGAGGAGTCTATGCACAAGGCGTATCAGAGACGACAGTCGCTCGGCTTCCTCCCCTATCTTTTGATCATTGTTTTATGCATTGTTCAGCTAAGATGCTTGAAAAAGATAGTTATTCATGAATAGCTCCTGCTCAGTAAAGGATGATACACATATACAGGCAAAAATAATTAGCTTGAAGTGGTTGGATTTGGTGTAATCCCATGTCAGTTGTGTTGCTGTATATTTGTGTAACAAGAGCTTAAAGAAAAGCAGAGCCCCATAGTATCCATCGCTATGGTGATGAAGTCATTCAACTCCACTCTCAATCGCTTGTACTCTGCCCCAGCCAGGTTTTTCTACTACATAAGCAATATTCTGAATAATATAAGCAGCAGAGAGAACAGAGGGAAAAAAAAAAAAGGAGGAAAAAAGTATCATGAAGCTAGCTCAGTCCGCAGGACAGAGGGACTTGTCTCCCACAAGGGATCAGTTCAAGCTCCCACTGCCACCCAGTCCCATGCGTTTCCCCAGCACAGCTCCAGGCTGAGCTCCGGTGGGCTGGGATAAGGGGCACCAGCCGTGACCCATCCTCAGCAGCAGACAGCCAACGCTCCTGGAGCGCAGTGGAAAAACCCCAAATCCCTTAACAATAGGACTGATGCTTCCACCAGCGTGGTGACAGCACCTCTGCTCCATGACTCAGAAAGCAAAGGTTGGAGGAAGCCGGTTTCTAACCTGGATGGCAGTGATCCCAGGGCAATTTACGTAACTGGCATTCCAGAAAAGTCTCCTCGGTTTCTCAGTGGTGCCACCTTGCCCAGGAGTAGTGAAAACCCTTGGCGATTTTAGCCTCAAGGTGCAAAACTCCCCCCAAGCCCAAGTCCCTCTCCGCTGTTCGCAGGTACGCTGCTGGATCTCAGGGAACCCTCTAACATCGGGCCCAGGCGATGGCAGCCAGGTTTAGAGGTGAAGAACATCGGTATTATTTTCCTCACTGGAATCAAAGGCACGTACTTGCTCACCTTAAAACAAAGGGAGGTAAATTGCTAATGTCCCACTTGTGCTCCTGAGATGTAAAAAGACTGATCTGCAGAAATATCACCTGCGAGTGGCTCCTGACCCTGACCTAGAGCTCTGGCCAAGGTGAGATGGGGGAAGGGGACAGCTCGGATGCCAGAGGCAGGCCCTCCAGTTTCAGTTTACAATTAACACACCCGTTACTAATGCAATGGGGAAAACAGTCCTTGCTGCTGCCGCGATCTTCGCAGCTGACTCGGGCTGACAAATATACCGGACCCCCCCGGCCGCTTCCGCTCAGAAGAGATCCCATGATGCTGACACAGCGCCTGCCTGGCACCTGGGAGACCTGGGATTAAGGAGTACACGAATCTCGCCCACGGCATTCACCGCCCTGGGCACTGGCATTAGTTTCCTCCCATTACAAGTCTAGTTGCGTTTTCTGGCTTTTCAGGCTATCTTCCTACTTAGGAAGAGAGAAACCACAAATAAAAAGCCCTGTCTCCCAGCAATAACCCACACCCCAGCTCTGGGCACACGACGTGGTTTCAGGAATCACAATCAAGTTGCCGCAGGACTTCCCTCCTCTCCCACCTTCGAGCACAAACCCATCCTCATGACTCAAGCGATGCTTCAGGGCAGATGCTCTTAGCCCACCGCACCTTCGTGCCAGCCGTTTGGCACCCCCAGCACAGGCAGACCCTCGGCACAGCACCCCACCCGCACGGGGGGGGTCCCTAGGAGATGCCGTGCCATATCTGGCTGATAAAAATGAGGCAACCTCACCTCCGATCGCCAGCAGACCTCCCTGCTGTCATTGCAGCAGTGGTGAAATGCTGCCTCCACTCAAAGCAGAGATCTCTTAAGAGGCAATTTTAAACAAGAATGAGCAAGTCTGACCAATTAACCATCGCGACATCCCTAGGCATGATAGAGGAGCATGACAGCATCAAATCCAGCCACAACGACGGGAAAGCACCAAGGTCTGAGTAAAGCGCCTGGAACAAAACCCCCACCATCCCTCTGGTTTCTCCAGGAGAGCTGCTAGTTCCAATTTGGATGAGAAGATGTTTAACTAAAGAGTGCCAGAGCACAGTGCCTCAGCTGGCTGCTCTGCGATGGGCGAAAACTGCTACAAGCTGTCCCTTTATTCTGAAATGGCTGTGATGCAAGCCTGCAGATGTGGACAGATGCTGTGCACCGTCCTGCACATCTGGCTTGGAGGTCTTAATTAGAAGGAAAAGAGCAAAGCAGGAGGGAAAGTGACACAGGACCGTGATCGGAGTTTGAAACACGGGCCTGCGAGAGCAGCTGCGGCTGGCAAGGCGGATAGCGAGGAAGCCTGCAGGAGAAAGACCCAAAATCCGAGACATTTATTCCCTGGGCCTTCAGCGGGGACCCTTTCCTCTATGTCTGGGAAGAGATTTAGGAGCACGCTGCTCACGCTCCCCGAATAATCAAAGCCTGCAAGGGCAGCAGCGGAGCCAGGAAGCCCCTGGCACCCCAGCCCCACGCCGGCTGGAGCCCCGCCGTACACACACCGAGCCCCGGAGCAGCCCCCGGCAGCACACAGCTCCGGCCGGCTGCGACCCCCCGGGCCGCCAAACCACCCCCCGGGGAACGGCACGGGGCGGGGAGCACCGCAGCACCCGCAGCCGGGAGCGGGGGGGGGGGGGTGGAAGGCCGGGCCGGGAGCTCCTTTGTTCGGCGGAGCCCCCGGGGAAGGCGGGGGGGGGTGTGTGGGTGGGGGGTGGCGGCGCGGAGCCCCCCCCCCCGCCCGCCTCGCCGCCGGGAAGGGCCGGTGGCCCCCGCTCACCTCCGTGTCCAGATGCACCAGCTCCATGTTGGGCCAAGGCTCGGCCAGTTGGGCGAGCGGCATGCTGCCGGCGGGCTGCCCCGCGGGGCTCGGCTGGGCTCGGCTGGGCTCGGAGCGGCGCCCCGCGCTGGGCACCGGCTCCCCGGGCCGCGCCGGGAGCGGCGGGGCGGAGCGGGGCGGAGCGGGAGGGCTCCGCCCGCCGAGCTGCGGGGCGGGAGGGGTCTCTGGGCCCGGCGGGTCCCGGGGGAAGGCGAGGCGGTGCTGCGGGGCTGGGGGGGGGGGGGATACCTCCAGCAAGGAGCTAGCCCAAGGCGTGGCGGGTTTATTAAGGGACAAAGATGCCCCATGCAGCTTCTGTGGGTAGCAGGGGTGGTCAGGGATGAGCCCTTCCCTGCCAGCTGCACCCTTCCCACGCGTTTTGCCCTGATAAAATTTTGGATGCAAACAGAGCTTAAAATTGGTGGTAGGGTACTGCTCGCTCCTCGCAAGGTGAGAGGGGCGGTCACTGCGTGCTCATGCCTAGCAAGGGAATCCTCAAGGCACCAAGAACACCCGAACACCAAACATCTCCTGAAAAATACACGGCACCGAGCGTCCCACTCTTCTGTGCCTTGGAAAGATTTATTTTTTCCTCTAGGAGCATCCAGCTGTTTCACCGTACACACAATGCTGCATAGCATCACCAAAAGAAGAGATGGTGAGGATAAACTCGGTGACACAATTCAGATATTGCTGCTTAAAGCAGGAAGCTGCTGTGGGAAATCCGGATTCCAAGTTTGAGATGTGCAATGAGTCACTGCTCATCACCGCCTGCAGTGCCCCCCGCCCCCTTCCCTACAAAACATGGATAAAAAACATATCCACCTTTCTACAGTGTTTGGAGACCCTCAGAGGAAAGGTGCCTTAAGCACACCTGTGCATAATTCATGGCTATTCTCATCTGCTAGGTTTCTCAAATAGGAAAAAGTTTTCTTCTACTCACATTTTACCAAACCCCAAAGCAGCACGTTTTCATGTTTCATTATAAAAATTATTTGTTAACAACAACAACAAAAAAAATCTTTTTAAAAGGGTGCATCACTAAGGGTTGACTTCATCAAGGTGTGGCTGGAAATATTTAATGAGCCTAAGTAAAAGCATATACAGCTGGGGTTTTGCATTCTGAGGGCAGCTGTCCCAGGAAGCTGGGGCTGTACAGCTCTCAGCCCTTAACCTGTTCAGAGAGGGCAGCAAACTCCGAAAAAGCCAAATCAGGACAGAGCCCAGCACTTTGAAAAATTCCAGTTAATCTTCACAGCGCTTGAAGCTAATCTGTAAGTCATCATCAGGACCTGCTTGTGATTTAGGCTAGAGCTGTCATCTTTTTTGCACGTGGGGGAATCGAGTGCAGAAAATTCCCATGGTGACAGTAAGTGTTTGAGCCAAGCCTGAGAACTGCTGTCTCCAAGTCCTGTGCTCGGAGCCCCCCTCTGTGCCATAAGCGTTGGAGCCCCAGATGAAGGCATTAAATAACACAAATCCACCCGACTGGTACTAAGTGAGGTCCTGTTATAGCCAATTAAACTCATGTCACTTACTGTTGGAGCACGCTGAAGCAGATCTTGTGGAGAGTTATTCATTCAGCTCCAAAGCTATCCATAATTTCCCCTTATTGCCTGGTACACGGCGTGCCGTCTGGTTACATCCATCCTCCAGCTGCTGCAACCTGCTTTAAATGGCATCAATAACATGATGATGTCAATACCGGCGTCCCGTTTACCTTCTTCATTTGTTTGCAAAATGCATCTCCCCTTCCTTCTGCTCTGCATGCACGTTAGACAAGTCTGGGGTAGGAATGCAGAGGCGGGTGAGGGTAGGACAGCGCTCTCTGCAGCCTTTCTGGAAGGAGAACAAAATGAGACACTACTTGGTGACCTGCCATGCTTTAACACCAGGCCCCATGAATCCAACCTTTGGACATCACATCCTGGTGCACCTGGAGCTTCCCACTTGGGTGACGAGCCCACAGGGAATATTTAAGCCATAATGCCAGGCACAAAGGCCATTTCCCATTAGGTGACCCACCGAATGCCTCCCAGCTTCCAAGGAGGGTTACGCATGGAAGTCAGGCAGGATCAGGCGCTGAGCAGTTACCTGCAGCAGCTGAGGGAGTAATCTCAGCCAGGCTGGTCTTTTAACTCCTGGGAAATTTCTGCCTCCAAGGTCACGACTGTTATTATAAACAGTAAAAAGAAGATAAAAATAAAAGAAATGACTTTTGAAGTGTTGAAAAGTTATAGGGTGGTACAGTAACCAGTAGAAAAGCAAGTCTTCCTTTTCAAGGTCTCAGTGGAAGGTTAACGGGCAATATCCAGAGGAGCCGTTTGAAAGGCAGAGCAAGGCCTACTGCAATTTGGTGAGGGAAGGGAGACAGGAACCGCTGCTACTTCCACCCCCTGGCAGGTCTATTGAGATGCAGAAAGCCCTTCATATTTCACAGCAGAAAGACAGGCAGGCTGACCGTGAACTTGACAAAAGACAGAAATTGTGAAGCTTTGTGGAGCAATGACTTCTTTAGGCTGGAAGAAAAAGATGGCTCTAAACCCACGGGTACCACTGCACCCAAATAAAACTACCAAATTATCCTGCCCACTTCTTTTAATAAAACAGCAAATTAAAGATATTGGGGAGACCACAAATGACTTGTGCATGATTATTCCCTGCATCTCTGCAGTGACTTTTATGAAAGGCTAGGAGAGGATTTTGCTGAGGTAGCTCTACAGTACCCTCAAAATTATACTAACAACCCCCCAAAAAAGCCTAGGTAATACCACAGCAATTCAGCAGCAATGCTGGGCAGACAAGCTAAGGTCTCTCAAGCCCCAGCTCCAGGACTCAAAGAGAAGCCATTTATCTTCTGATGGAAGCTACCTGTTATCAGACTGACCTTCCCTCGATTCCTGCACCAGATAATGCTGAATTGTAGTTGATTAACAGAACGTGAAACGTGCCACACCGGACGGCTGGTCAGTCCAGGGCAGGATGTTTGGGTAAGAGAAATGAGGTAGTGGTCTCCCCCAGGGTTTATTTCCTAGTCAAGGAACAGCTATAAAAAGCAGCTCCTATCCTGAAAGCAGGGTACAAAAAGTGTTCTTTGGAGTTGAACAGCAGAGCCTGCTGTTTGGGTGAGTGTCATGGCTAAATACAGTGATTAAAACATATATACTGGCATTTTTCTCAGACAGTTGCAGGCTAGGGAGAGCTGCTGCTATGGTAAACGGAGACTCCAGATCAACTGGACGGCCCTTTCGTCAGTATTGCCTTTGCTGAAAATTCAGAATGCCGCGGTTTTAGTTGGGTTTTAAAAACATCAAATCCTCCTCAAATACAATTGTAGATATTTTTGCCTCTGCAGCTGGCTGGCTTTTGGTGTGTAATGTTTTCCTTTTCAGAGAGGTTGACAACATTCGTTAAGCCAGTTATCCCCAAAGAAGCACTTCCAAAGCGGACGTTATCGAGCCTGGTCCTTACCCACATTACCGGATCCAATTTTTCCTCATTATTCCAAAAGCTGCCCAAGTGATTCTCCACCTAACCATACAGTAACCCAGTGCTCCCATGGCTCACCATATCCTTTCTTTTTACCGAAGCCAGGGAGTACCTTTCGTTAACTGCCTGCTTCATGCTACGCTGCTTTTACACATATAAGGAAATGCAAAAAGCTTGCAGGCACAAGAACTCGCAAGGCTGAGTCCCAAATGCCTGCTACAATTTACAGACTCGTGTAATCTGCTTTGTGTTTATGCTAAGACAGTTGTTTAATTAGAGCTCACAGGAATCCCGTTTGTATTTTTAAGATTGACTAATCAGTTCCGTAGTTCATTGTTATCCCCGCTGTACTAATAGGGAAACTGAGTCATGTTTTCAATAGGTTGTCAGGGCAGAACTTGAACTCCACGTCCTGTCTTCTAATCCCCAGCTCTCAATTCACGAGCTCATTTCCTTGCTTCTTCTGCTTTGTTTTGCCACTATGAAGGAAGAGGTGACAGATCACCTTGTTTTGATCCCAGGGACACATTTTTCCTTAGCGTGGTACAAACATCACATTGAAGATATAAAGCAGGGGCCCTGGAAATGAGAAACTTTGGCTGCGTTTAACAGCAGAATTGCTTTTTGCTTTTCTGACAGATTTCTTTCCGTTCCTCAGCATCATGCGCAACTGCAGCTGCCTCGAATGCCAGCGTTTTCTAAGGCAGGTCCAGGCAGCAGTCGGAATGCAGAAACCATCCCACAGCAGGCAGTGGGATGAAGAGCTCCTTGAGGAGCGCAGCCCAGGCAGCTTTCATTCCTCTGAACGGGGTTTGTGCAGACTGAAGGCTTATTCATAGAGCAAACACCTTTAACCTCTGCCGATACTTCCCGCAAAGGTGAGCATCGTGCTACCTTGCTCGGCTCACTTGCATTTCTGAAGGTGTCTAGCATATCTGAAACACTTTCTTTTACAGAATATATTGCATTTTGCCTGCTGGTTCTGCAAACCGACTACCAGCCTGCTAAGCCCACCCTGCTTCTGCGTGGTATTACTGTAAACCGTGCCGTCCCTCCATGGACCAGATCTTCTGAAACATCTCGCAGGGAGCCTCTGGCTGAAGCACATACAGCTCAAGCCAGGGAAGAGTTTTGCTAGCAGAATTAAGCTGTTGGCTCCAGGCAACGCGCTTAATTTGTGAATTTTGCGCCTATCTCTCAGGAACACTGAACTGCAGCCAAGAGGTGCCTTGAGGAGAGGGACTCGTCGGAGCCGGGACGTGCCCTGGGAAGGCAGGGGAGGCAATGGGGAACGAGCCGCCCAGGCAGCGAGGCCATATCTGCTGGTTGTCATGGATACAATCGCTGCCGGTCTCCTGTATCAGTTACCTTCCCTTTCCTGGATGCAAATAAACGAGTGGTGGTCTGCTCCTGGTCCTATGCAGGACACAACCCTTGACCTCCAAACAAAAGGAGAAAATCATCTGTTTCAAACCTAGACATCTCTTCTCAACATCATCTGAGGGGAGAGTGGGAGGTGACTTGCTTTTTCGGTATTCGAACTATGTGAGTCTGATAATGCTCTGCCCAATTGCATTCGGTTCTATCCTAACCTTTGGCTGTCTCCGAGGACCTCAGAGGAGCTGTTTTCACAGTCCATTCAGCCTTTGCTCTCGCTCAGCCTTTTGGATTCATGACAAGCTGCTACGGACTTGGACTCTGCCGGCTGCACGCGCTTGCTGTTGCCTTAGCACACACACACCCGGGCAGAACTCTGCAGGCTCCAGTGACTTCAGCTCCCTGTTTGAAAGGAAAAACGAGAGGTCAAGTGTGGCTCAAACTACATCTGGAAAAGGCTTTTACAAAACCCCACATAAAATACAACCAATTGCTTTATTTTTTAACTTTAATTTTGAAAGCAGGTTTGGAGTTCAGGTGGTAAGTTATTTAGAGCAAGTTATCCAGCAAATTTTGGTTTTATTAGCATACAGATATGTTTGTAGTTTATTTCAGCGTAGCGCTATGTGAGGGAGTGATAACATGAAAGAGAAAACTATTAGAAACTGTAAACAGAAGTGAAACTGCCAGGCCTGTTTTCACTGTCACCTAGCCAGGGAGAAAGCTGAGTAAACAACAGTGCTAAGTACAGTCGTTTTTTATGGTTCTTTTAGGTTTAAGAACTTGTAAACAAGTGATGGGGCTTTTAAGTGGATACAAATAGTTTTGTGCTACTTACAGAGCACACAGGTCCCAGTTTCTCCAGACAGGGTAGGGGAAAACAAAAGCACATTTCAACAGAAACTCGGCTCCAGCGAGGAGAAAATGTCATTCCAGTGTTCGCAGTCTCAAGCCTACATCATGCAACTGAACAAGTCTCGTCCTGCTTAACAGAGGGCACACACAAATACCCGTTCCTAATTACCCCATTCCACAGTTTGCGACGCCATCATTCAAAGTTAAAAAAAAAAAAAAAGAAAAAAAAGAAACCATTTCAAAATTGGAAGTGAATTTCAGAAATCCTGATGAGAAGCCTAAAGACCCCAGTAAACTATTTTCCTTAGGGGGAAAAAACAAACTTTATTTCTGATTTGTTTAAGACTGAGATACTCATGACTGGCAGTATTTTACTTCTCAGTCCTCTTACAAAACAGAGACTGTTGTACACGTCCTGTCTTGAAAAGCCACATCCCCAAAATAACCAGAGAAATAAACTTCCAAAAGATGAGAAATGACCCTGACTGGGAATATTTTGGCCTAACGACCAATTGTATTACATAGGAAGACAGAATACAAGCATGATTTTTGAGAGGTGTGGGACAGAGGTGCCTTCATCATTTAGGGAGAGAGAAGCAGGTCTCCAACTTCTCTTCTAATAACACTTGTTTTCTGTATTTTAGAAACTGCTTAAGGCAGCACAGATATGACTCAGCTGGCTTGCATGGTCAGGTAGCAGGTACATCTACACAGTGCCTAATGGCTTCCTTGTTGGGGAGTGAACAAAAGGCACAGCAGGTTCAGGGATGTCAGAAACCCGATTACCTGGCAAAAGAAAATCTATCTGTCCCCCATCAAGATTACAAACCCCCCCAGATTCTGGAGTTAGCGAGGCTCTTAGATATTTTGCAGTGTTGCATGTCTCGCAGCACACCGTAAAATGGTGCAGAAATACAAGGTTGGTACTTTGCTGCTCGACTATTTAAATTGCTCTTTTCCTCCTCTCACCTTCATGATGAGTAAAGGAAGGGAGCTTGGAGACTGCTCTTTAGACATTCTTCTTTCCAAAAGAGGCACTTGTGGTTTATATTAGCAATGTAAGGACTGTCCAGCTGGGCCTTTTCTGGCTCTCTGAGGAGAGGCTTGGTACGTTTCTCGGTGAGTTTACTTAGAGTACTTACACCTCTGCTGATGAGGGAGGAACCACTTGATCCTTAACTAGAAAAATCCTCTTTCAGAATTATTCTCTAGTGCCCATATAAGCATTCAAAGTTCAGCCCAAAGGGTTTTCCGTTAGCAGGCTAAAAATCTGCCTGCCTGATTCGTGTGTGCTGCTCTCATTTCATTGTCATACTCCAGAACTGCTCACAAAAGATGATTTCTAACATCAAAAGCAAGAAGCTTACTTTTATCTTTCTTCCGCTAAACTTTGTGGGCACCCGTGTGATCAAAAGCCACCTCTTTGTTACGCTGTGGCTGTGTCTTTCCTCTGTCCCTGTAAAGAGGGGAGGGTAGCGTTGCTCAGATGGTAAAGTTTTACCACTGGGGACTAAATATCTTTTATAGAGAAATGTGTCCCAACATTCATATTCAAGAATTCATAAAATAAGCACATAAAAAATTTAAAATAATCAAAGACTGCTCAATGCACAGAAAAACCGCCAGCACCCAGAGTGCTCAAGGGACACACCCTCACTGTCGGTGGGGCAGGCAGTGGGACCTCCTGTCTCGCTCACCTCTGCTTTGCTCGCACGTGTGTCTCCAGCCACTGAGTAACAGTAATTTACAAAGTAAAAACTTGATGCAACAGGTATTTTGTCACCCAATGGATAGATAAAAGCTTCAGTGCATGCTGCGTTCTATCAATACAGGTTTTTCCAGAGGCAGTGAGCATTTTAAAAGGTTCCAACTCTGGAAGCTGGTTTGAGTTTTGCCGCTGACTTCAGTGACAGCAAAAATGAGACTTGTATGGTAGGTAACGACTCCTTTCACCCTTTTCCTGTGGGAAGTCAGATATTTGCTCACCACCTGGTTTCAGAAAGTCCTGGCCAGCCCTCCTGTCTTATTTTTCTATTTACAGTCTGCACAGAATAATTTTCCCCCTCAACCTAAGAAGCCACTAACATAATGTTGGAGATAAATGTCCTGTGGCAGCAGCCCAGCATAAGATACGGTGGAAATAGGGTCAGTGTGTTGGAAATGGATAACAAATAACATCTGATGTAACGTTATTTAACTCCAAAGTCTTCTCTCAAATATTAGGACTCTGGGGTATGCTACAGTCCTCAAAATAGTACAAGAAACATAGTGCTATTAGCTGTTAACACTCAGTAACATCATATACTTGTTGAAAGGTAATATTGATCAACAGAGATGGAAAACAGCTTTTTGGCAGCTGTTTGCCAGCTCCTTGGAAATTAATATGGGAGTCAATTATCAATGGACAAATGTCCCTTCTACAAGATCACCAGCTCACTTCTGGCACAAGCTCGCCTGCTGCCAGAAGCGTTTCGGAAGAGGAAGATACAGGCAGAAATGGATGGGTTTAAATATCATTCCTATACAGACAGACACAGATGGGTTTAAATATCATCGCTATGGCCTTAGAAATTAATTGTTCAGTAAAGTGAAAGGTTGATGTGAGAAAGCAAACCAGTCTGGATCAAGAACAGGGTAAATCAGCCTACCCAGAGTATGGGTTAGTTACCCCTTAGGGTCCTGCAGTTCTTAGCACCAGTCACGGGGAAAATTGAGTTATTTGCCTCCCAGTGTAAGATGGGGACTGTGTCTGAAATGCAAAAAATCTGCAGAACCTGAGTGTGGGTGAGGTGGCGATGCTGGAAGAATCCCTCTTGCGAGGAAAGCCCGGTATTGCACAGAGACTTACATAAGGCAGCCATGCATGGGAACTGCTGCTGGGTTAGCTGCACCCAAGTGCCAAGAAGCCACAGTTCTGTCTTCACCTACGTCTGGTTGTGTCATGACCTGCCTGCTCAGACATCATTTCTTCACACTGGGCAGGAACTCAACGCCTCTGATTTCAAAAAATAAATCATTGCACTTCTCACCGCTCTGGTGCACAAAGGCAGCGAATGCACAAACCCAGTGCCGAGCACACAGCATGTGAGAAGGACCTTGGGATGACATTGGGGTGTTTTATCTTAAACAATCTGTTTACTCATGTGTGCAAGCCAGGCAGCGTATAGAATATGACCTAGCTGGGGCCAGAACACTTCAGTCCAAGCAGCGTGCTCGCTCAGGCGGCTGTGGGGCTGCCAGCCCGACCAGCTCCGTGAATGACAGGAGGAAAGGGTCTATCGGCATCCCCAATTCTGGGCTGAGCTGCCCTATTGTTTTCCTCCCCAAACACAAATTGTAAGCTCAGCTGAAGGCTGGCTCACTCTTCCTTTGCTGAAATTGTTCATTTACTGAGTTAATCAATAAACCAGAGTCCCAAAGCATTCCCATGCAAACAGATAAGAACCCTGGTCTGCTCATTTTGCTAATCACTGTAGGTTTGTTATCTAGGAACTAGCAGGGCATGGTGACAGGGCCTGTTTAATGGAGACATGTGAATAAAATCTACATCATATTTTTCAGTACAGTGCACACTCAGATGTCCCTGAAACATTTGGTTTCAATGTTTCCTACATCTTCATGCCACAGCATTTATACTTGTGACTGGAAATCTCTGCCTTCTGCCTCTTCCCTATAATTCTGGGTGGTGTTTTGCCCACTTCATCCAATAAAGGCATAAATCCCCGCCCCAGTAAATGCATAAATCCCTGCCCCAAGCAGGTACTGAGAACTGAAGAAAAGGAATGAGTTTGGCTTACCAGGAGCTCATCTTTCCATTTTGCATCCCCTTCAAGGAAGTATCATGAGGGTGTCAAGTGCTTCACATGCAATCTCGCCAACTCTAGGAAGCAGCCACTTCCTTTCCAACTTTACACACTGCTCCTCGGTAAAGGTAAACATGGAAAGCATGTGTTAGAAGGAGATAACCCAATGACTAAGGTATTTCATAATGTAAAAGGTGAAGGAAAAACAGCTCTCTGCAATTGATGGCATTACTTCAGCCCAATACACGTTATAGGATGGCATTCTGTGAGACTTAACAAATGCAATGCTGGTAAAAGTTGCTGGCTAGCAAACTGAGCACAGAGTTTTACAGCATCAGAAAAATCACGCTAGTTAGACTTTTAAGGAGCATTGTGAATTAGCACAAGTATTACAATTCGATTTCCTAGATTTAGCTTGTAGAGAAAAAGCACACGCACTCAAAATACTGGCATACAAAAGCAAAAGGAGACATGAAAAAAAGCACAGGAAGCTTTTCAATAAAGTATTATTTCTTTGAACAATACAATTTATTCTGTAATCTCAGGCTGAAGATTCAGCAAGTCTGATATAAGTAGTTTGTGCCAACAAGCCTAAAAGTGATCAGGCTTATACGATACCTATTTAAATCCGGGTTTAGGATAAAGTATCCCTTCCCCAGTTGAGGACAAATGAGATGGACAGCGGCAGCTCTAGTTTAGGCTTAAACTTTCAGGACATGTGCCACAGCAGCTGCAATAACCGCCTGAGGAAGAAAAGGAATGGCCCAGTGATTCTTAAAATAGAATTTGGGAAGCCTAAGTTCAAAGGCTTGCTATACCATGGATAGGTTCCTGTGAGATGTCAGCTATGCCTGTAAACCGATGATGAATTGAGCACTCCATCTGGGTTTCAAGCAAAAACATAACAAAAACTGGACAGCAGTCGCATACTGTGATTGTATAGATACATTAGAGAGGCTCAGAGGGGACTCACACTGCTCAGGCGATTATCGTTTCTCTAATGCTGATCCTCCGAAGGCGGCAGAAGAGCAGGGCGATGGAGGTGGCTGGATGAGCACTTTTCCTGCTGTCTAAAAGCGAATAACACACATTAGATTGTGACAAACCAGGCTCCAGTCTCCCAAGTTTGCTAACAGGCAGCTTGTGCTGCGTTTGGACGCTGCCTGCCATTTGTTGGCTTCCGAGCACCGATTCTGTGTTTCCTGGTACCACCGTGTGGTGAAGGGAAGGAAAAGGCTGTTAATCAAAGCAGCGTTAACGAGATAGACAGCACTACTTACTTTTGAAACCATGGGTATTTTTTGCAAGAAAAATTAATTCAGTATCAATGGAATTTTCCTTCCTTGAGTTCTGCAGGGCTTGCCAACACGGAAGCTAATTTGATCACGGTATGGCAGGGAAACCTGGGCATCTCGAACCAGGCTGCAGTCCAACAAAACCTATTCACCAAACACCCACAACATAGTAACAATCTCTGGTATTATCTCCAGTAAGAAGGAAATTACGAGAAAAACTAATTTAATTGCCTAAGTTTACAATCAGCCCTCAGGCTAGACTCAGAACCCCCAATAGACGTACATTCAGTTCTTATATTAAGATAACACTTACTTCCATCAACAACAAGCACCGAGATACACTTCATTAGAATAAAGGCAAACAAAATCTCCTGTCTGGGCAATGCTAAAAGAGTAATCTAGTGTAACTAGATTAACAGTAATCTAATAGTAACTCCTCTCTTGCTTCATGATTGCTGTATACACTCACCTCTTCACAGCAACAGCAACCAACAAGCTTGAGAGCAGGGGAGAGCTGTTGCCCAGAGGGAAATTTGTTAAAAATCCAAAAGCAAACTCAGTGGGATAATTGAGTAAGATAAAATGAAATCCACTATCAAATCTGTTTAGAAGGGGAAACGTAGAAAGTTTGGGGTTTAAGTATCTGGTAGCAAAATGCCAAGTCTCCCAGTACCTGCAGGTGCTTTGGCGGGTGGAGTGACAAGATGTTCCACACCCGGGTCATCTGCAGCCACTGTAGGACCGTTCCTTCTACATTCTCTTAGTACTTTCTCCAGGCTGGTTTTATGTACTTAAGGCAATTAAATGTTCTTGTTCGGAGGCTTTAATGCGTTATAACAGTTCTCACATTCAGGAAGTTTTCCCTGATGTTTTCTGTTGCTGTTTCTTCTGCCACACCATGGATTTTCTGCACCCTAAAAATTCCCTTTGCAAGGAGACGGTTAAAAACCAAAAAGATTGTTAAAACAGTTTTTTAAAAAAAACCCAGCCTTTCACATTAGAAGTCTTCCTAACGCCAACTTAGTAAAGCTCTTTATTAGTCGGTATGTCATCCTCATTAGCCTCAATCAAACTTTACTCAGAATCAGCTCCCCCTGTGCCATCTCCTTCCCATCCCTTGCAAATGAGGATGGGCTCGCACTGTAAATTGTGAGTTTAACTCTAGCTCCATTTCATCTCTGCGAACTGCAGGATAAGGACCCATTTCTCAGAAATTATAGTCAGCAATATTAGTCCCTGGGTATGGTATTACCATATCTGGGATGATTTAGGGACGGCAAAATCCCTGTGCCATCAAGCTAGGTGATTCTTCTGACACAAATGATCCTGCAACTCAATATTCACTGGGTGCACTCACTGAAATTTAGTCCGTTTTCCTTCTTTGTTCCTTTTCATACCTACCCATGGCAGGGCTCAGCCGATGTGAGGAGTGTACCGTCACTTTTTCCAAATATAACTGAGCTCTGTGAATGCAAGATGAAAACTACTGCAGGAGGAAATTATCCTGAAACTCAAAACTGTTAATCCAAGGGCATTGCACTGGGAGGAGCAGGGACAGGGGGTTGTCGCTCCTGGGGAGTCTTCCCAACACGATTTAGTTCACTTGTTCTTATGTTTTTTTAGCCCAATCCACTTTCACTTGAAAGTAAAAACATGGTTGGCGTAAAGGTGGTCCTGTAGGATTACGGTAAGTGACTCAGTGGCCTGCAACTAGCTCACATTAACTTCCACTCAGTTTTAATCGTCACCTAGTACACTGCTTTGGGGGAGTCCAGAGACTTTCCTCTATCATTTCTCAGTAATCTAAATGTTCTTAAGACCCCAGCAAAAATCTAAAGTATTAGGAAAAGAAGAATCATCCACAGGCTCCGCTGGAAGCCTGCCAAAGGTTTCAGCGCCGTTAAGAACATGGCCATTCTTTGCAATCTTACCTATTAAGAGGCAAATAAATGATAGCAGCAGATTGGGTCTATTTCCCAGATAATTTGTGCTGAAATTAATAAACTGATAAACAATTTAGTGGCATGGCCACTAATTTTATATGGATTTAAACCATAGTGGTACACAACTACTTCTTCAAGGCCTGATAAGGAACACTGAACCTACTCATTTGCCTTCCTATTGTCAGTGGTGACTTTCTGGATCCTGGATGCGGCTGTTCCCCTTTGCATACAAGCAGCTGCAACTCCCAGCAACAGGTTCCCCCGGCATACTGCATCAGGCACTGTACATCTCTTGTGCAAGTCAAGTTTTTCTGTAAGAGGATGGATAAAACGAAGGTGGGAAAGGTATCAGACAGCAGAACAAGAAAAATTATCATGTCAATTGACAGTGAATGTTCAGAACTGAGGTAATTAGCAGAAAGACAAAAAGCTTTCGTGTCTTATTTTAAGTACAGGACACATCCAACGTACCCAGCACTGCCTAACAGCCTAGCACAGCTTTCAAGACATATCGTAACCACGTAAAATGAAGTGATACAGCTGTCCAACCATTACCAGGATCCCGGCTGACCTACCCTTCCAAAATGTCATTGCTGGTCCTCAAGATAGCAACATTTGAGAAGCATTGAAGAACAGTGGACAAAAAACGGAGGATGACGTCTTCCTCAACAGAGACGAATTCCTAGATAGGATACTTGAGCAAAGCCCAGGAATGCAACCCAGCTCTGACGGCACGATTTGTCTCTGCACCTAGTACTTGTATTTTTACCTGAAGTTAGCGTAATCCATGGCCTTTCCTAATCATCAGCTGCAAGAGGGAACTGTTGTTGTGCATTCCCACGAGTTTTTTTAAAGCTCGAATCCTCAGCTTGATTTAAAATACGCTCTTTTAAGTCAGAAAATAGTTGCACATTACTGCATAGCACTGGTACCCTCCAACAGGAGATCACTAGGTAGTTTTTCACGTCAGCTTTGTTTCCATCAAACACTGGTGGTCGCCAGTTTTTGTAAGCTCAAACAAATAGGACAAAACACATGCTAATGCAAAGACCACCTGACAGGCCAGCTTTTTAAATGCACCCGGCAGCATAAATCACATTCCCAGACGATACACAGAGACAATTTTCCATGTAAAATGATTACGATTTAACAGAAAAACTTATTTTTAGCTTAAGGCGTTCTGGCAGCTGGAGATGCAGATTTGTGGCTATTCTAACCACTAAACATGCATGGATTGCAGCACAGCGTTGCCTGCTCTTTAGCTTTTAATTTACAGAACTAATTAGTTGGATTTACTGTCTTTAGCATCCCTTACCCTCTATTTGCTTAAAGAGAAATAGATGAGCCCTGCACGTCAAGTCAAGCCCAACAGGCCAATAACTCCAGCACAAGGGCAAATCCAGTGGGAAACACCTTAGATGTAGCAAGAGGTTCAAATCTTGCAGCACCGAATATATGCATCACTTACAATGCAGAGAAGAGACAAGCAGAACCCTCGCCTAGCCACGGCACAGATCATCCAGGGGGGTTCAAACTTCTCTAGCAACTTTTACACGTATGGAGGAGAGCGGACGTTCTGCTCAGCAAGTAGATTCCAGACCAGGATAAAGAAAAATACCGGAGTTTTGTAGCAAAAATGAAAGCGTCAATACTTTCCAAAGCGTATTACGGCATCAGCATGAAGTAACGCGTGTGGCAAAGACATTAAGGCAGTCGATTCAGTACATCCGAGATGTAATGAGGTTTGGAAGTTCACCGGTTAGCAGTAAGATAGCACAGCTGAGTAACTACAGAGGAACTTACGTGGCAGTTACCACATAAAATAATCATTTTCCTGCTCGGCTGGAGAAAACGTCCTGTACAGTAACGCACAGGACAGCAACGCACAGTTTAGGCTTCTAGGTATTGAAAAGATTAAGTAATAGTTAAGCAGTAAGTTCTTCAACAAAAAGCAACCCTGCAATTACACTTTATTAGCAGTACTTTATTTAATGACTAGGGGATGAAGAGACCTTCCAAACCACAAAGATGCTCGCAGAGAACACCAGAGCATTCCAGTTGGCAACCCGGCCAGCGGCAACCCGTTCAAAACGCGACTCGTTTGGAACTGCTCGCTCTCTTTGTAGAAGCCCAACAACGTAAGGCTCTGCGAAGGCAAGGTAGGCTATTTCAAAATTTCTGATTTTAGAACATTTAATTAAAATACTATTTTAATGTCATGATAATTACATTATCAGGTGAAATCCCAATTTCACCACCCAGAGAGCGCTTACAGCATCACCCGGGTTGTGACAGAGTCTCAGACCATTCCATTCCACAGCCTCGAGGCTCACCTCCCTCTGGCACTTGAAAATTGAGACTCACTGGGACATCCAGAGTTCAAAACCTGCCATCAGCCCTCTCGCTCGGGGGCCTGAACTGCTCTTGCTCCCTGCGACGAGAGCGCCTCTCCCGCAGGACGGGGCAGAGCAAACCAGAGCAACATCACGACACCGTTAACAGCCTTTCTCTTGGAAATCCTCGACTCACTTTCTGCTTTGCCCCGACACCTCAACCCCACATGCGGGTGTTCCAGGGCCTCTCACAAAGCTGCACCTCTTGGAGAACACCCCGGGCAGTTAACAACCTCTTCTCCCT
Source organism: Gymnogyps californianus (assembly GCF_018139145.2). NCBI lineage: Eukaryota > Metazoa > Chordata > Aves > Accipitriformes > Cathartidae > Gymnogyps > Gymnogyps californianus. The sequence continues at coordinate 4,063,313 of NC_059492.1, forward strand.
GTTCCCGTTGCTGGGGACCTGCAGCCTCGCAGCAGCTGCATCCTGCTGCTCAGCGGCTCAAGCAAGTTGTCAGTATTTTTGTTGGCCGTTTCTAAGCTGCTGCTTCTGGGTGGGGTATACGCGAGATTATTAAACATTGTTTTTCTTACATTTGCTAGGGCAAATGTAAGATGTACCAGCTACGCCAATGCAAGATGGAAAAGTAGTTCCTGTTGGTACATTTCAAACTGGCTGTTTTCTGTACGTCCAGCCATTCTAGCACACTTCTAGCACTCCAGACACCGAAAGATTTCTGGATGTGAAACTCTGCCCTGTTCGTTTTCATTGGATTCCCTCTGAAAACAGCACAGGTTGAAACAGGTCACTGAACTTAATCAAGAACAGACACTGAAGTCCCAGGAAAGGCCAAGCAGAGATGGAAAAAATATTCCATTTGAGAAAGTTACCGAAGGAGACATTTACACATTAGGGTTTTTGGTTTGGCTCTGCCCTACAGTGTAAGTAGCGACTATAAAAATGGTGCATTTTTACTTAACAAATCTTGTTTCCTGCTTAGTCACTACCACAGCAAAGTCTGTATTTGATTAGCAGAAGCAACAATATTCAAGCTTAAGTGCAGAAATCTAACACATAATCAGTTTTATGGAGCTAGTTCTGGTTTCACTACCAAGAAAAGCTTACCGAAACTTATTTTTCCCCACAGCGACTGCAAGATTGCTGTATTCTTCCCCCTTTTGTATAGTACTACTTTTTAAACAATAACGAAGATAATTTATCTCAGCAGATTCACTTGCATGCTCCATGTTGGGCCTCCTAGTAAGCCAAGAGCTTCACAACATCCTGCAGCGATCTAGCTTTTAAGTAAGGAAATCTCGCTTTTCACTTGTGAATTAAGACTGAATTAATTATCTGAATTAAGATGCTTAAAACAAATTTTTGGCCATTAGCAAAACATTGCCTAAATACAAACGCATACATGTACAGAGCAAGTATTCTTCTGACACTAACCACAGTAGAAATGAAACAAAGGCAAGAGAAATTAGAAAGGCATTAAGAACAGTCCAAGCCAAACCGTATCCAGCTTTATTAAAGGTACTTTTCATAAACAATCATGGTAATTTAGGCAGGACATGGGCTACAATCTGCAACATTTTACAACAACTGTCAAACTCCCCTCCCTTCATGGACTACCAAAACGTAAAAGTTGCTATAAAACTGAAGAATCTTCATTTCATACTCGTAGAGGGAAAAGTTTAGAGTGAGGGTGGACACTTTCACATTTAGCATGTTGTTTAACAACTCTTCACAAACCTACCCTGACTTTTAGAGGAAAAAAATTAAAATGCAGGTTTCTTAATCTGAAGATCCACAATAAAAAAAGAGGAAGTGCCGCTCCTTTTAGAGCCTTTATATCCCAAATTAGACACCAGAAGTCCAGATCACCCGACAGTGCATTTAGAGTGGTAAGTCCCAAAATGCCGTTTTTGCCGTATTTCGGAGTGATAGGCTCTAGGCAAACAACGAGGACGCGAAAGGAAATACAGAGGGCATTACAAACTGCGGTTTTGAAGTCGGCAACAGGCATCTTGGGAGCTTCGATGTTCACTCAGATGCACTTCACAGAACTTAACAGACGTGCAGCATGAAGGAATCCCTTCCTCCTCGATTCAGGAAGGGCCCTTCTTCCAAAAACTGGGGCATCGGGAAAACTTTTCTTATTAAAATTTAGATTCCGAGAAATAGACTAAGTGACATTTGTCCCCACTGCCCCCCCCCTCAAAACACAACAACGAAGCGGTCTGTGTGCTAACAACATAGCTTAAAAAAAAGTAAAACAAAATTCTGCATTGTTATAAAACTTGATAAAAAATAGTATTTCAAACTGTACAGTCACCAGAAGTACACAGTTATCAAAAATTCACACATTTTACTTGGCTTCACCAGCACCTTCGGCTTTCTGTGCCTAAAAGAAAAAGGGGAACCAGTCAACATACACCATGCACGTGCACCAAACCACTGACAACTCATTTTTCTAAATAGCAGTTCTCCGAACAGAAGAAATCTTATCTGGGCTGCACCACCGTAATTTTTAACAAAATGAAATCTAACGTTTGAAGTACCGTAAAAGGCAACCTGAAGTTGCTTTATTAGGTCCTAACTTTACACGTTTTCAGGACAAGGCAGAACAGTAACTTTCATGTGGCAACTTCAACTGGCAAACATACAACTTTAACTCTTTACCAACCAAACAACACCCCCCCATCTGTAGACGTGTTGTTAAGTGTCAAAAGCAACAGGTCTAAATAATCAAGCAATAACTCCTCTTCATTAGCACAAGCCTAGACCTGTCTACGTTTGATATGGAAAAAAAATAATTTGCTGAGGTAAGACAAGCTGCCAGACCCGCTGCTATACCTGGTCTGTTTTGGCATCTCCGTTTTCTGCAGGGTTGTTTCCCTCCTTGCCAGCATCAGCTTTCCCCTTCTTTCCCTTGGGCAACTTCTCGCTCTTCTGTAAATGTAAGATGATGTACGCCATTACAATTACCAACATCCAGTCATTAAGCCACAAGAATCCAAAAACTAGAACGGTAAAAACCAACACTGGATGTCGGCCCAAAAAGAACGCAACACAAACGTCTGCACGTTCAAGAGACTGCCAACTGCGAAGTCTCTTCACTTCAGCATTTTTTACGCAAATTTTGTAAAATTCAAAAGTTTTCAGTGCAACTTTATAGAAGTGACGATGCAGCTCAATTTCATCACTATGTACGCTGTTATTCAAAGTTTTATTAGTTATTACTGAACAAATCTAAACCTCATAACCATTTACCTCTCAATAATAGCGCTGACACAACGACTTACCTTTGGAGCTGCCTTTTTAGGTTTAGGCTCTGGCTTTGGAGGAGCAGGCTTCTGTAAGTGAGAAAAAAAACCTTGTGTATTCAAATCATTTCAAGAGAAACATACTACTTTTTTAAAACATTCAACCCAAATAGTTTAGTTTCAGGAAAGCAAATAAAAACATTTGAAATTGAAGCATTTACTTGATTTGTCAATTCTTCTACCACTCCCATAGCACCATGCAATGGGGCAGTTCGTTACGCCAGTAACTTTCTTTCAACTGAACAATGCATCTCTCCAGAATACCTACAGTTCTCACACAGATGCAGTACCTAACACTCAAGCTTAGAACTACTGAGTGTTGTGACATCTCAGCTCAACAAGAGAATACTCACAGCAGATAACCTCGCCGATCTCCGCTGTGGCTGTTTAAAAAGAAAAATGATTGACTTTAATGTGATGGAATACGAACTCTCAAAAACTCCTACAGTAACTCTCATTTCAAAGTAGTAAAATCCAAGAACTAATGTTTAAGTTTTTAGTTCCCTTTTTCCGCGTTCTCAAGAAACATGAGACTGCCCCATTTAAACCACTACCGATAGCTAACAATAGTCAAGTAGATTTTTCACGGTTAAGGTTAAAAGACAGTTAATACTTTGAAAAGTCAGAATCAAGTCAGACCAACCCTCCCCTTGCTCCCCAGTTCTTTATTTTGATGAAGTTAAACCTCATCTTCCAAGGTAAACACTTTATGATCCAACTTTCTCAAAACGTTGAACTTCTTACCTCATCCTTAACTTTGGCCTTATCGCCCTTGGTATCTCCTTCAGCCTAGGACGTGAAACATAAGTCGTACCCACAAGTTAAGGGGAGGCACGCTCAGCCCCCATACCCACACCAGCCGTTATTTTTAACCCCCTCATCCGCAAAGGAAACGTTGCCAACCCGCTCCCGGAGGGTGCCAGGCCCTCACCGCGCCTCGGGCCGGCGGGGCTCACCCCACCTGCCCCTCGGCACCGGCAGGCTGGGCGGTCCGGCCGCGGACAGCGCTCCGGAGGCCACCGGCATTCGGGGAAGGGCTGGAGGCACCGGCTGGGCCAGGGTAGCAGCCCCTCCGACGCGGGATCCCCGGGCAAACCCCCGGGCCGGGCCGGGCCGAGGCGGAAGCCCCACACCGACCCTCCCCACAGCGGGGCGGGAGCAGACACCTCCCCGGGGGTAGGGGGGGGGGGGGAGGCGGGGGAGCGGCGCTGCCCCTTCAGGGAGGCCCCGCTCCCGCCCACGGCTGCCCCCGTGGGGCGGCGGTTTTGGCGGCAAAGCAGCCCGGGCGCCAGCAGCGCGGCCGCTTCCCGCCCTTTCCCGCCCCACCGGCGCTCCCCTCCCCCCCCCCCCCCGACCTCCCGCCAAAACCAACCGGATCGGACCGGCGCGCCCCTCCCCTCCCCTTCCCCCTCGCCCCCGCCGCAGGGCCCCCGCGGCCGTTAGCCCCCACGCGCGCGGCCGGTAACGGTCTCCGCGCCGCCCCGCCCCCACCCCCGCGCCCGTTGGGGCCTCGCGCGCCACCTCGCAACCGTTACCGCCCCGAAGGGGGGGGGGAGGGGGGGAGAAAGGAGGGGGGATGAGCGCGTAGTCCCGCCCCCCCCTTCCACAGGCGCGGGCGGCAAAGGGGGGGGAGGGGGGGCGCGGCGGGAAGGTAGGCCCCTACGGCGGCGAGGGGCGCGGTGGGGCGGCCCGGTCCCCCGGCCCGGCGGCGCCACGTACCTTTCTCTTCGGCATGGCTCCGGGCGGGCGTGTTGTGTGTGTGTGTGTGTGTGTATGTGTGAGGGAGAGAGGAGCTCGGCTGGGCGGCGTGAGGGGGCGGAGGGAGAAGGCGGAGGAAAGGGGGGGTGGGGGGTGGGGGAGCCGGGCGCGCTCGGTCCGGGGCGGCGGCGAGAAGCGGGGGAGGGAGTGAGGGGCGGGAGGGGGAAGAAGGGAGCGGACCGGCTGTCTGCGCGGTGCGGGCGGCGGGCGGCGCGGCGGGGCTGCCTCCCGGCTGGCTACGCTGGCTCCCGACCCCACTAATTTGAATCGGGTGTTTATAAAGTTTTATATAGAGCCGGACGCGGCCCAACCGGTTCCAGCCGGATCCCCACCGCCCCGCCTGCCCATTGGCCCGCTAGGGTCACGTGAGGTGGGGCCAGGCGGGGAGGGGGGCGCTGAGGAGGTGGCGCGCGCGCAACTGGGCCGCGCGCCCCCCTCCCTCTCTTCCCCCCCCCCCCCCGCAGAGCTCCGCGGGCGGGAAACAGTGGGGGGGAGGCAGGCAAAAAAAAAGGTGGAAAAGGAGAAAAGCAGCAATGCAAAAGGCGCCGGGCCCTGCCTGGGCGCGGGGGAGCGCGGCCGCTCCCCCCCCCCCCCATCCCCGGCATGGGGAAAGGGGGAACCTTCCTCCCCATCCTCCTCCTCCTCCGCGGGGAGCTGCCAACCCGCCCCCGCGGCGCGCAGGGCTGCGCGGTGCAGCGCGCAGGTGAGCGGAGCTGTTCGTTCAGCACCAAGCGCACCTCCGCTGCCGCGGGGCCCCTCCGCCGCCACCGGCGAGCACGGCATCCCCATTCCCACACACCCCCCCCCCCCCGCTCCACACACCCCCCCCGCCTCCTTCCCCTCCCGCGGGGGCGGGCAGGCAGCGCGGCGAGCTGGAGAGGCGCTCCCGGAGGCAGTGCAGGTCTGGGAAATCAACGTGAGCGGTTTTTCCTGTTAAAAAAAAAAAAAAAATAAAAAACATGGGAGATGGGGAGAGTTATACCCAAAGAGAAGTAAGGGGGAGGAGGAGGAGGCAGTGCTAAAACAAAAGACCAAAGAAAAAAAAAAAAAAACCCCAAACCCAAAATGCAAGCAAATGACATTAAAACAATTCCCACAGGTGCCCGCTACTTGCGCTGAGTGACCAGTGAAGTTGGGCTCCTTCCAAAAGGGCCCATTTCTCATACCTGGATACAGGCACAGCCCATTTGCTACAAATCCAATTACAAGATATACACTTCATTGTGCCCCGAACTTTTAACCTTTTAATTGAACCTCATCCAGAAAAACACCCCAAGGAGCACACCTCCACCCCTTCCCTCCCCAGGTAATCTCCCAGGCTTTTTCAGACCTCACCTGCAAGGCCAGCACATTTTTCCAGTCGTGCTGATTTTTCACATCTTCACCATATAAACATGAATTAGGGAAGTTAAATTCTCACTGAAAGAAGCCCGTAGCTCTCTTTCCACAACTGTCACAAAGACTGACTGGAAAGATGCACTCCTGAAACTCAGAGTTTGCCTGTATAACTTATGCCCACCCTCTAATGAAGCAAGGCTTACAGGGAAAGTTGGTATTTTACTGGAATAACGGATGCAGGTGGAATAAACAAACTGTCAGGTAACACAAGCCTTTTTCCACTCCTTGAAGGACTGACTTTTTCTCCTCCCCTACTACAGCAATGGCTTTTATAAAAGGGATTAAAACTTTCCCTACAAGCCTTTTGTAAACAAGATCTTTCAATTACCACACCTGCAACAGTACTACTACTTTGTGGAAAACCACAAAGCTTTGGTCACCTGTATCATCATAACACAACTGAAAACCTTTTCTTTTTTTTTTTTTTTTAAGGCAAAAATACATTCTCAGGTAGAAGACAGTCTCCCCATCAGCCTGGCAAAGCCAACTGGAGAGTGCTCCATCTCATGGAGAGTAAACTATTTCCACAGCCAGCTTCCTGAAATGTGAAGACAGAGAAAATAAAATACAGCAAAAGAAGTTTAAAATCGACAGCTCCCATCATCTCGGCACACTTTTCTCCAAGCTACTCGTTGCTACTTACGCAAGAGGAGGTACGTGCACGGAGCTTCATTCGGCTACGCCTTGGGGTATCAGCAAATTGCTCACACTAGACTGTAAAAAGAACAGCCTTCAAATTGTTTCCAGCCTAACAGGAATCAGATGAGGAGTCTGTCACAGGTTAAACAATATTATATTAGACCTGGATGCCAACTTCATTACACCTTAGAATAAGCAGCTCTACGTACTTTTAAATGTTCAGCTTATTTTTTAAGTAAGTTTGGTATGAATATGCTTTATTCACGATTTGACAATGTAGTTATCCTCTTCACAATCACATTCAAAGTGCTGAGTTTGCAGCACTTACAAGTCTTTTAAATCTGCATTTTCTAGTTTTCACCTGGAGGTAAAAAGGAACACTTTAAAAACAGCAATAGCTGGTACTGCTGCACCTGTATGTGCACCAGAAACACAAAATCAAGACATTTTCTGTTATTTTGACCATGGGGACGGAAACCAGGAGAAATCAAAGACGGAAACAATCTTAGAAGTTAGCTAGTCCATCTCCCTGCCAATGGAAAATTGAGAACAAACAACACTCCACAGCTGCTCTGGCCACTCCCATTAAAATCAGCTAAAGAGCCCTCCTAAACCATTTTGGCTGGGGTCAGAGGTTGGTTTTGGCTACTGTATTCCTGAACTAAGCCCACCCTCGCTCCCTGGAAACAGGACGTTAAGTCATAGCTCTAGAGAGGTCTCAGAGGGATTTGGTATACTGTATCCATCACCTGGTTTTAGCTAACTTCTTTTCCTTTTTAAACCATGAAGTTAATTCCCAACCAATCCTTTTTCCTTGCCTGCTCGGAGCCTCTTCCTAAGCACAGTCAGTCTGTTCCAACATCAGCATCTTTGGCATTTGGGTTTTCCCCACATACGCTGCTTAGAAGGGATCACGGAACCTGGTGAAGCTTTGGAGTATCTTTTTTTCTTTATGGCAAGGCTGACAACACCTCGCTTTAGCTCTTTGGAAGCCAAGAGCATATACCTCAAAACCAGCACAGTAAGGTGGGGAAAAGACAAGATGCTATCAGGAAGTAGGCAGTGGGGAATATCTCTGCCACCGCTTGGCACAGGGCTCCCTTCTACACCAGGAATAATCCTCTCCCTGCGGAAAGCAAGGCTCCCCTTATGGGACAGCAGAGGAAATCTCGACAGAAGATTCACTACTGCAAAGCCATGGAAAGAATTCAAGTCCAGACTGATTTAACAGGACTGAATTGGTTTGCCTGGGCCAATTCAAGAGGACTCAAACAGAACTGGAGGCTCCTTTTAGTTAACTTCTTGTCACCGAAACACCCAGGCCTGTGAAGTACCAAGCAGCAGAGAGATGGCGGGGTGCGTGCATTCTCCATCATCAGAGGCAGGGAGGTGAGACAGAAGGACGGCATCACCTTCCTCAGCAGCATTCACAGAACTAGAAAGGTTCACAGTACTCTGTCCCTGTCCTCGGATAGGGCCAGCGGGGATGTAAAGTCCTACAGCAGCCCTGCATCCCCACTGCAGAACCACACCGAGTGAATTCCTCTGGGCAGCAGCTGTTCCCTCTAACGCGGTTAAAAATTGTCTTCCCAAGAACAACCCAGCACCTGTGTCATGCGGACACCATACACAATCTTTCAAAGAAGTCCACTCTCTTGTGTTCTAGTGCCTGGAGAAAGCCCTGGATTCTCTCTTCCCGCATGGCGGTGCATTTCTGCAACAGTGTCCGTCGGCGCCGAGAGTCTCCGTGGGACGCAACCCCCTCCTGCTGCAGCTTCTTTGTCACATAAGCCTGATCCCTTTCCATCTGCTGTCGCCTCCTTTCCTCCATGTAGGAGTCTCTGGCCTTCTAGAGTGAAAAGCAGTAGAGCATTAGCACTTTAGCAGGCCTTTCAGCTCATCTGTGGTACAGCTGCAAGGCAGCATAGGTTATGGAAGAAATAGCCTCTGCTTGGCCATCAATCTGCAGGTTAAATGAAGGGTGGCTCTGTGCGCGCCTCCTCCACTTTGAGGCGGCCTGCTTGATTGGTTATAAAAAAAATACAGGGATATCCTTCTGGACCTTCTCCCCAAGACATAAGCCTGCTCACAGCATTAACTCCTAGTTAAAATAGATAAAGGTCATGACACATTGTGGAAAAACCCTCAGATACTGGAATCAGAGAGGAACAGCATACAAGAGGACTTTTAAACCGCAGACGTGCACACAAGCTATCCTCGCCAGTGTCATCACAGAATCTTTGATCCTATTCACATGGCAGCTGAAAGGTTTTAGGGGATTCAGAACAATGATTTATGGGGCAATTCTTGGAGCAGGTATCAGGTATTGAGCTAATCAGCTTCAGCATAAAAGCATGAGTGGGCTCAGCATTCCCAAATGCCTGTGATCTAATAATGTACTGGCTCGAGACACAGCAGGATGGGCAGGAGAAAGGTAAAGGCAGTAGCTATCCTTGCCCACCCTTCAAGTATTTGAAATACTTTTGCAGAACATCACTTCTGGATTTCTTCTTATTGCACGTATCCTAGCCTGCAGCCTCCAACAGCAAAAACACATCTGCATGCAGGAATAGTAAGCTTTAATTTTTAGAAAAAGTAAAACCGGTCACTGTGACATAACCTGACACACAGACACTTAGGGAGTGCTGACCTTTCAAACAAGCAAGAAGAAATAATTATTCTAATGAGAGCTTGACTCACTCTTCACCACACTTTCCCTGCGCCCAAGTCAGTAGTCTGTGCTCTGGCACTGTAAATTAGCTTTTGTTGTGCTGGGAACGAGAGTAGAAATATCCCTAGCTACAGAAAGCCCACTGAATTGATAGCACTCCACTGCTGTAGCTCTGCTTATTTGAAATGCAAAGATCATCAGCCTGTTCAGCATAAGACTTCCACCCTTGAACAAAGTGAAATTCTGTCTATTCACCAGAAAAGATTCAGCATGACCACTTCCACAGGGCAGGCTTGCCAACCAACATCTGCATTCTCTCCCTAGGTCCACCAAAAGCAGGTTATAGCTGATCCTGGGACTAAGTGGCAAGCAACAACCAGCTAGTAGACTCCCTTGAGCAGCAGGCTAACTGGAAAATGAAGAAGATGGCCATTAAACGTGACGCTGTTTGAGTTGATGGAAGGAGGATATCTTTTGTCAGATACCTCCAAATCAAGTTGGTTGTTTTTTTTTTTTTTAATGTACTTTGTCAAACCTTCCATCCAGCTGCCTAGCCGCACCGTAACTGCCTCCAGTGTCCTCAACACAGCAGCACTCTCCCAAAGCAGACACAGCTGCTGTAATATATCCTGGCTTCTCAGCAAGTCAAGCCCCTAGCCCCACCATCCTCACTGACAAGCAGCCCTTCCACCAAGGTAATCTGTTTCAAGAGCTCCAGATACTTCTGGCTTTCAAGATCACCTATTTCAAATGCAAAAAAAACCCAGCTCCTAAATCCCAGCAGTTCCTCTGAGTGAGAAGTCCTCCCTTCTGCACAACTGGGCTGCATCCCTTGAAAAAAGGGCAGCCTTATATACTGCAAAGTGGGTCTTACAGCAAGAAAACTGACTAAAGAACAAATCTGGACGATAAGAAACCTTAATAGCATAGCATGAACACAGAGAGCCACAAACGAGAACTAAGAAAAGATGAGACTAGCTAGGAACAGAAGCAGCATTTGTTACCCATCAGAAATTAGCACTAGGAGCAAAGTCAGAACAGTGACCTTACTGTTCAGTACTGGTCAAGACAGAGGCAAAGCTAATGTCAATGACAAACACTACTGCCCTTTTTGCTTTCCTCTTCATGCAGAAGGTGAATTGCCATTAGTTGTATTAATACAATGAATTGCTGGTAGGAAAAGGGCAGACTTGGGGCAGAAATAGGAATAAAAGAGGTTAAGGACGTGGAGAATTTGGATGCTTCCAGACTGACGGGACCTGATTAAATTCACCCATAACCACAATGGTCTATAATCTCTTTGACAACTCTCAGAGGTGGGCAAGGTCCGTGAAGGTAGAAAGGAGCAATACAATGCTTGTCTTTAAAAACAGAGGACCCAAATAATTAAGGAACAGACACACTCAGCAACCAGATACGGTGGGGCTAAGAGTCACCACACTAAGTTCCTCCTCCTGCCAGGTACTGCTGTCTCTGTGCTACAAGCTGCTGCCCCCCATATTTCCCCATCAAGAGCTCCTGCTCCCAGACTTGTTTTGCTTAAAATTAGCCAGATTACTAAGTCGCTGCTAAGTTGGCCAGACTTATCTGAACCAGGTCAGGGAGAGCTCACAACAACAAATCTAAGAGCAGAAGAACAATGACAATGAGCAATAGGAACGATCTCTTCAGTAGGCACATCTGGACCCACCAGAAAGAGGACACTTGTCCACAGTTTCATAGCTCAGGCAGCCTCACTTCAGCTCCCAGAAAGGAAACGCTAAACCCACTGGTTACAACCCCCAAAACAATAGCAGAGTTAGAGGAAGAGCATGCAAATTCTCCCTGCTCATTCCTGAGTGAACTCAGCAGTCTTTGCTTAAACCACTGATGAAGTGGTTTGAGTGAAACTGGCTGATTTTACCCTGTAGCAAATCAGGAGTGCTTACTTGTGCTGTCCTGTCAGCTGAGGAGTGCGGACAGATACTTCCAGCTGGTGGAATGAGCAATGAGTAATAGAGGCAGTGGTGACTTCAGATACTTTAGGTATTCCCGAAAGTAAAGGAGTCTGTCCACACGCTAAGATGTTGTAACAAGCCACATGGGTACAGGAGAAGCAACACATCTGGCATTAGCTGCTACTGAAACAAGATCTTAACTAAGCGCACTAAAGGAACAATTCCTCTGTTCCCACTTTGCACACTCTCACCTGATCTCCAGCGCATGGCTGTGCAGATAACATGCTGTGTTGAGCTTTCCATCTCCCTAAGGCTCCCTTACCTGTAAAGCACTGTAGTTCATCTGGAACCGAAGGATAGCCTCACACAAGTTCCAAAAGGAATATTCTGGCCACAAGACTGACTGAAACACCAGGCATGAATGGGATGTCTGCAGAAAGCAAGATCACCAACAATTTAATCATCTAGTGAGGGAAAAGTCATCAAGATGCAGCTCTGTTGGTCAAACTATGCTGGCTTCCCCACAAAGACTTTACCTAGGCTGTGTTATCAGATTCTACTTAAAATGAAATAAATACCAGCCAGGAGAGTTTGAAATTGCACAATGCAGAGGCTTTCTAATTAGTTTTTAAAGCTGTGACACTAGTCATCCATTCCTGCAAAGATACCAGCAGAATTCTTTCTAATGCTATGTTGGTCTTCACAGAGGTATTTTTAATAGCTTAAGCATCACAGACTTATAACAAAACTAAAATAGCAACACTGGCCTACCAAAGGCTGAGTTAAGGGAATAACAGATGAACTGAGGATCAGGACATGACATTTAAGCCATTCATCAAATGCCATCTCGTGATATTCCTTACTGCCCACTCATGGCATTTAAACTGCTTAATGAATCTAAGAGCTGTGCACTGAAGATATCCTGGAGCTGAAAGATGCAAGCTTTCAAGTTAAAACCTATTTTTGCCATCAAGTTCCTCAAAGTTTCAGGTAAATGTGTTCCTATGACCGGTACTAGAAAATCTAACACGTGAAAGGACTCTGCATGACTCTTAAAATTGTAATGCTACAGAAAATCTTAGTGTCAATTCTATACAAAAAAACCACCATAAGGACATTTTCTTTGACATCAGAGAATCATCCTGAAAGCCCAGTGTCCTCCTGCTTTGGGGCTGTCAGGACACACACGATTGCTAGTGAAGGAAAATTCGTGCTAACGCTCTGGCGTGCGAGCTGGCAGAGTGGGAACACAAGCGCACGTTCTCCTCTGCTGCTTCTGCTGTAATCCATGGCACGGGAGAGGGGCACCACGCCAGCCAGACTCAGAGAGCACTGACTTCCTCAGTAATGCTTCACCAGTTACAAGCTCAGTCTCCAAGGCATCTCTGCCAGGACTACCACCAAGAGGAGCAAGCAAAATGTTAGTATGCAGCGTTGACACCCGTCCAGGGTATACGTGTGTCCAAAAATACAGGGAGGAGAGGGAGATGCCTTGGTAGGCAACCGCAACTCAGGCCAGACAACTTCTGCAAACTTGCCAATTAAATAACTTGGAACAGGAACATTTGATGTGGTTGCTTAAAGGCAATTGGGTTTTGGCTCCAAACTGTACATGTAAAACAAAACATTAGCTTTAAGTAAAGCAGCTCGACTCAAATGTTCTCCTGCAAAGTCTGGGTTACAAACAAGTCAATATTGCCTAGCACAGGAGAAAGAGAAGCAGTTCTGAATATGGTAACTGCAAATATATGAACTTTATATGCCTTAAGAAGTTACTGTGTTTTAGCTTAGCAGCCTAGTCATGCTGATTTGACTTCGCCATCCGTAGAACCTGTCTTGCAGGGTCTTGTTTCATTATGAAAGTCAAATACACTTCTGAAACTGTGACAAGTCAGGCATGTACATTACATGTACGTTATAGGGCTAGACCTCCAATACCTACAGCTGACATGTGACAAACCCCTCTCCCAGGAATCTAGAAATCCTTCCTGGGATTTCCTCATCCCAGGAAACATATTGCCAGGTTAAATTAATCAAAGCCAGGAATTTACCAATCAAATGAGGAATTACCTAAATGTGAGAAGAGGAGCAAAAGGATGAGCAATGCATTATTTCCTTGACTGCTGTCAGCTAGACTACTTTGCGATTTCTTATTAAGTGTTTTCAGGATGATACAATTTCAAACTTGTGCTGCAAGGTATTTTAGGCAATCACAGAACTGCAAGAAACAGATTCCTCAGAGGTGCCCCAGCACTCAGTCCATCCAAGAAGTTACCTAACCCCTGGCAGAGAGAGTTTAAAAGCCCTCATGTCAGCTCATGCCAGGAGTCAGTAGAACACTCTGATGTAAAGATGGAATATTTCAAGGAGAAAACAAAGACTTTACCTGCCAGAGCAAGAAATCACTCAACCGAACCTCTCCAGAGGTTCGAATCAGGAGGTCTGGGTCAGGGGAGTTGTTGGTGTACAGACACTTATCAAGCAACGATTCAGACACATCACTAAGAAAGACAGATGCATCTTATTAAGATCACTTTCCTGACCCGACGGCGGTGGCACTACTCAATCAGAATTACTGAGGGGTTTTTTATAAACACAGGACTACAGATTAAAACTGGGTGGTGGAGCTGTACCACAGCCAGTCATCAACTTGCTTCTGATGGACACTGCTGTCTGCTCCACAGGCTATTTCAAATGCTCTTTCAGCCCCCAGAGCATCCCCCCATGCTCTTTGAAACATAATGCAGTGGTGGAACCAGACTGTGAGGACTTCCATCTGGAGCAGAGAGCAGAGAGCTAACTACTCCATCTCCTCCAGGGTGGAGGAACAGTTCAGTGTTCATGATTCATCTGTTGTTTGACCTCATAGCTAAGACTGCCAGCCAAGCAGCCAATTGTCGTGGCATAAAACCTGCCTTCGCATTTAAACTAACTTAAGACACAGACCTAATTTCTCTTCTGTCTTGGTTGTGTATCTATCACCATGGTAACTGAAATAATAAAAACCAAATATTGCACAGTAACTTTAAGTCATTTGTTCCAGTCATACTGGTTTAATGAGATCTATTTAAAAGCCACTTGGCTTCTGAGAGGTTATTAATAAAGCGTAGGTGGTAAGACAGGCAGTCTTCATCTATGAAGCCTCACACAGAAAGACAAGAGTTACCTGGGTTCGAGCAGTCCTTGTTCCACCCCCCATGCCATCTCCCTGACAGCATTGCTGATTTCATGTCTCGATGTGTATGCAAAGCAGACATTTAGAAAGCATCTGAAAAGAGGAGAAAGATGTGAAAGACTAACCTAAGGAAGGTCCAGCAGATGACACAGAGAAGAATATCTACAACAGTTGCGTGTGCTTGTAGGACAAAGGAAAAAAAAAAAGGTGTAGCATGTCTGCCAAGTCTCAGTCTTCAGGTAGAAGAGGAAGACGTGAGGTATCAGCTACTTTAACCTGTGCGTTACTTACTTATTGTAGTTCCTAGTTGCCAGCACAGCTTGGGCAATCAGCTCCTGAATATCCAAAGGCAGAAGTGGCAGGTCCCCAAGGACACGGATACACACACCATGCTTCTTCAAGCTCTCCCTACACCCAACAACAAGAGTGAGGACTACAGAAAACAGATCAGTCTCTACTGCACAAGTGCCACGTCAGCCTTGTGTAACATCCACCAAATGAAAACGACAGGCATGTAGCAGGCATAGCTTCAGCAAAACCGAGAATTAGAAAAAGGCAAAATGACCAAATGTTTTTCAGGTGTTGAAAGCTGGCTTAGATTTGATCATCCCAAACCATTCCATAAAGGGAAACTGATTGTTCCCCATACAAGTTCCTGAGGTACAGGCATAACCAAAGGACTAGAAAATGATCACAGATTAGGCATTCCTACCTGACGTTATAAAAATCCATATGGAAAACTTAGAATACAACCATAGACTCTGGGCACCTATAACTAATCAAAAATTAAGATGATTAATGGTCACCCACAGAGTAGCACAACTACTTTCTGGTGTAGGGAAAGATTAACTTATCAACGAGGGTGGGATGGGGGTGGTGGAGTAGATGTCAGATGAGATAGGAAATCATCCAAGCCTGCTATAGCATTATTCTGAGCAGACAGGACATCCCATGGGATCTTCCAGGTTCCTGCTGGTGTCTGGTGCTACAGACTCCCTGATGAAGGGCTGCATTGGGTAGAAACCAGGCAAATGGCCTCTTTGAATCATAATGTACGGCAGTGCTCAGACGGCCCTGATCTTCCCAACTTCTACTAGCGCACACACGCTATCCTTTCCCTCCCATTCTTCCAGCTGCGTTCCCTCACTGCCTTTCAAATTTACTTCAACCAGACAAGGACCCCTTCCACGCACCACTCTTCGCACCAGTCAGGCATGGGGAAACAAACACATCCACTGAGGTACTGAGCAACAAGGCACCGAAACACCCCTCCCTGCTCACTCAGGTCTCTACTAGTTTTCTCTACACGCAAAACGTGAACTAGTTCTCCAACAAGTGACTTAACACACCACGTGCCCACATGTAGAAGTCTCAAGTTACCACAAAGCAAGTTGCTGAGCTAAACTCTCATCTGCCAAGAATACTGTGACAGAATTAAAGAC
The DNA here is from genome assembly GCF_018139145.2 of Gymnogyps californianus. Classification (NCBI taxonomy): domain Eukaryota; kingdom Metazoa; phylum Chordata; class Aves; order Accipitriformes; family Cathartidae; genus Gymnogyps; species Gymnogyps californianus. Next base: position 4,079,218 of record NC_059492.1, read on the forward strand.
AAGGCTTTGATACTTCATGAAAACAAGACATCTAGCACTCTAGTGCGAAGCAGGAATTTCTAATTGTGCTGTGCTCATCTGAAAGCTGCACTATCCCAACTGTTTGGATGGGATTGTTGCACAGTAAGCCATATGATACAGACACAAATCTGGTGTGCGGGGGGACTGTGCATGCTCAGGAGCTGTACATCCCATCTAGGTAGGCAGAGCCCCTGAATACAAATCTCTAGCTGGAGGTGGAGAATGGCTTCCGTCATTTAATCCATTTTCACAACTTCCAACATCCCTGTAACACCTCTTAATCACGTTCTGCTTTAGTTCTACCCTGTGGGATACAGACATGAGAGGATTCTTACTGTTCTTCCAGTAGGCGGCTAAATTTCTGTCTTGCCAGATCCATTAGTCCATCCACCTCCTCCTTGGAGCGTTTAAAGTTCTCAATACTAAAGGCATAAACAGTGACCTCCCGAATGCCCAGATTTAAGCACCACCGTAGTGTCTGCAAGAAGACAAAATATAACGGAAAACAAAAGTCAGATAAGCAGACTCAGACAATCAGACAGGTCAGCAAGACCCAGCTTCTCCACTGCTAAAACCTTCCTGTCATTTCCCACTATGCTAAGACTGGATCAAAAGAAACAACCATCAAGAGCTGACAATGAAACCCACTTGATGAGAATTTTAGATTCATTTCAAAGAACAGGAGGAAAATATCACTACCTAAGGATGAGAATCCATAACAGATATGAGACTAATCCAACCAGGGAAAGCACTTCTTGTAGATAACATTATAAATGTTATACCATACATACCATATACCAAATACAATACCATACCTTTCAAAACCTTTTCAAAGAAATTCAAGCTGTTTCACAGAATTAAAAGCTTCAAGATCTGCAAGGCAGATATTTTAATCAAGTATAAAACAGAGGGGAAAAAAATAAATAGCTGATTAGAATGACTCTGCAAGATAACAGAAAGAGAGAGACAGAGGAGCTGAAGTTGGGAACCCTGATGACAAATGTCAGCTCCAAGCACAGGCCTGACTCCAGCGAAGAAAAGGAACACAATACACCAGTCAAGCAGTAGACAAGTCAGCTGGTGAACATGGCTCAAACTTTCAACACACAACTTAAAGGCAGAAAACATCCTTCCCACCTGCGCCAGCTTATCGAAGCCTTGCGAATGCCCCTGCTGTCTCTCCACATGACGCTTTTGGGCATAACGGCGGTTGCCATCCATGATGAAGGCAACATGCTTGGGCATTGGACCTGCCTAGAAAATAAGGAGAAACACAACAGACCAGAAAGCGAATAGCCAAGCTGGCATCTTGCATCGCAGCGAGTTTAGTCCCACTGTTCCTGGCAGCACCGCCTACTTGTAGGAGTGCAGCACATATCTCCCAGCTTCAGCTCTGGAGCTGGAAAGAGTAAGATGCTAATTACCTCTTTGTTAACCCCAGTCTAGGGTCTCTAAAAAGCATGTCAGTGTTGACAATTGCCTAAATGGAAAAGCAACTTTGCCCTCCCCGTTTCTATTGCATGACAGAGAACTGTAGTACTCGGGAGAGAGCGCAGCACTGCCACAGCTACCTCTCTGCAGCCACGGGGGAGGGTGCACGCAGTTTTATGCTGCCGTAATTATAAGTATTTTTTATTTCAGAGTTCAAGGGCATTTTCACAGACACAATTAACTTAAGGGAAAACAAAAAAAGTCATGAGACTTTCCCCCCCACTTAAGAGGAGTATTCCTTTCCACTGACCTCATTAGGTCTGCACAGATCCTTTTGCGAGAAGGACAGCATCACCAGTCTCAAGACTCTGCTGAGCAAGGACAGAATTTTCCTGGAACTGGTGAGTTATTATTCTAATCAAGAGAAACTCAGCTTCATTTCTTAAGACTCATAATCCGACCATCTTGCTTCTCTCCCTCCTTCCCATGCCCTGCCTTCATCAGCAAGGGCACAAAACATGGAAGCCTGGGAGCGTAAGCTCATTATTGGCAAGCACTGCCTACAGCCTTGCTCATTTGCAAGACTAAGCTTAAGTAATTTTCCATCTCCGGATGCTGTTTAGGGATGTACATCCAGTGCCAGAATTAATATGTACCCTTGCTGGCAACACCACCTTTCTAGAGCAGAGCAGTCACAGAGACAGTTCCAGTCTGAACTCTGACGAACCTGCCAATTCTTTACCACAGGCACCCAAATTCATTCCTTACCTTAATGATGTTGGCACAAAATCTCTCTATGATGGTCAGCTCGCCCTCTCTGATCCACGACATGTCTTACTGAGAGCTCCTTTTCTTTTTCAATGGGAAGATGAAAATAAACGGGTTAGAGGTACAGAAGATTCTGTTTGAGCCCAAAGCAACACTACAAACCATCACCTTGAAAAAATAAGATTTGACTAGCTGCTTTGGAGCCCTTTTTATCATCTGTGCAAGTACTTCGATAAGCAGACAATGGGAGAGCTCAGAAATGAGCTCTGGAATTTTCCAGCTGTATGTCATCAGAGTGGATTCTGCACTAGCTGGTAGCAAGAAAAAAACATTCCTGCGTCTTCCAGCCGAACTAGCTGGTGAGTTAGTACAGACCCACCATTTGGGCTACCACCAGGCGAGTCACAGGGTGGCAGCAGCGCAAACTGACCTTCGATGCTTTTGTGTTGGAGTTGTTGGAAATCCTTCAAATGAAGCAACCATCTACATCACCAACTACCCTGCACTTGTGTCACCCCTGATATTTTTGTTCCTTCACAAACAGAGAACTTTAGCCTCTGGAGCTGTAAAAATATTGGGTTTTTTACCACATTATCTGCACAGCAAATACTAAGATCTGGTTTGAGCTAACAAGATACAAGGGTTTGCTGAACTTCCACGTTAATCTTCAATTCTCTCAGCTAGGAACCCTGAGAGACATGGACAAAGCAGCTATGAAGAGAGAGCCATGGGGGCAACAGTCCAGACCCAACCACCTGGTACCCATCTGGGGACCGAAGCAGATTCAAATTACACTGATTGCATTAATTTTCCGTATGGGCCTTCTCTGCCTCTTCCCTCAGGAAGGGATGTCTAGCCACAGATGCAGCCACAAAACATTAAGGCAAGGAACTGCTGAACCTCGGACTCTTAGTAAAGCTCTTAACGCTCCCCTTGAATAGCTCAGCCTGAAAATACATCCTCTTCCAATGCCATCTTTGGCTGTTAACAGCAATCAATCTTTTACACCCGATTTTACACAGTCATCTTAAAAAATAAGCTTCACAAAGAAGCCCCTTCTCTGTAAGCCAGGGACAGAACACCAGAAGGGGCATGACTCGCTCACGCCCAGCCGGGTGGGTGCAGCCAGGAGGCTTCACCCCACCCCGCCCCTGGCCGCTCTCTCCGGGAGGCAGCTCTCCTTACCGACAGCCTGGCTGCCACCCACCGCCGGCAGCGAGCAGACGCGGAGGAGAGAGGGAAGGACACCCGGGACCACCCCCTCTGGGTGAGACAGGCTCTCGACAGTCTCTCCCCAGCCTTCCCCCGCCAGCCAAGGGGGAGGCGGGAAGCCCCGCTCACGGCGGGGATGGGGCGTCCCTCAGGCCTCCCCCGGCTCCGTGAGGGGAGGGAAGCGACCGCCGAGGGGCACCGGCGGGAGAGACCCGGTGGAAGGAGACACCCCCCCACCCGACCCCCGAGGGGCTGCCCCGCGACCCCCGGTGCCTGCGGCAACCCCGGCGCCCGCCCCGCCGCCGCCGCCGCCGCCTCCCGTTACCTCGCCCGGCGACACCGCCTCAGCCTCCACCAGAGGGTGACGTGCCCTTCCGCCTGCGTCACCCGCCGGCGCCCAGGGCGGGAGGCGCGCGCAGGCGCAGGCGTCGCAGGGCGGGGCAGGAGGCGGGGCTCGTGCGCATGCGCGGGGCCGCAGTGGGGCAGCCGGCAGCCATGGCCGGGAGGTCACGGGGGGGCTGGCGGCCAGCAGCCGGGCCTGGGCGGTTACGGGGGGCTGCAGGCCGATGGCAGGGCCTGGGTGGTTATGGGGGGTCTGTGGGCTGGCAGGGCCGTGCCAGAGTTGAGGTGGCCTAGTGCAACTGGGGTGTTCACGGGTCACTGCAAGCTGACGGGCTGGGTTGGTTGTGGGGGGGCTGTGGGGATAGGTGGGGTATGAGGAGAGGCGGCTGCAGGGTGGTTATGGGGGGCTGGAAGCTGGCAGCGTGGCCAGGCTGGTTATCGGCTGCAAGTCGAGGCGGTTGTGGGGTGTGTTGGCCGTGGCAGTTGTGGGGTACCCCAGTTCCCAGCACTCCCTCCCCCTCTGCCCAGGCAGCACCCGTTTTGGGTCTGGGCTTCTCAACCCCAGGAGAGAAAAAAAAAAAGTAACCGCACACAGAACATCACCAGCAGCCATTGCCCATGGTCTTTATTATTTTTTTTTCCACAAAAGAAAAAAAAAAAAAGCACATTTTACATAGTTGGTACAAAAACAAATTTAAAAAAAAAAAAATGAAAGGAGGGGGAAAAACCTGCAGCAACAGGAACTGGGGATCTCGCTGCAGGGACTCCAGCAGGAAATCTCTTTGGAAAGCGTGGCTCGGGGTAACCCCTGAGCCACACACAGCCACCCCGATTATTCCCTCCCTCCCACCCACTTCATAAAAATTCAAGAGTTTGACACAAACAAGCTTTGGTTGCTAGCAGTAAACATGGATTACATTCTTCCGTCTCCTCGTAGACAATCTTGTGACTCCAGGCTTTCGCGCCGGGGGAGACACCCTCTCGTGAGGGACATCTTTTTCTCATACATTCAAACGCTCCCCGTGTTACAGCAGGACCCTGAGAGTGCAGCCTCATCCGCCCGCGATTTCACTATCCCGTAATGCATAGTGCCCGGCGCCTGCAAGCCGAGCATGGGCAGGGTGGGTGATGATGCAGCAATTTAGTTAATTATTGTCAAGATACGGGAAGAACCACAGTGGCAAATGCAACGAGAAGATGCGAATCAATCCCATCTTCTCCAACGTGGCTTCCCTTTACAGATAAAAATCCCTGTTTTCTTGGATCCCGGTACCGTGCTGGCCCCGGGGGAAACCTGAGTGATTCTCTAAGCGATTTGCTATTTGCTTTAGCCTAGGACAGGGACGGTTACAGAGCTCATATCCCGACACAGAGTTGCAAGGCAGAGTATACAGAGAAGATCCTGTCTCCCTGGTCCATAACCTATTAGATGCTTTGGCTATTTTTTTATCTTTTTTTTTCCTTTTTTTTTCTTTCCTCTTACTTTTGTAAACAATAATCAAGGAGAATACTGAGAGAAAATGGAAAGATTTACAGAGGTATTTACACACACTAGACATCTAGCAGAAAAATCACCAAACCATTAAACTGGGGGTGGGGGGGGAAAGGTCCTACACGATTCTTCAAGACAGATACAAGAATTAGGGGGGCAGCAGTTTCCCCAGCACAACCGAGGTGCCCGGGGAAGGCCAACAGCCCCTCGCAACGCGGCAGCGGGACCGAGGCCCAGGCTTAGACACGCAGCCCAGTGCGCTCTATTGCATTTACCCCGTTCAGACAAAAAGCCGTTTTCCTGAAGTAGTTTTTGTATAGATCCCATTGCTAGTCAAGAACTCAAAAGTCCTTCCCCCCACCCTCCCAAGAAAAGACCACCACCTCACCATAAAAACTACTGGAGCAGGGCAGGCAAGCAGCTGGGGAGCCGCTCTCCATCCCCGCCGGTGCCTGCGTGCCGCAGGGCAGAGCAAAGCCTCGGAGGGGTCACTGGGCTCCAGCAGCCTCAGCAAGTCCCCCCGGTGATGCCCGTCAGCGAGGATGGAGTAGGTGCTCCCCGTCTTTTCCAGCCCTGCTCTACATCTAAACCTATCACTACCTAAAAAACAGCAGAAACCGTGCCCACGTCCTGACACGCCAGCACGGCGAGATGCCCTCCCTGGGAAGGCTCCAGCCAGCCCCCGGGCTGCAAAGTGGAGTGTTAATGCCCCAAAACCAGGGATCCAGAGTTTCCCCCCCTGCCATCGTGAGCCAGCATTTGGGGGAAGCTGGGAAGGGAAGAGAAAGATGGAGCAGTTGCATCTCCCTTGGACTTGGGTCCACCTTGGCACCAGGTCCCTCATCCCAGGAGGTCACGGGCAGCCAGCCAGCCCTTTGCTCGAGGGCGAGTTAGGGCAGGGGACTGAGGATAACCCTCAGCCTCCCAACAACCTCCCCGGCTGCTGTCAGCTCTTGCCACGTCCCCCTGAATGGGCTGGGACCCCCATCCTGGCTTTCCGACTCCCAGCCACACGGCACCAGCCTGCTGGGAGTCTGTGCAACATCCCAGCCCGTGGGCAACGGGAGGACTTGGGCACGGGGTGGACTGGAGCGTTGCCATCGGGGTGGCAGGGAGGGGACGTGTGAGCGTAAACAGGAGAGAGAAATGGAGGACAGTCCTCAAAAGCCACCAGGCTGGGAGAAAATATGGAGTTGGGGAGCCAACACGGGCTCTAGCAGCTGTTCCCTGCCCCGTGGCACTGCCTGGCTTCTCCGTCCCCGCAGGGGGACTACACGGATCTACAGATCCAAATTCCTCCTCAGTCCAGTGGGGAAGGGAAAGAGACTCTATTAAAATACAGTTAAAAAGAAAACCAAATCCCAAACATACCAAAAAACACAACTGAAAAGCTCGACAACACGTCAGTCCACCTAGCGAACATCCAGTGAGGTAGATCTACACTTCCAATACAAACTTCGTCATGTCTTTGTGCTGTTAGAAAAAACCCTCCTCTCTGTCCAGCACTGGGCTACAGAGGCATTTTATCCCTGAGATTGCTCGAATACCTGAGAATAAGTTGCAGGAATTATGTCCTTTCTCTCTCTTTTTTTTTTTTTTTTCCCTTAAAGATTAAAATATACAAAAATACAAAACCAGAGTATTTATATTAAAAAAAAAAAACCAAAACCAAAACAACAACAACCCAAAACAAAGACGACAAACAAACCCAAAGATACGTCATTCACGCACGTCCTAGTGCAGGTTTCACTTGGCGTTGGCTTCGGCACGGATGGGGGGCTGCCCTGGGAGAAGGGCTGTCCACCGGGGCCAATAAATAAAGGCAAGACTTGGGGGGGCCGGTGGGGAGGGAGGACAGCAGCCGCTAACGACTTGGGGCACCCTTTTCCTCTGCCCCTGGGGAGGCTCAGCCCAGGTGCCATCGGTTTCTGGAGCGTGGGATGGGCAGGAGGAACAGAGGCGCGTTTTTGTCCTGCGTGGGTTTGATCCAGAGCCTGTGGGAAGACCCAGACAGCCTGGTGTCTGGATCAAGCCATGGCTGGATCTGTGTGAGCCCGAGTGGGTTACGTACGCGGCCTCCGAGGGAAACGCTGCCAGCAACATCCCCAGGAGCCAGCTCTGCCCCATGTCTGGTGCCCGAGGCTTAATGAAGAGCATTTCTGCTCCACGAAGCCCTCCCGCTCCCCGGTTCCGCATTTCGGAGGCAGGGAGAAGCTTTAGAGGGGAAGAGCTGGCTGCATAAAACACCTTGTGCTCTCTGGGCTGGCACATGGGAAGGCTTACGGAGAGGGGGGGAAAAAAAAAAAAGTGTTTTTCTTTTGACTTGATCTTCCCCAAGCTGCAGCTCGCAGCCCATGAGCAGGCGGCAAGCATTAGCCCAGCCCCGAGAGATGCCCCATTTCCTTCCAGACTGAGCCCAAATCTGGGCTCTGCTGGTTTCAGCAATGGGGCGACCATGGAAAAACTGCAAATCCTCGCACCGACCTGCAAGTGAGAAGCCGTGAGAAGCAGAAGGACCCGTGGGGCCGGCCCACGGGTATCTCCCCGGCACTCTGCAGCCAGCCTTCCCCCCTCGGCCTCCCTCCTTGGGGCAGAGAGGGACAGGGCAGGCATAGGAGCGGGTCCCCTGCAGCTCATCCAAGCTGTGCCGGAGTCTGTTTGAAGCTTAGGAGAAAAAGGAGCCACGAGCTCCTCCCTGAGATGTTGCTTCTCTGCTCCTCCTCCCACAGACACTACTGCCTGGCTTTGTTTAGGAAAAGAATAAAGATGAATCAGATATGTCTTTTTTTTTTTTTTTTAGCTGGAAGAGGTGTGGTGGGTGCTGCCTTCCCCTATTTTTGGAACGAGCCATCCCGATTAAAGCAGGGCTTTCCCCGGGCTGGGAACAGGGGGAAAAGTTCTGTGCAGGGACACCAGCTCCCCGCCGTTACCACTGCCATCTTCCCTCCCCAGTCCTTCACCCTGCCCTCCCTCCTCCGAGCCCCCGCGGCTGCCCGTTGCCTTGCCAAAGCCTTTTCATCCCGGTGGAAGCCCCCCCCTCCCCGCCATCCGCCATCATTCCCGGGTTTCGGGGAGGAGGGCCGAGCTGTGAATGTCCTCCTCCTCTCGGAAGTAGGCAGGTTTTCCCTGGGAGCTGGGGGACTGCTGTGCTTTCGCGGGGCAGTTGGCGACCATGTGGCTGATGCTCTGGCAGAAGTGGCATTTCTTGGGCTGCGGCGGGAGCTTGCACTCTTTGGCATGGTGGTCCAGCCCGCCGCAGTTGTAGCATCTGCGGGTGAGGGGTGAGGGGGAAGGAGAGAGATTCGAGGAGAAGAAATAAAATGAGCTGGGATGCTGCCGTGGCCGTGCCTGGGACACATCTGGCTTCGCAGCCAGAGCTGGGCTTAAAATGGCTCGGTCGCTGCAGGGATGTGGGATCGGCTCTTTGGGGCGGATGGTGGCCGTGGGTTTGGTCCCCACAGAGCCCCAGCTCCAGCACGGCCAGTTTGGACCTGGCTCAGTGGTGCTGCTGGTACCCAGGAGATGGCAGCAAACCCCCGCACCGAAACCCCAAGCACTTGGGGACAAAAAATCAGGCAGCACTTGGGGACAAAAATCAGGGATGTCGGGGGCTTCCACCTCTCTGGCTCCATCATGGTTCTGGCTCCTGTGTCTACAGTCCCTGCACCCAGGGTGACATGCTATGGACCAAAAGCCTGCGGCAGAGCAGGAACAGGCAATCGGACTGACAACAGTCAGCAACAGCAAACGACTGACAGCCCGAGCTGGGAGAACGGTTGTAGGGACCGTGGCCATCGGTGTGGGGACGACCCCAAACGTGACTTCTCTCACGGCTGTACCCTTGCAGCGCTTGTCCCCCGGGTGCCACCTTCGCACCAGAGCGGCGTGGGCAGAGGGAGCTGCCTTGTGCCCATTTTAAATCCTGCATCTGTCTAGGATGGCCACAACCCTTTGCTCTTTCCTTTTCCTTCCCAGTTCCTTTCCGACTAATTTTAAAACCTGCTTGTGAGAACAGCCGGGTGGGGAGGGCAGCATCCGCTGGGAAAGCTGGGACGAGGCATCCCCAGGCAGCCGGGATGGAGAGGATGGGAGAGGAGAGGGGGGATGAAGGGCTGGCCAGAAACTCGCCCTGGGGCTCCTAGCCTCACCGTGGGAGATGCTGCCAGGACGTCCGGCCATTTCCTTCCCACAAGGAAGGGTTTCTCTTCGAGAAAATTACCCCTGCCCAGAGCAGCTCCCCCAGACGAGGGAGCGGCCGCCCGGGGTGTCCCTGACCTCTGCCCTTTCACCGCTGGTTTGCTGCCCTTTCCCCACCAAGCTGCATCTGCCACTCATTAACCACCGAAAGAAGCCGCTTTTCCCAGAGGAAGGGTCGCTGCCCACCCCGCCGGATCCGAGCCCGTCCCCATGCCGTGGGCAGGGTGCCGGGCAGCTCTTGGTGCCCGCAGAGCTTGGACCCTGCCCCGGATCAGGCCACGGCTGCCCCTTACCGGTCTCCTTTCGATCTGCGTTTCTGGAGGCTCTTGCCTTTGGGTCTCCTCTCGCTGCCGATGCAGAAGACACCCCCCGGGCCGGTCACCCGGATGGACTCCAAACCTTTGGATGACTTCTTGAAGGTGAACTCGACAGCTTCGCCCTCCTTCAGGCTGCGGAAACCCTCCATGTGGAGCTTGCTCTGGGGGGACACAGGGAAAGGACGGGGGTCAGCACGGAGCTGGGGTGTCTGCCAGGCACACGACAAGCCCCAGCCCAGCAAAAACCTCCCGTGGCACGAGAGCTGCCAACATCCTGTACCTGCCCCTTGTGAGGGGCTGGATATCAGGGACTGAGCTCAACCAGGCACCTTCATCTCCCTAAAATCTCTGGAGCCCTGTTTGATAACGCAGAGCCTTCAGTGAGCTGAGACACCCGGTCAGGTAGGGCTCGCTAATTTGGCAAGCACGAGCTGGCAGAGCCAGCCCTGCCCCAAATTTCAACAGTATTTGCTGCAAAACGCTGGCTCTCAGCCTGCAAAACAGCCCCTTTCTCCCACCGACACCCCAGGCTGGGGAGCAAGAGCTGCTTCTGTACCTCCCGACACCCCGGGCTGGGGATGCTCATAGGGAGATCCAAAAACATCATTTTAAAAAGACAAAAGGATCTCGAGGCTTTGCACAGGCATGTGCAGTCCTGCTGGCTTCCCCGCGGAGGAGCAGGACCCGTGGGACATGGGCTGAACCCCCTGCACACCCAGCAAGGCCAGGAGGCTGGGAGCTGGTGCTGCCAGCCCGGGGTGCCAGCCAGCCCCCTCACTGCAGCTCACCTCGGTTTAAGCCCTTTAATTGCCTCCAATAATTAATCAAGTAGCTGTTTGGCCCTGGATTGTCACCGCTGGGAGCATCTCTTGTCCCTCCCAGGATCACCACGTTGGTCATCACCGTGCAATCAAACTCGGGAGTTCAGAAAGAACCAGGCTGGGGAGGGGGGTTGTGAGATGATAGAAAAATCCACTCCGCTTTCATGAGCTCTGCCCATTTTAGCAGAACAAAATCATAAGGAGCTGAGCTGGGCGACGCAGCCGACATCTCAGCCAGCAAGCGCTGCCGTGAACATCGCTGCCTGCTCTGCCAGAGGACCACTGCATCCCGGGCAGCGATTCGAGCAGGGCTTTCGCTCGACTTCGTTAGCGGAGCCCTAACGAGCGTGAGCAAAGAGTTAAGGGGGATTTGCTGGCAGAGGGAGGAGCAGCTCCAGCGGGCTGGGGATTCCCGGCAGAGCCGGCGCCAACGCCTGCGCGGCTGCAGCGGGACCCTGCATTTATGAATGGAGCATCTCCCCCATTCATGGCCCGGCGAGTTCCCGTCACGTGGGCCGTGGCTGCCCATTCTTCCCGCACCGAGCCTCCGCGCGCACGCTGCCTGGGAACGGGCAGGCATGGTCGGTTCCCCTCTTCCACCCCAAATCTCACCAGGACCCATGTGGAAACACCCTGCGTAAAAGCAGAGAGGGAGGAAATGGAGTGGTTGGGTTTTAGGAGTGAATTTTTTTCAGCAGGGTCTTGCAGGACATGCATGTGTCCGTGGGCACACGAGGGAAGTGGGAATGCAGCAGAGCTCGAGGAACAACCCTTGAGGCCCCTTTTTCTGCTGCTTTTTCCCCCCCACTTCTGTGTCTGGGGGCCCAGCTCCGGGTGGGACAGACCCCATGGACTGGGCCAAGTCACACACATCCACCCAGTCCACTTGCCTACTGGGATGGGGTCCAGGGTGGGCCAGATGGGATCATCAGAAACCTTTGCTCTCTGACCCGCTCCCGCTCCCAAAAGGGAGAGCCGAACCACGAGCTATGAGGTCCCCAATGACAACAAGGACATGACAGGGTCTCGCAGCAACCTCTGCCCGTCTGGGGCTGGTCTGTGCAGTCCCGTCACCACCTACCACTGGCAAACACCCTGCTGTGCTCAGCGCAATGGCCAGCCACTGCTCCCCAACCCCAGCTCAGCTTTCCCCCACTGCTGAGCATCACCAGGAGCACACTAAGCATCGCCCAAGCAGGAGCTCTGTGTCTGAAACAGCTACCAGCGCAACCCAGGAGGTGCCTGGCTCAGCCTCGGCACCTTGGGGTCAGCCACCAACCCTGCCCCGTCCCCAACGTGCCGTCCCACCGGCCCCTCAAACCCCTCCGTGTGAGGCGGTTTGGGTGACGGGGGCTGCCAGGGATGGCGAATTTGCCCCGCTCCAGCAGCAGCCGTGGCGTTTTGGGAGCGAAGAGGGGCTGAGCATCGCTCCGTGGCACAGGAGGCAGCTCCGGAGGCTGGGGGACGAGAGCCAGCGATCCTTATCGGGGGTGTTTACAGCCCCAGCCGGCCCAGCTGTGTTTACACTGCGGAGATGAAAACTCCCAGGCGCTCGGCCCCAAGCTTGGGGACAAAGCCGAGCCATGGCAAGGGGGGACCCCAGCGCACAGGCTGGGCCCCCCCACCTCAGCCCACGCCTTGGGCACCATCACCTGTGGGCAGCCAAACCGCTACACCCCCAGTGCCGGGGGTCCAGCTCCTTCCCCCGCCGTCAGCCATCCGTTACCCCCATTTCAAGGAAGAGGAGGGCTGGGGCAGAAGCTGCCGCAACATGACGAGGGAAGCGATTTATTTTCCAGGAGCGGGTGAGGATGACAACCGCCTCCCTGGCCCCCCGGCCCCCTCCGCCAAAAGGCCAAAGGAAACGCCCTCTCCCCGGGGAAGGAGGGGGGGGCAGCGGCCGGGGCACCCCAGCTCTCCCCCCGCCGCAACCTTTTGATGTGAGCTGCAGAGTGGCTGGTGGTCCCTGCGCATCCCCCCTGCCCCCTTCCCAAAACACACACATTGCTGGCATTCCTCTGTTATCAGATAGGTAATCAAACTGCAGCCCATTGAATTAGCTGCATACCTCCTGCATCTGAAAGGAAGGGGCCCAGAGCCCCTGTCCCACACCACACACAAAGCCGGAGCCTTCCCAGGCCTCCACACACACACACACACACACACACCCCCTCCCCAAAAATAAAGAGAGGAAGGGGGGGGATTGGAGCGAGCCGGGGATGCTGGGGATGAGGGGGAGCGCAGGGGAGGGCCAGGGCCGGGAGCCACCGGCCAGCGAGAACAAAGGGCCGGCGGCGGCCCCGCTCCCGCTGCCCAAATTCCAGGAGTTCCAGGCCACGGTGGGGGGAGGAAGGGTGGCCGGCATGGCCGCGGCCCCTCTGACCCCCTGCGGCCCCTCCGCACATCAGCCCTGCGCCCAGCTCACCCGCTGCGGGAGAGCCGGTCTCACCCCTTGGGTGCTGGGGTTTGGGTCCCGTGGTGGAGCTGAGGGGTTAGTCTTGGGGGGATGGTTTTGGCACGGGGAGGTATAGGGTGACCCCGGGCTCTCTCTGGGCTTGGGATCACAAAGCATTGCCATCCTCATAATAAAACTGTTTTAAAGCAGATCCTAGCAACAGGGATTTCACTTGTCATCATTAGAGTCCAGAGTTAACCAGCGGACAAGGAACAGAAGCAGAGCTGGCGCCGCTTCACCCAGCTCTCTGCAGCCCCCCGGGCACCCCCTCGCTGGGTGTCACAGCAGGCACCTCCCCGCTTTCCACCCATCCCGCACCCCGGCAGCTCTGCGGTCATTTACAGCAGACAAAGACGCAGCACATGAGCGGCGAAGTGCTGCCCACCGCCCCCACGGCGCTGGGTGTCCCCCACCCTCACCCCTTCCCCACCTGCACGTGGGTGCCTTCATCCCTCCTCTTCCTCCCACCCAGCAAATCCCTCGTCACAGATCCCAGAGTTAAACCTGCTTCTCCTCCCAGAGGGGTGACACCGTGAAGCACCCCAAATCCGGCCACTGCTCCCCAAACCACCGGGCTCTGGTTTGCCCCCACCCCGCCAGGCTCCAGAGGGGCTCGGCGAGCCCCGGGGTCACCATTGTCCCCGCGGCCTCCCCAGCGCGACACAAGGGGACGTTTATTCCCAGCCAGCCCCGGCCACTCAATCAAACCATCTTTGTGTCCAGAGGGGCCTGGGGCGGAGCGGCCGCTGCACCTCGCCTCTTACCAGCGCGGGAGCATTGCAGCCGTTTAAACTCAAATCCCTTGGAAAACAAGCCGGGTTGGGATGCTGGGTTGCGACCGACTCTGGGAACACGAGCGGTGATGCCGAGCTGCGCCGGGGTATGGCCATGCCGTGCCCAGAGCATTTCAGGCAGCCCGACCCCACTGCAGCCAGTGCCCGTGCCTCAGTTTCCCCCACTCTGCGGAGGGGAAGTGGCCCACAGGGGTCAGGAAAGATGGACACCCCCCACCCCCCCGCCGGGCAGGTCCTGACGGTGGGCACAGGGATTGCTGAGCCCTCAGGGGGTCTCTGCCCCCATCACTGCACCCCACCTTCACCCGCAGGCTGGGGGTACCCCGTTCTCAGTGCTCTCTGCTCAGCCGGCACCCACAGCCGCACCCAGGGCACCCCAGCCACTGTGCTGCCCCACCAGCCTCTGCACCCCTCTGTCCCCCAGACCTGCAGCGTCCTCGTCCCCCCAAATCCCTTGATTTGCTCAAGCTGGCCCTGTGCTGCCGGCTTCGATGAATTAGCCGGCCTGGCCAGGGTGCAGGGCAGCCCGCAGAGCCCCACGCATCCTGACCACCTTCCCCCTTCCACGACCCCCGAGGACCCATCCCAGGGGAGAAGCACATCCCCGGGGAAGCAGCCTGAAGCCCTCAGCCACCCCCGGCCGCGCAGGGCTCAGGCTTGGCACGGCCAGTACAGAGCAGCCCCTTCCTCGGCCCCTGCACCGGGAATAAGCTGGGGTACAGGGGGCTGACGCTCGCCCAGGTTTTTTGGGGCACGGCTCCGATGGCCACTGGCGATGCCATTGCAATCCCACTGGATGCGGCAACCTCAGCTCAGCTCTGAGCCCTGTTCCGGCAGAGCAGGTCTCCCCTCAGCCAGGCGCTGCCCGACGGCAAACAGCCCCCAAAGCAGATTTCAGCAGGGTCGGGGCTCTGCCAACGCGGAGCAGTGACCCAAGCCCCCGTGCCGCAGCAGGACCAGCTCAGCTCCCCACCGCTGGCCACGAGGCCAGCAGGGAAACGTCCCTTTGCCTTCACAGCCCACGCCTGGATCCATCCCCGAGCAAAGCCCTTCCCTCTCCCCAAATCACACAGCAAATCTTTTCCCGGTGCTGGCAGTTCAAGCACTGGAGGACTGCGCTGCTGCTATTTTCGGGCTCGTGCGCGTACGGCTCGGAGCAGGAATCGCCCCGTGGTCCCTTCCTGCGGCTCAGCCCCCGTGCAAGCGGCCGGTGGATGCTGCTCAGGAAAGAGGGTCCTCCCTCAGCTCCGGGGGCTTGGTGCAGAGATAAAGAGGGCGATGCCTGCGGGAGCCCATTGGGGAGAGTACAGGGGATCTAACAAAACATTACCAGGGCTTTCCAGTGTCTCCCTACTGTCATCTGGAGCAATATCCCCAAGGATTTTTTCTCCAGTTCAAGTAAAACCAAAATAAAGCCACTTTCCTGCCAAAGTAACTACGCTTGCTCATAATTTTCCACCATAAGCCAGTAAAATTAAATGCTAGATACTAATTCTGGAAAAAAAACCCAGCATTCACCACAGTTTAATCCATCAGCTATCTGCCCTAAATCCACGCTTTCAGCTCCTTCAGTTGTATTTTTCCCCACCCTGAGGGTGCCAATCCCTCCCGCACTTCCCAAGGGGCAGCTAATTGGGATGAGCGGCTGCATATTAATTTCTTACTCCCGTATTTAAAGCAGGACCACAGCCGGGAGCAGCAGCACACCTTCCGTCAGTGACTTCGGCTTCATCCCACTTATTCTTAGGAACAAGTTAAATAGGGAAAAGGAAACGCTGGAGCTGGGGGCAGCAGGGACAGGGGCTCGCCAAACCAGCGGCTCCATCCCAGCTCTCCTCGGCTCCATCCCAGCCTCCCGGCTTTAACGGCAGCAATCCCATTCATTTGGGCCATTTTATCTGGGAGACCATTTAAGGGTGTTTTCTCTCCCTGCCCCTCACCCTGGGGCTGAGAGGGGGAGCTGGGGGAAGGGATGTGCCTGCAGCCATCAGTTAATCTTTAGACAGAGACAGGAGGCTTTTTTTTGTGTGCGTCTTGAGGGAGTTTCAGGAGTGGAATAAAGCCGCTCTCTTTCACTATTTGCCATCAGGACGTGGCGCGCAAGCGGTGCGATAAATTTTATCCCAGCAGTTATTTAAAAAGAAAAACAAAACAAAAAACAACAAAGAAATTGCTTCTACCCCTCTCCCCCTCCCCGAAAGCAGGGATGCCGACCTGTGTTTCTGCCCCAGGGGATCCCTTCCCCAGGGACATGCATAACCCTGGTGCTCCCGGGTCCTGCAGCCACCCACGCCGGTGCCCTGGGGTGCCCACCCAGTGCTGCAGGGTGACCCTGGTCGCAGAGAGCAAACGCAGGAGCGATGCACACGAGAAAGCAGAAAAAGCGCGATATTAAATGCGTCCTGTGCCTCTCTGAGCATCACGGGTCCAACACACCGACTAATGCAAACCGCTGCTCTGAGCGGGTTCCCCCTTCCCCTCGCTGCCACCCCAGCTCTGCACAAACCAAATCCCCCTGGCCGGATCCTGCCCAGGGGAAAGGCAGCAGAGGACCCTGTGGGAAGGCTGGACCCTGCTCCCCAACCGAGAAATCATCCCTTGTGCCCCTGCCTTTGCTCTCCTGTGCAGTTAGGGATGGAGCTGCCTCCAAACACGTGCTTTTTTTTTTTTTTTAAAAGACCTCACGTCATGCTCGCGTCTTGGCTGGCTCTGTCCCCGGCCACGCGCAGCGGGACGGCACGAGCGCAGGTGGGCGACAGCCCAGGTCAGCTCAGCCGAAATCCACGGCCGAATGGCAGCCGTCATCCCCCTCTGCCCCGTCCCCTGCCCGGCCGAGCGGGGATGGAGCCACTCTACCAACCCCGACCCCCACGAGGCTCCCGGGGACGGCAGCACCCAGGGGACTGCGGGGGGACCAAAGCCCCCCGAGTGCTGGCATGTGCCCGGCTGGCCCCACGCTGCCCTGGGCACTCGGGCAGGGCAGGAGTGCCACATCCCAGCCCCAGCGGGTCTAACCACGGGCACAGCCTTACATCCCCGCAAGGACATGCGGGACCATCTCATCGAGATGCCACCAAATGCCCTGCGGCCACAGCAATCCCAGCGGTGCCCAGAAGCTCTCCTTGCCAAAATCACGAGAAGGAACAAAAAAGAAACCCCAGCTAACATTGCCTTTATCAAGGATTTAGACCTGCTGGCTTGAAGAAACGCTTGGAGACCCAGAGCTGAGCTGTGGGGAGCAGCGGTTCCCGGGGGCCGAGCAGCCCCTTCCCCTCTGCTCTCAGCCAGGGCTAGCAGGGCCAGGTTTGGGGCTGGGCTGCAAACCCCAGCCCTGTTGGGCTGCGCTCGCTCCTCCTGCTCCGGCCAGCGACACTGAGCCTTGGGGCCACGGGGTGCCCAGATTTTGTCCTCTCCCTTTCCCAGGTTGCCTTCCCCGGCAGCCCCACACTCCTGTAAGCGATGCCCGGAGCCACGGTGCGAGCCCAGGAGCCACATTCCCAGGGGAACCATCGCAGCTTTGGGGTCTTCACCAGCACCAGCCTGATTTCTGCCACCTCGAGTCTCCCACCCCTTCACGGGTGCTGCTCAGCCCTTCGCCTCCCCGGGGACGACCTGCTCCGCTCCTCTGTGCTTCATCCCCCCTGTCTCTTCACAGCCCCCAAATGAATCCATCTCCAGTGTCCAGGGGAGGCATTTGAACCCAAATGCCTCATTTTTAGCTCACAATGCGAGGGAAAGGCAGCCCTGAGGAGCCCTGTTAGTCTCCTGTCCTGCCGAGATTTTAATCTCTTTGTGATCAGATAAAGGGAGAGGGAGATGGAGACGCACTCCCTGCGGAGAAGGGCCATTCAGACCTGGTTCCTGTAATAAAGTGATTTAATAGATCTAAAGAGGCCAATTCCCTTCTTTCTCCCACAATTACTTCCTGTGGGTCATCATTCACATATGTAAATGAAGAGGGGAAGGAGCGGGTTATGGGGGGCTCTGGGGTGTTAAACCCCAATGGCTGGTTTGGGGCACCCTGTGTGGCGTGGGCGGTGGGTGCTGGGCACGGCACCCTGAGCCCTGTGTGTTTTCCCCCCCTGGCCGGTGCTGGCTTCTGCCCTCCCAGGCCTGACTCCCTCCCCGGGGAGTGGAGCCGGCACCGGCTCTTGGGAAGCACACGGATGCTGGGATGGGGAGAACATCGGCAGCAGGGCCCGTTTCCCCGCGAGCCACCCAAAAGCGGCGAGGCCGGGGTGGGAGCGTGAGTTTGGTCCCTCTCCGAGGAGGAGCCGGGGCTGAGCTGGTGCCGGGATGCTCTGTGGTGGGAGAGCCGCCGGCATCAGCCCCGGCTGTTTCGTGGCAGGCGAGCAGCGATTTTGTGCCACCAGTGAGCGGGGCAGGAGGCAAAGCCTGACCTGGAGGAGAAAGACTCGACATCAGCCCAAAGCTGCCCCGCTTCTGGTGGTGCAAAGCCCCACGCTGGGAGCACCCTGCCCTTCGCTGCGGCAGGGGAACCACACACACACACACACGCTGCCCTCTGCTACCCAAAATAACCCGCTTTTACCCAGCGTTCACTGTATTCCCTGAACGCAGCAAATCCTGCGCAAGGGAAATCCTGCCCCATGGCTCCCCCGGCCCCGGAAAATGGGGGATACGGGAGGCTGCACCTCTCCCCGGATGGTGGGATGCTCCCGGCAGAGACACCCCAGCTAATTCTCTTTTCCTGCAAGAATGTGAGCAAGAGCAATCAGGAAACCAGACTGTCTGGGGGCAATAAACCCCCAGGAGAAGGGAGGGAGGGCGGGAGGCTTCACCCCACAGGCCCTGGGTCCCGCTGTGCTACATTGAGATGCAAAGACCCATTTGCTCTCTCAAGAGCACCAGGATCTCGGTTTTCCCTGGCTGATTTGGAGCCCTCGCCTCCAAACCCAGCCATGTTTCTGACCCGGGACGGTAGCTCCTACCAAGGCACTTTCACCACGCCACAGCCAAAGGAGAAGGGATTTGCTTCTCCCCTGGTCATCATTCACTTGCCAAATCGCCGTAGCCCTGCCTGGAGCAGCCACTGCCTCGTGGGCAGGGGTGAGAGACCCCTGGGAGCCCCCAGTCCCAGGAGCCCTGCGCGGCCCAGGGGCTCAGTCCTGCACCCCCAGCCCGTCAGCAGACCGTGAGATGGACCCCAATTTGGGGGAATTTGGGCCCATGGAGAGCCGCAGCCACCGAAGCCAGCTGGTCGAGGGTCTCCCCAGAGCCACCACCATCACGCTGCCTCGGGCTGAATCCTGTGCGCCTGCTCCCAACCGTACCCACAAAACCACTTGTGTTTGCTCCAGAGACGCCTGTACCCCCTTTGCTCGTGCTCACTCTGCCCCCCAGCCCTGACAGCAGCTGCTTTCCCGGGGCGAGGGGGCACGGGCCACGCTCATCACACAGACCCCTTTCCATGCAAGCCGGCGCTGAGCCCCACATGTCCCTCCCAGCGCTGGCCCCGATTTGGGCACCATCTCCAAACCCATTCCTCCAACCCCTAAATGGGGTCCTCCGGCAGATCCTCCCCCGCCAGCCAGAGCGGGGGGTTCAAGCAGCCACAAACTCGACTCCACGACTTCCCTTGGCGCAGGATCACCAACACGCGTGGGGCTTCCCCACTCAGCAAGGTGCGTGCGGGTCAAATCCGGATATGAGGCTGTCACTATCGTACAGGATCCATAGGGGCATGTAGGCGACCCTGCACGCCTTTGTGCCAGCCACAGCCGAAACAAGGGGCTCAGGCAGAGATTCCCCCCCCACCCCGGGACGAGCCACAGCTGGGGAAAGCCTAATCCTGCATCACTGCCTGCCTCAGGGCTCCCAGGACCCTGTCCCCGGGGGAAAACCAGCTCTTCCCCAGGTCCCTCCATGGGGTGAGCAGCATCCCCGCTCCGGCACATCCCGCTCAGCCCCCCCGGGCACCTGCTCCCCTGGATCCGGCCCCGAGGAGCTCCCCAGGGAACCATGATGGGAAAATGAAATCGCTCGGGGATCAGCTTACAAGGCCGGTCCCCGGAGAGGAGCCCCCGGGTTGCGGCGGGGCGAGCGGCTGTGCCTGCCCTTCGCCACCCGCTTCGCTCCGGGGAAACGAGCCCGGGAAACCCCGGCTCCCCCGGGATGCCGGGCTGGGATGGGGGGGGAGCCGTAAGCACGCGTGGAGGCGGCGTGGGGGTCCCCATCCCGCCTCGCATCCTCCCCGGGGGGGGGGGTGTGCCAGGGACTGCACCTCCTGCACCCCACGCGGGATTCGGCCCCGTACCTGGTGCACGAAGACATCGACGGGCGAGTCCAGGGTCGCGCCGCCCTTGGCGGTCATGGAGAGGAAGCCGAAGCCCATGCGGACATTGAACCACTTACAGATGCCGGAGCCGTGCAGCGGCTGGGGCTCGTTCTCGGCCTTGGGCGAGTCTCCGGCCGGCTCCTCGCCCGGCTTGGCACCTGGGGAGAGACCCACCGAGCCGCTGAGCCGAGGGGCTGGGGGATCCGTGGGTCATCCACCCCCCCCCGTCCCCGTCCCCAGCTCAACCGCCACGCACCCAGCCGGGCAACCCGCAGCAGGAGCCCCAAATCCTGCTCGGGTTCCCCAGGCTGGAAAAGGCAAAAAAAAAAAAAAAAACAACCCAAAACCCAAAAAACCACCCCCCCCCAAAAAAAAACCCAAACAGAGCGGTCAGCTCTGCCTCCACGTGTGCGTGGGGATCGCCCCGGGAGCGGGGGGAAATGAAGGCAGCTCCTGCCGGCATGACCCGGGTGGTGCGTGGGGTTGGGGCCCTAAATCCGTTCTCCCCTCAAAAACATTAAAAACGGAAAAAAACCCCAAACTCAACCAACAACCCCCAAACCCAAAAAATCAAACAAAAAAGAAAAAAAAAGCAACAAAACCCCATAAAAAACACAAAAAAGGGAAAACCTCCCCCGAAATACCAACCCGAAATCCCCCTGCCCCCAGCAAGCCACGCTGGAGAGTCTCTCCCCTGCCGTCAGCATCCCCCCGCTGCACGGGGACCCCCCCGCTCCCAAACAACCCCAGCAGCCGCCACCGGCCCCAAACTTCTGGGCTCATCCTGGGACTGGGGGGGGGGGAGCGGGGAAGTTGGGGGAAAAAAAAAAATATATATACCCCCCAACCCCTCCGAGCCCCCCCAGAACTGCAGCGGGGGAGCAAACCCACGCCGGGCCCGGCCTCGCTGCTGGGGCGCAGCGGGGCTGGGTGGGCCGGGGTCGGGGGTGGGGGGGGGTCCCTGCGCCCCCGGCCGGGCTCTGCCGCCGTTATTAATAATCGCGGAGCCGAGGCGGGCTGCGACAATAATATAACTTAACCTGCAAACTGCTGGTTGGAAACAGACCCCATCCCGACACTCGCTTGCAAATTCCGAGTTGTGGCTGTTACCGCCTCCTCCCTCCTCCTCCTCGGCCAGCTTTGAGGGTATCAGCCCAGCCAAAAAAAAAAAAAAAAAAAAAAAAAAAAGGAAAAAGGAAAAAAAAAAAGAAAAAAAACGAAAAAAAAAAAAACCCCAACAAAAAAAACCCCAGCTTAGACCCCGCCGGGAGGGAGCCGGGAGAGGTTTGACTCCATCTTCACTCCAACAATAGGGGTGGGAGGGAGCGGGAGGGTTTTTTCAAAGGCTCCCAAATTCTCGCAGACAATAGCAGCCCCCGCCCCCCCCCCCCGCCCCCCCCGGACCCACCCGCGGGGCCGGGGGGCGCCGGGCCCCGCTCCGCCATCCCGCCCCCACGTGATCCTAATTAACGTCGTCGTGTCCCCCCCGGTAATAGCGACACATTCCGGGAGGGATTTGGGGGGGGGGTGACACCCCCCCCCCACTTAGGGGCGAGGCCACCTGTCAGGGAAGACGTGACCCCTGGGGGGGGGGGGTGAGGAGGTGGGATCCCCGAGGACTGGGGGGAGTTTCCACGTTGTTTCTCCGCGCCCCCACCCCCACCCCCCCCGCGGTCGCCCCCACGAGCGGAGCCACCTGCGAGCCGCGGCCCGTTCCCCGGGACACGGCGGGGCGGGGGAACCGGGACCGGGCCGGGCTGAGGCACCGGGGAACGGGGAGAGCCGGTTTTCCGGGACACCGGGGTCTTCCTGCGCCCCCAGCCCTATCCTGTGTCCCGCGAGTGGGTCGTGCACCCCCGGCGCCGTGCAACCCCGAGGCCGTGCGCTCCCCCGGAGCCGTGCAACCCCCACGGGGCCGTGCAACCCTCGTGGACGTACAACCCTACGGGCCATCCAACCCCACGGGCCATGCAACCCCTTCCGTGTCCTTGTCGTGTCCCCCCCCGTGCAGTGCAACCCCCGTGACCCCCCGGGTGCCGTGCCCCCCCCGCCCCAACCCAGGCCCGCCGTGCTTCCCCCCGTCCCGCCGGCGGGGGATCGGTGCCGAGGCGGTGCCGGCGGCGGGGAGGGGAGGCGCGGCGGGGGCGGGGGCCTGTCGCCCCCCGGGCCGGGCGGGGACAAAGGGCGAGTGACCAGCGGCTCCATTTCCGGCGGGCGGACAATGCCCCGCTGCCGCCCCGGCCCGTGGGGGCACAGCGCCGCCCGCCGCCCCTCCCGGGCGGTGTGGGGTGTGCGTGGGGGGCCCCCCGCCCCCGCCCCCGCCCCCGAATTGGGATAGAGCCGGCAGTACCCCCCCATCGCCCGCCGCAGGGAGAGCTAGGGGAGTGGAGGGGGTCGTTTGAGCTGACCGTGGCTGCCCCACGCGGGACTCGCCCCGCGTGGTATTATTGCGCGGAGCGGGGCGGGGGGCACTGTGCGGCGGCTGGGAATGCCGGGGACAGGGGGGTCACACGGGGGACCCCCCCCCCCCAGGTCGGGCCGGTGCTGCCGGCAAAATCCCGCGTGGGGAAGCCCCGCGCGAGGGCTCCGCCGCCCCCGGGGCCGCCGGGCCGCCGGCGCTGGCCATGGTGCTGAACGGCGCCGCCCCTGTCCAGGGTCCTGGGCGGCTGCCTTCCTCCTCCTGCCCTTCCTCCTGCCCTTCCTCCTCCTCCTGCCCTTCCTCCTGCCCTTCCTCCTCCTCCTCCTGCCCCGCACACCCCCCGCCCGCCACCGAGGCCACCCACACCCGGGGACTCCGTGTTGCCCCTTCCCCGCAGAGCCGAGCAGCCCCGCCGGACTCCCACCCGCGGGTTTGGGGTGACGGCAGAGGAGGAAGAGGAGGAGGAGGAGGATGTTTTTTTCTCTGCGTGGGCAACTCGAAGGCAGGAGGCGGGTGAGCCTTCGGGAGGAGGCGGCCGGGGCTGGGGCAGAGCTGTCCCCGAGCCTGCCCCCCAGCCCGTCAGGGCTCTGCCAGCTCCCGCAGTGCAGGTGAACCAGGGTCCCACGGGGCACGGGTGGGGCAGGAGGTGCCTGTGACCCGCCCACAGCAGCGCTAATAATTCCATGACGCTAATAGGGCGTCACCTCATCTTTACGCTGGTTTTAATGGGGATAGACAGGGCGGGGGGGAGGAAACTCCACTGGTCTCTTATGCTTAGCATCAGTCTTGAGTCAAATCCCCAAAGCCAACGAGCAGCCCCTCATCTGCGACAGCAGGAGAGCAGAGTCCGGCCGGGTGCTTCCCGGGCACACACCGGGATCCCCACTCCCACCCGCGACCAGGCTCCGGCAGCCTGCAGAGCTCCCTGCCCGGGGTGTGGGGCTGGCGGAGGGGACGCCGGGCTGGGGACAGTCTTGGCAAGAGGGAAACCACGGTGCGTGTTCACACTTGCTCACGTTCACGCTCCCCCTCTCCCTGCCGGCACCCACGGCCGTCCCGGGTGGGGATCCGCTGCGGGACCGTCCCGGTGGCTGCGGAAGCCGGGGTACATCTGGCACCCTCTCCTGGCCAGCGAGGGCCAGGTCCGCGGGTTGCGTTAATTCTCGTTCTCCTCTTGTTTGCGGGATAACTGGGGTGAGAGGAAAGAAGGGGGGCGGAAAAAAAACCCCGAGACTTGCGGGAGACCCCTCCGTGTGGCTCCGTTCCTCTCGGCTCATCCCTCCTTCCAGCCCATCTCCTTCCCCGCTTCCCCCCTTTCGCCTGGGATTTGGGGAGGGCAGAGCCGGCTGCCTGCGTGTTTCGCTCCCATGCTTCTGCAAAAAAACCCCCACGAACGACCCCAGCCCACTCGTGGGGGATAAGGGGCACCTGAACAAGCCTCTGGCACTGGGCAGGGCTGGGGCCAAGGTTTGCAGAGCAGCCCTGAGAATTGGCTCTGTCCCTTCTGTCCCTGGAGGGGACACCTCAGTACCAGCAGCCACACGGCATGGAGACGGTGCCCTGGGGCAGCCAGGACACCCTGAGTGGGGTGGGAGGTGGGCAGAGGTGTGGGGGTATGGGGGAAGGATGTGAGGAGGAATGAGCCCTTGCGTTCTCCAAAATGAATCCTTCAGAAAATAATCCATCACTGCGCACCAACTTCCCCCCCCCCAGCCCCTTCCTGATGGATGGGAGGGACCGGCAGCCCCCAGAGACACTTTCCTGTAACTATTTAAACTCAGCAGCAAGTTTCTCAGCATCCCCCAATTTCTGCCCATCCTCGGTGACTTTCCATCCAAGTGACGCAGCCACATCCCCGAGCATGGCCCTTCCAGGCTGCGTCCCTTTACATCCCAACCTCATCTCCCCCAGCTCCGGTGACACAGCCCCGCAGCAGCGACAGCCCCGCGTCATATTTCTGTGTGTGGTGTATTTGTTTTTGGGGCCTGTTGAATGGCAAATGCGAAAGGGAAGGGGACTCCTTCCTGTTCTTTCAGAGCCGGTCGCTGTGCCCTGCTCGGCTTCAAGGGAATAGCCGGCAAAGCGGCTGCTTTCACAAATAATGGCTTCATTAGATTGAAAGAAGTGGACAGTGACCTCTCCGAAATGGACTTTCTGACCCCTGCTGACCTCTGGCCCCAGCTCTGACAGCCTGTAAATCTTCCCCCTCGCGGCATGGCCGGGGCGAGGGCAGGCAGTGCTCTGCCGGAGCCCAGCGCCGGCGGTGCTGCCCATGGTCCGGCATCGCGGACCCCTGCACAGGCAGCACGATGCTACCTGGGGGCTGCCTGGCTCTGGCCAGGTCCTAAGCCCAGCAGGATGAGGCCCGGGGGATGTGCAAAGCCCGGGTGGATGCGTCACGGCTTTGGCAGAGATGGGGACTGGTGTCCTCAACACGCTGCAGACCCCATCAGGGGCTAGTCCTGGGGAACCGAAGGGCCCTGGGGATGGTGTTATCGGGGCTGTGGCTCCAGCGCCATCTCCCAGCACAGTCACCATCACCACCCGCCCATCAGAAAGGTAGAGACCAGCTCAAAAGCAGCCTCTGAGTCCCCATCGGGGAGACCTGAGCTCATTCCCTGCCCATCCCGGAGATACAGCCCTCCTGGCTGCACACAGACGTGCACAAACCTCCTCCAACCCCCGCTGAGCCCACCTCCACCTCCCACCCTTCCCCACAGCCCCCAGCGTCTCCTTCCCCACCCGCATAGCCCAGGGCGCTGCCGACCACCGCACAGCCTCGCCACCCGATCTGCTGGTGGAGAAACTGAGGCACAAGGGGATCCGTGACCAGTGGGTGCCTGTGCAATAGGAACTCATGCCGGGCTCTCCACGCCAGCTTGGTGCCCTGCGCTCCCCAAGGCTGGCACTTGCCCCCCCATGGCACAGGGCCGGTGCTGGCAGCGAGCCCCTCGCATCCCAGCGCCACCCGCCTCCCTCCTCCCTATCCTTGCACGCTTGCCGCTGACCTTTGGCTACGAAGCAATCAATAACGGAGGCCACGGTGCCGCTCCTCCCCCTCGCCGGCTCCCCACACCCCCCGCTCGCCTCGTGCCTCTAACGAGCACGGCCGGGATTGAGGGATGCTCCAGTACCTCCCAGTGCTGGGGACACGGGGCTGGGGCTGCATTGACCTCCTGGAGATATGGATGTGCTCCCAAGGATGCCCTAACCAGGCACCTCCTTCCCAACACCCCAAAAATGTTCCCCTGGGGCTGCTTTCCAGCTCCGGGGTGTCAATGGGTGCCCCACACCTCTGGGTTTGGGGCTCTGGGGTTCCCATGGTGGGGATGGAGCGTGGCCATCCTGCTGCCATCAGCAACGGGGCTCCCCAGGGCATCGGCACTGGAGGAGGGAAGGACGAGGAGCGCGCATGGGGGTGACATGCCGGGATGCTGCCCGGTGCCAGTCTTCCCCGCAGCTTCGCTGCCTTTCGGATAAGGCAGGAGGGGGTAAAGGCAGGTAGAGACAGTCCTGGCCTGGAGCGATGGGCTGTGCCCGAATTCGGCAGCTCCTCTTCGCATCCCCAGCTCCCTTCGATAAAAGCCCTTGGGCAGCAGCTGATCGATCGGCTGCAGAGCGGGGATTGATCAGGATTTCAGGCCCATACATATTCCTGCTCTCTGATAAAGGGAAATCGATAGCTGAAAGAGATATTGCTCCAAGGTAGCAGCCTCCGGCAGACCAGGGCTCACAAGCCTTCCCTCACCCCCTAAATCCCCCCACCCCGGTTCAAGCCTTGCTCCCCCTGACAGCAAACCCAGGCAGTGGGAGAGAAAATTGCTCCGGGGGGGAGCTGGGCTGGGGAGGGGGGACAACGACATGCGGGGCCAGGGCAGGAGGTTGGGGAGAGGAGGCAGAACCTCTCCTCCCGCAGCTGAATCTCACCTCCCAAAGCATCGGCCTGCCCTGCGTCTTCCTCCTCTCACCGGTGGTCTGGCAAAGAGGGCTTTCCTCTTTCTTGGGGTGCTAGAGACCCCCCACCACCCAAAGTCCCAGGGAAGCCGGCCGGCTGGCACATCCGCAGCCCATCGCTGCCGAGTGCCAGCAGCTGTAGCCGACACCACCCTGCCCTCAGCCCCTTCCCCAGAGCTGAGACCTGGAAACTCATTGCAGGTGTGGCCGGAGCAGCACCCTCCAGGTGCCTGTCCCATGGGGATGGGGTGGGGGCACCCAGCATTCAGCCTGGGGGGGCGGGGGGGGGGTGCTCTGCCTGCAGGTGATACAGCCCTGTGTGCCCATAGGTGCAAATGGGCATAGGGGCTCAACCCCCCCCAAAATACAGCCCGGGGGGGTGGCGTGGGTCTGGGTCAGCCCGGATGGACCCTTCTCATGTCCCTGCTTCTGCCGTGCCTCAGTTTCCCTACCCATAAAATGGGCCTCATGCCCAGGAGCTTTCGGGTGCTTTGAGACCGTCCACAGGGACATGCCCCACACCAGGCACCTTCATAGGGACAAACCCCAGCTCAGCGTCACCCGGGGGAGCCCAGGGGCTGAGGTGGCTCTGTCCCTGCCACCGCAGGTGCCCCAAAAGCCTGGGGGACATGGGCAAAGGCCTCTCCCTGGAGCATCCCCATCCCCGTGTGCCGCTGCAGAGACCCGACGCACTCAGTGCACCTCAGCAAGCCCCGCTCTCCCCACCGGGTGTCAGCTGAGCGGCCGGACCCAAAGCCATTTCTTATCAACACCTCAATTTATTTTAAGCTCTCAGGCCCTTCCAGGAAAACCCAACTCAAGTGAAGTGCAAAAGGGCCGGGAAGGGCTGGGGGGTGTTTCGGAAAGGCGCCCGCTGCTGGGGCCACCCCCGTGCCAAGAGTAACCGCAGGCTAAGGGGGAGCACAGGGGCAGGTTTGGGGACCCCCCTGTCCCAACCCCTGGGCATGGGATGCCACCAGCACCCTATGCTGCCAGGAATCCCAGCTCCATGGATGGTCCAGGGACCGATGGTGGATGATGCTGCCGCCGGGATGCCAGCAACATCCCTGGGTGCTGGAGGGGTCAAGGTGGGGGGGGGGGGATATGGGGGAGGTTGTGCAGGTCACACATAGCATAAGTGTGTCAGGACTCAGCTCCAGCCGCGTGCTGGCGAGCTGCTGCTGCCGGAGACGCTTATCTTGAGCCATCATGGGCAGGCAGGGAAGGTGTGAAATTTTGGAGGGGGAGATGCTCAGGTGCCGAGCAGCACCGAGTGGGTGCTGGGTGCTGTGAGCTCGGCGTGCAGGCAGGGGTGATGGTGGTGCCTGCTGTCTTTTTGAAGTGCTGGCAGGGAGGAAGCGGTGATATCTCGCTGCGGTCCCCAAGCACTTGCTGTCTCAACCTCCCCATCCCCAGCACCCGGCACCCCCCTTCCTCCTCCCTCCTGCCCTGCTGGCTGCTAACCATCGCCTGGCTGCTTGTAATGCACCCAAAGACGTGCAAAGCTGCCCCCTGTGCACCCCTGTGCACCCAATCATCCCCCCAGCACCCTGCCATCTCCTCCTTGGGCACTCTGTCATCCCCCCCAGCATCCTGACATCTACCGCTTGGGCACCCTGCCACCCTCTTGAGCACCCTGTCATCCCCCCAGCACCCTGCCATCCCCTCTTTGGGCACCCTGCCACCCTCTTGGGCACCCCATCATCCCCCCAGCACCTTGCCATCCCCCCCTCGGGCACCCTGTCATCCTCCCAGCACCTTGTCACCCCTGCCTTGGGCACCCTGCCACCTCCTTGGGCACCCTGTCACCCCTCCCAGCACCCTGCCATCCCCTCCAGACTCTGCAGTTCCCCCGGCTCTCCCCAGGGTGCTGGGGTGCTCTGGGGTCCCAGGACACACATCCCTGTCCCAGCCCTGCCCGCCCCCCCCGCCGACCCCGGCACTATTTTGGTCTCATGTCTTGATCTCTCTCAATCTCCTTTTACTTTTCCTTTCCCTCCCCCTTCTCGCTGTCACCTTCCCGTTTCCCCCTGCCTGGAGGGAGGGTGACAGTGAGGACCCCCCTGCAGCCCCCTGGGACACCCCCAGGTGCTGTGGGGCTCCTTCTGGCCCTATGTCCCCCCCGGGTGCTGTGGCTGAGCCCATCCCTCTCCCTGCAGCCTGCCCCATACCTCGTCCCTCCCTTTGCACACAGTGACTCAAGTCCCAGGCTCGCCCCAGTGTCCCTCCAGTTCCCCCAGTGCCTGGGGAACTGGTTTGCCGTGGGGGGGACCCTCCCCAGTGCTGACTAAATCCTCCCCGGCCAGCCCCGGCGGTGCTGGGGGATGCGGCAGGGAGCTCCCACTTCCCACAGAGCCGCAGCCAGCTGGCTCGGCTGGTTTGGCATGTACGCATGCTTGCACACGCTTGCACACGCTTACATACGCATGCACACACGCACTAACACATTGCAGCCAGCCCCGGGGCTCCCAGGACCAGCCCCCCCCCCATCGCTGCCCATCATGGGAGCCCACGGTGCTGGAGGGATGCAGGGGCTGGATCCTGCTCCTGTGCCGGGGCCACGAGGACGGGCAGCCGGGCCCCGCATGGGTGTTCAGCCGCCCTTGGGCTCCCCGGGGTTGCTGGGGACCCCTCTGTGTCCCCTCTGTCTCTGGGGCTGTTCCCGAGGGGACTCAGCTGGTACCCACTGGTACCACCGCAGAAGCAGGGCCGTGGCTCCGGAGTGGCCGGGCAGGAGCTGCCGGCGTTCCTTTTCTGTGGGACCCCACACAGGAACCTTTCCTCCCGAAGCAAATCAGTGTGAAAGGAGGTTTCTGCCCCAAAACCCTTCCCCTGCCACTCCCCACCTGGTTGTGTTTTGCACGTGGTTTCTCAAGCCACCACGTTCGCCATGAAGGGCGCTGGAGGGGGGCCGGAGGCTCAGCTGAAACCCAGCAGAGAAGGAGAAATCAGCTTTTTCTGGTCTTCCCCAGCGGGGCAGCTTTTTGGGAGGTACGGGAGTGGGTGTGGGACTCGTCCCCTCTCCACTGTCACAGGAGCAGGGCAGCCCCCGTGGGTCAGGGACCCCACCCGGGACCGTGGGGCTGGGGCTGCCATCACAGCTGGGAGCTGCTCTGTGTGCTCACTGAGTGCTTCTCTTCAAAGCAGTGACCGTGTTAGCCACCAGTAGGTTTCAGAGTTAACACCCTGTTTAAGGGGAGCCATTCATGCGGCCTCAGGCTGTCGACCAGCCCCAGCCGAGGCTGCTGCTGCTCTTGGCACTTTCTTTCAGGCTCCCCATGCAGCCAGGGCTGGTGACACCGGCTGGCGAGTGGCTGAGGTCCCGCCACCCCTGCGGAGGGTGGCGATGGCACCTCTGCCACCCCCAGCCAGGGCAGGAGAGCCCGACTGTGCGGGGCCTGGGGCCCTGCTGTGTCCCCATCCCATCCCACACGGCTCCCAGTGCCCCCAGTGCCCTCAGCACGGGGCGGGGGACAGGGTGACCTCCCTCTGCTTTCCTGGGGATTTTCTGCTCCCCGGGAGTCCCTGTCGCGGTGTCACCGGCGGTGGCTCCCAATGCCGGGTCATGCCTTGGCAAGGGAGCCGAGTCCCCGGCCGCGGGGCCGGGTCTATTAGAGACAACCCGGTCCCACCTCCTCCTCTTCCTCCCCGCAAAGAGGCTTCGCTTTGCCTCTCCAAATTTAGCAAAGGCCCCCGAACCCAGAGGTTTCCTGTTCGTGCTCCCGGCAGCCACTGAACCATAACGCGGCAGCGGCCAGGGCTCATCCGCAGCCACGGCACCAGAGCAGAGCAGGTAGGAGCCACCACACTGCCGTGTCCCGCAGGGATGTCCCCACGTGCGGGCATCCCTCCCGGCTCTGCCTTTTCCGCCTCCCCTGCAGACCCCAGCTCCCATCGCTCCGGCTTGGGGCTGCCATCGCCGCCGTTTGCCGTTTTATGGGGTGCAGCATCGGCTGGGGGGGAGAGAGCTCTTCGGTGCCGGGACACGGTGATGCCGGGCGGTGTACGGCTTCGCTTGCCGGGCTTTGACTTCCCCAGCCCGCACAGCAAACCTGGTTTTTAGGCTTGACTGTTGCTTTGGGTTTAGTTACCCCAAAAAGAAGCAAAGGGGGGAAAAAATGCCTGTTTGCTTTCCAACGGCTGGGGAAGCGGGGCCGAGCTGAGGGCTCTGCTCCCTGCCCGGCCGCGTCCCAGCCCCGGCTCTGCTCCCTGCCCGGCCCTCGGTTCATGCTTGGCAGGTTTGGGCAACCCTACTGTAAATGCCATTTTTCCCCCGGCGATGGCTTTTCATGCTCAGGGTTGGGGTCGGTACTGGGGTGCCGGGGCTGGGTGCCAGCACCGTCCCCAGGGCACTGGGACGTGGCCGGGCCCCACGCAGCCCCCAGCGCTCCCCCAGCATGGCCCTGCCAGGACAGGGTCCTGCCCTGCTCCCCAGCCTTGCCCCGCTGTGAGGGCTCAGCCCGTTGGGTTTGGGGGTGCAGGGTGGGGCGAGGAGGTGGCAGAGCCTCCCCAAGCCCCCTCTGAGTGGTGGCCGGTGTCCCCCCAAACTGGCCGTGGGGAACGGCAAGCACATCCCACAGGACACGCAGGTCTGGTCGCTGCTCGGGGACATCTACGCCGGAGGGGACATCTGACCGGCAGCCCTCCTGGAGGGTGAGTACTGACCCCGCTGCCACCGCCGTGGTTCTCCGTCACCCCACAACCTCCCCCTCACCTCTAGCACCTGCGGGGACACCCTGAACCCCCCCATTGCAGCCCTGGGCTCTGCAGGGAATGGCTCAGCTCTCCCCGGATGCTGCTGCAGAGGGGAAACTGAGGCACGACTGCAGTGGGGCGGTGGTAGGATGGTGACAACCAAAGAGCCTGCTCTGCAGGCAGAGGGGTCCTTGGCCACCCCCTGTTTCCAAAACCACCCCCAAGCTGCAGGGCTGGGGTTTGAACCCCAAATCCTCTATGCCAAGAGCTGGTGTCTGTGGGATCCAGCCCCATAACTCTGCTCCAGGTCCCAGCTCGTGTCCCCCGCCCCCGCAGGTCTCCTGGTTGGAGGAGACCCCCGGTCCCCCACCACCACCCCGGCCCCCGTCACAGCACCTGGATGTGCCACGTGAACCCGGGCCCCGTGGTCCCCGACCTCCTGCTCTGCCCCAGCAGCCTTGGCGTCTACTTCTGCTGCCTGCGGCCGCTGCCCACCCACCCCGAGCTCCCTGCGGAGCGCAGCCGGGAGCCCACCCAGCACTCACCGCCACCGCCGGCACCGCCGTGGTCCCCGTGGCTCCGTGAGGATGTGGCCAGGAAGGGGATGGTGCTCTCTGCTTGGGCTTTCCCGCACTCCTTCCTCCCCTTGCTCTTCCTCCCTGCCCTCCTCTGCCTCTTCCCTCCCTTCCCTGGGATGTGGCCGGTTTCTTGCCCCTCGTCCCCAGGGGCTGGGGCCAAGCCGCCAGCTACCCCCAAAGGGCTCCTGGCCAGGGCCAAGGGCTCGGCAGACCGCCCCCCCCTCCCCAGCAGCAGACCCTCCCCTGCCTCCCCTCACAGCTGCCTGCACCCCTGGCCCCACAAATCTGGCAGCGGGTGCTCCTGCCTGTCCCACAGACACAGCTTTGCTCTTGCCTGTGTTGGGCTCCCCCCCCACCAGCCCCTTGTCCCCAAGCTCCCCATCCCCTCCAGGCTCCCTGCTGACCCCCCGCTGCTCCTCCGATGCCACCAGGGCCACCAGCTGCGGGACCCCCGGGGGGCTGGACATGGCCCTTTCACCAGCGCGGCCGCTCTGCACCGAAGACGTCCTCACCGGCAGCACAGAGGAAGAGGAGGAGATGAGAGCCAAGGCCGAAGAGCTGCAGGGAGCCGCGGAGGGCTGGAGGAAGGAGCCCTTTGGCCGAGTGGAGCCGGTGCCGGCGGGGGTCTGGCCACCCCCCCGCTGCCCAGGGAGCTGAGGGTCTGCTGGGGCAGCCTGTGCCCCCTCCTCCTGCCCCAGCCGTGCCTCTGCCTCTGCGGCACCCACTGCCCCCCGCTCCTGCTGGCCCTGCAGCCCGCAGTGCCCCTCGCCCACCTGGGTGACATGGGGACCCCGGTGTCACCTTTGCAGGGCTGCGGCAGTGCTTTCCTCCAGCTGCCACCCTGCCTGTGCCTGTGCGGGACCCTCCTGCCCCCCGGGCAGGGTGCTCCCGGGCTGCTGAAGCCACGGGTGGGATTTCTCCCTCTCCCCCAAATGCCTTTCCCCTTCCCCGGCTGCGGGGCAGAGGGGTGCCCGCCGCCACGGAGGGGGATGCCCTGCTCTGCCCCGCAGCCGGAGGTGCCCAGCCATGGTGTGGCCAAGCCGCCTGCCGGCACCAGGCCGTACCCGCTGGGGAAGGACGTTGGCAGGAGCAAGTACGAGTGCAACGTTTGCGCCAAGAGCTTTGGGCAGCTCTCCAACCTCAAGGTACCCGGGGTGCCCCGGCACCCGCTACCCCCCCCCCCAGCCTGGCAGCACACCCCTCCTGCCTCCCTAGGGTCAGCCCATGCTGGGGACAAGGGACAGCTGTGTGGGCAGGTCGTGCGCCTCTCCCCGTGCCTCAGTTTCCCCCCAGCAAAGCGCCCATCAGCGTGAAGTGCTCCAAGATGGGCTGTGGAAATACCTCCCTGTGCTCCAGCCATGTCTCGGGGGCTGCGGGATGCTTCCAGGAGCGGGGGGCTGGGGCAGTCCGGACTCCTGGGCTCCCTAGGTGCCCCCCCATAGCCCTGTGCCCCCCCCCGGCAGGTCCACCTGAGGGTACACAGCGGTGAGCGGCCCTTCCAGTGCCCCATCTGCAAGAAGCGCTTCACGCAGCTGGCACACCTGCAGAAGCACCAACTGGTGCACACCGGCGAGAAGCCCCACCAGTGCCCGGTAGGTGCCCACTGGGTGCTGGGAGGGTGGGTAGGGGGTCCTGAACCAGGGTGCAGCACCCACTCCACGCCCCGCATCCTCTCGCCCCTGCAGACGTGCCACAAGCGCTTCAGCAGCAGCAGCAACCTGAAGACCCACCTGCGGCTGCACTCGGGCGAGAAGCCCTTCCAGTGCCACCAGTGCCACAGCCGCTTCTCCCAGCACATCCACCTCCAGCTCCACCAGCGCTTGCACCAGCGCTTGCACCAGTGCTGGCACCCACCCCCCCAGCCCCCCGGTCCCGCACAGCCGCGTCACCCAGGCCGGTGGGTGCTCCAGCCTGGATGCCGGGTGGCCGGTGCAGGAGGAGGAGGAGGAGGAGGAGGAGGAAGGAGGGAGCCAGCCCGGCCAGGCTATGGCATTGCTGCAGGGCTTCGTGCTGGGGAAGGTGGGGAAGGGGCTGCCCGGGTGGGCAAGGGTGGACGTGGGGACCCACCACAGTGTCCCCAGGCAGCAGCAATGTCCCCTGGCAGGGCCTGTCTGAGCTGGGACAGCCCCGGGGGCTGTGTGGGCGGGGGGTCCCCCCCAGCCCCGGACCCTCAGTGCCAGGAGGAGCCGCCACCATCATCCACTGCAACTCCCAAGCTCCATCAACGCTGCCCCAGCCTCGGGGACAAGGACGGAGGAGGGTCCCCCCAAAGTGTCAAGCAGCCCCCTGTCCCCAAAGCCCTCGGGGAGGGTGTCTCCCTGGCCAGCCCCACGTCCCAGGCCATGCCCGTGCCCCCACCCTGCAGCATTACCACCCCGGGGCTGTGCCTGGGGTGCAACAAACCCTTCTTTCCACAGAAAAAGCTTTAATTTCTCAGCCCCCTCGATCTCAGGCGCACCCTGAGCTCCCAGGCGCCCGCAGGGACATGGCTCTGCCCGTCGCTGCTTTCCTCGGCTCACTGCCACCGCCAAACCCTCCCGGGGCTCTGTTCGGGGCGTCCATGCCAGGGTGGGCATCTCCATCTCTGATACCTCTGGGTGCTGCTCCCCACATCCTGCTGGCACCCCGAGCATCTCACTGACACCCGAAGGACACGACGGCCCCGGCTGTCCTCACCTGCTGCCGAGGTTGGGGCTGGTGAGTGGCATCCCTCCCGTGATTTTATTCAATAAACATTTCTGCCTCTGCAGCTCACCCGCCCTTGGCAGGACCCAGCCCCAGCCTGGTGCAGCTCCCCACAGAGGGGAGAGAGGGTCCCCAGGGTCCCCAGGACATCACCACGAGTGTCCCTTGGAAGGGCATGGGACATGGGATGGAGCCACTTCCTCTGGTGCCGGTGGGCAGCATGGCTTGGTGCCCTGCCACCGCAGCCCCCGGGGCCAGGGGCTGGCAGGGCTGCCTGGAGCCCCCCCTCCCCATGGCTCTGGGGGTCAACAGGCTGATCTCCCCAACAGGGACCACCGGCACGGGGGGAGCTTCAGAGGCTCTTGCCCAGGCAGGGTCGGGGACATGGTCCCCACGGGTGTCCTCAGTGGCACGCAGCTCCTCCCGGGGGGTTTCACAACTGCATCCCACCGGCTCCGGCAGGGAGGGACAGAGCAGAGCCTGGCCGACCCGCTCCAGCCCCCACCATGACCTGGCGCTTCTCTGGGATGGCAAAGCCAGCTTGGCAGCGGGTGGAGGACGGCTGAGCCACGAGCTCCCCATCCCTGGCCGGACCCTGGTCCTGCTGGCCAAGGTGCAGAGGGAGCTGGGCTCTGCCTCAGTTTCCCCAGCACGCAAGTGGTGGCACCCAGAGCTGGGTGGCCCCGGGCATCCCAACCAGAGCCGGACTGCGGCTGCTTGCGCTGGACTGGTGGTGGCCGAGGAGGCTCCCGGGCTGGGCCAGCAGCCGGGAGTGGTGGCCCCGGGGCGAGGCTGGCACTGCAGCGGGGCACCCACGGGTGCTGGGGAGGAGCAGGAGGGCAGGGTGAGGATACAGGGCGGGTGCTGGCTCTGCTGTCACTCCAAGCCCTGCCAGGAAAGGGCCCTGCACCCCGGGGTCAGGTCTCCCACAGTGGCCCAGGGCTACTGTGACCCCTGCTCCGTCCCCAAGCCAGCGCAAAGCCCCTCGAAAGCCCCAGCTCTCCGAGACCTTGGAGACCTTGGAGACCTCCCAGCATTAGGAGCCTCCCAGGAACGTGCTGCAGTGCCAGGGGCTCCACGTGGGACCTCCACATAGCCGATTCATCTGGGTATAGTCACAGCCCTGGGGACCCCCCAGCCCCTCACCACAGTGTGTTGGGACCCCAGCAGCCCCATGGCCCAGCCGAGCCCAGCTGACGCGGTGCCCCGGCTGGCTGGCTGAAGGTGCAGTGGCAAAGCTGGTCGCTGAGATCCCCTCCGACGTTACCATCACCCTCACCGAGATGGGTGGTGGGGAGGGGGTGCTTGGGCAGGGGTCTGGGTGGCCCAAAGCCACCCAGGCCGGCCAGGCTTCCTCCCGGCGCTGCTGAGTCGGAGGAAATGGAAGAGCTGGGTGCCGGGGAACCAGCCTGACCGGCTCCCCGGCTGTCAGCACCTGAGGAATGCCAAACCTCCGCTGCGCCAGGGCTGGGTGCTCAGGGCTGGGTGCTCTGCGAGGGCTGGGTGCTCGGCGGGTGACTCTGCCGGTCCGCCCAGCCGTGGCGTGCAGGGAGCAGCACCCCCAGCCCCGCTCGGCACGGCACCCCGCTCGCTACCAAGCCGGCACGGCAGAACCCTCGGCCAGCAGGTACATGGGGGTGCAGGGTGGGGGGGCCCCCGGGCACAGGGGGCTGCCTGGGCCGGCCCGGCTTGCGCAGGTGCTGGCGGGGAGGGAGGCTTCGCGGTGCTGGGAGCCGGAGGGCACCGGTGCTCCCATCCCGGCTGCCACCCATGGGGGCTGCCTGGTGCTTGGATCCATGCCCCGGCTTGGTGTGTGCTGGGATGGGTACCTGCTCCCCCGGGATCAGCACTGGCCAGGGAGGGGGGACGGGGCTGGGAGGTGGGGGCTGAGCTCGGCTTTGTCCCTCTCACCTTCAGTCCCCGAATCTGGGGGGCTGCTGGGGTTATATCCCCGTTCCTGCCACCAAAGTGTGTCCCCAGAGCCACCGGAGCGAGCTGGGGCTCCTCCACCTCTGGTGGCCTCGCGACCTGGGCTGGGGGGACAGCGGGGCTCCCCTGTCACCCCTGTCCCCCTCCTCCCCACAGGGCAGGTGGCTGCCGGTGACAGGGCTCGGCGTGGGGGGAGGCAGGGGCAGCGAGGGGCGATGGTGGTTCCCCTGCCCTCGTTATGAACCCCAGCCTGCGCAGCAGCCACCCAAACCAAATCCTTGATTTTCCTGAAGGCGGCAGGTCCGCTCTCACCCCGCGGCGACGGGGCTCAGCCCGGCGTGGCTGGAGGCTCGGCTTAATCCGTGGTCACCGGCTCAAAGGCAGCCGCAGCCACTGCCCTTGGCCCCTCCGTCTCTTCTGAATATTAAATGGCACCTTGCGCCTTTTACTTGGGTGCTGGGAGACCTGGGTTGGGTGCTGGGAGACCCTTTGGGATGACAGGAGGCAGCAAACGAGCTAGGCGGGTTGGCTTGGCTTGGCCAAGGGGGATTAATTAGCCATGCCGGGTGCCCCAGTGTGGCAATACCGCTGGGATCCAGCGCGGCATGTCCTGGCAGGCAGGGATGGCCGGCAGCAGCAGCCAGGAGGCTGCAGGGTCTTATCCTTGTGTCCTTGTGTCCTTGGGTCCTCGTGTCCTCATGTCCTTGTGTCCTCGTGTCCTCATGTCCTTGTGTCCTTGAACAACTGTTGCAGCAGGAAATATTTTAGCAAAAAATGGGGTGCTGGGGCTCCGGGCTGAGCGCCTTTCCCAGGGCTGGTGGGGCACTGGGCAGCCCAGGGTGGCACCGGGTGCCAGATCCAGCTGCAGGGATGGGACGGGAAAGAAAGACCTGGAGATCTTTGGAAATCCGGCTCCGGGTGAGAGGCAGCTGTGATGCTGAGTCAGCAGCTCCCGTCTCCCCCCAGCACCCCGGTGCTGCGCGGAGCTGGCATCCCTGTCCCGGTACCACGGCGGGGCCACGGGCACAGCGGGGCCGGGCACCACCAGCGAGTGCTTGAGAAACCAGTGCTGAAGCAAACCCGGGGTGCAACCAGGTGCCAGGCGGCTCCGGCTCCGGCTCCGATGGGACGGCAATATTGCAGGACAGAGAGGGGCCACGTCCCTGCGCAAACCCCACTGCCCTGGCACCGCTGCCCCTGGCAGGAGCTTCCCCGGCGCAGGGGTCCCCGTGTGCCACCGTGGAGCCCCTGGCTTGGGGTGCTGGGGCTCCCACCAGCCTGACCCTGCTCTTGGCTATTTGCTCTGACGCTCGTCTTGTCCCCAGCACATTTATGTAGCTTTTCCTCCCCACTGCCGAGTGCACCCATCCCTCTT